>NW_026571515.1:10287493-10424993 GCF_026225935.1 Boleophthalmus pectinirostris | reverse complement strand
CAGTAGTAGTAGCAGTAGCAGTAATAGCAGTAGTAGTAGTAGTAGTAGTAGTAGTAGTAGTAGTAGTAGTATCCACATTCATTTAAAAAAGCCGCTAAAACCCTCTTGAAATCTCTTTAAAACCACCTTTCTTTAGTTATTATTGCATAGATGTTATTATTACAGTACAGTATAATTATTATATATGCAGTAGTAGTAGTAGTAGTAGTAGTAGTAGTAGTAGTAGTAGTAGTAAACCACATTCCACAAAAGCCCTGAAAACTTCATGGAATCTCTTTAAAACTACCTTTTTTAGTCATCATGACATACTGTACATGTTATTATTATACTTTATTATAATTACTATATATGTAGTAGAAGTAGTAGTAGCAGTAGTACTAGTAGTAAAAGTAGTAGTAGTCCACACTCCCCATGTTTAAAAAAAGCCTCGAAAGCCTCTTGAAATCTCTTTAAAAACACCTTTCATTACTTACTGTTACATACATGCTATTATAATAGTATATTATAATTATTATATATGTAGTAGTAGTAGCAGTAGCAGTAGTAGTAGTAGTAGTAGTAGTAGTAGTAGTAGTAGCAGTAGTATCAGTACAGTCTCTCAACAAGGTCACTGTGTTCCTCATAGAGACAAGGCCGTATAGAACATGATATAGAGAAGGTTCATAATCAAATCTAAATGAAGTCCTGCAGAAGTCCTTGTGTAAGCGCCTTCCCTTTGACCAAACACTGTATCAGTCTTCATTACCACGCTCTATAGGCAGGTAATTGCCATTTGCGACCCAGTCTTTAAAGTTCCAGCCCAATTAATTATAACACGATTCAAACACCAACCTTCAGGAGCCAGTGACCCCCATAAACAGAACACAGCTTCGTTAACGCCGGCAAGCGCCAAGAGTAAAACCACTACTTTTTAGCTGCGCATTTGAAAGCTGCGTGTCCATCTGGAGAGTCATTTTGTCAAATAAACGCAGCTAAAACGTGCTATAAACATGAAACGTGGAGAGGGAGATGCGCTTTCCCCAGTCATTAAATTTCTCATTGCTGTAGAGAGACAGGGACGCCACCTTCATCTACAAAGTCACTGTAATGAGATTTTGTGTTTTTTGGGGTTTTTTTGCAGCTCAGGAGAATTCATTTGTCGTCAGTCCAAGTTTTTGAACCGCAAGATTTTCGATTTACTGAAAGCGCTACAGATCTTATATCGAATACATGTACACAAACGCACGTGTCTGTCTGCAGTTTTATACTATATTTATAATTATTTTGTTTGTTTTCTGTTTTGTTTTTGTCACGTTGTGGTGTCTTAAACCTTTAAAGGGCCCATCTCATGCAAAATAACTCTTTTCACATTGTATCTTCTGCACATGTACAAGCAAAATTTGGGTTTTGGAACATCCATTACACAATAGTTATGAAATCTTACAGATTTCTTGGAGACAGTCACAGACCAGGAACTATGAAAGTCCGACTATCGCTCATCCCCCGCCCGTCCTGAGAAAAGCACAGGCTCCGCCCTCCAAACTTGACGTAGGGTCTGAGTGAGCCGCCCTTCCTCCGCCATCTCAGGGAGGGAGGGGGAGACAGGCGTGCACCCTGATAGTGGTAGGAAGAAACTTTTATTCATCATGGTGATACAGCACGTTCAGCCGCATGTGTTGGACCCGGAATCGGACGAGGACTTTGAGGTGCACGAAGCTCAAGCACCGCATCCACATCAACTGAACATTACTGATTGGTAAAGTATTAATAAACACTAGTAGACAAACTTATTATATCGTGTTCACTGCAGTGTAGATCAATGAGCTTATGATGTCGCTTTTGTTTTAGGTGTTCATGTGGGAACTGTCATCTGATGCAAGGCGGAGGAGCAGGGGAGGGGGGCGGGTGTGAAGCGCTTTCTGCTACGTCAAACTCGTCATAGGTGTAGCTGCCGCGTTCATTGTTGTAGCAGCTTTAGTTCGTTGTCACGTGGGAGGGTGGCAGAAATACGCTGCAATTTGTTTAAAAAAAAAACGCCAAATCAATCTAAAAACAACTTCGGCGACATATCCAAGGCCCACACATCACTCTTAGAAGGTAGAAAGTTCTGAAAAGTTGATTTTGCATGAGATGGATGGAAAAAATCTATGGAAAAAAAAAGCTAAACAAAAATAAGTCAGCCGTGTTAGCCGTTTGCAATTATGAAGCGTTTGTTATGATCCTATAATCAGGAAGTGCACTGTTGGCATGTTAGTTGTTGTTCACATTCCAGTGATGCCAATAAACTCTTATAAGCTAAAAAAAACCACAATATTTTGCTTTAGTATTAGTAGTAACAGAAGTCTCAGTGATAGAAGTAGAAATACTTTTGAATACTAGTAGTAATAGTATAACCAGTCACAATAACAAATTTTGAGCCACGATATATCGCTACAAAGAAATATCGTGATAAAAGATGAAATTTAAACTACTTTATGACAATGACACAAAGCAGTAAACTCAAATAAAAAAACATTAAAAGGTCTGATTTTTTTTTTTTATTTAAGAAAGGTCTAGCAGAATGAACAAATTATTTTCCTCACAGTCACAAAAATTCATCTTGCTAACAAATTATTATTATTATTTTTTTATTAAAGACAACAGAATATAACATCAAACTAAATACAATAATAAACATGAAAACGAGACACAAAAACATAAAACAATACCTAAAACAAACATAAAACAACAAAGATCACGATAAATACTAAACCCAAAATATATTGTTTTAGCTTTCATGTATTAAGCTGATATAGTAATTATCGCAGCCTAGTATTGGTACTGTTTCTACTATCATTTTTAGTAGCAGTAATAGTAGTAGTAGCAATAATATAAATGGTAGTAGTAGTAGTAGCAGTAGTAGTCGTAGTAACAGCGATAGTGGGCATAGTATTAATAGTAGCAGCAGTAATAGTAGAAGTAATATAAATGGTAGTAGTAAAAGTAACTGTAAATAGTGGCAATAAACACAGGAGAAGTATCAACAAACAAGTAGTAGTAGTAGTATTAATAATAGTAGTTGTACTGTACTGTATTAGTGATGACTAAAGATGGGCATTTGATAAAATTTCTTAATCGATCGTCAGGAGAATTAATGGATTTTCGATTAATCGTTAATGTTTTTATATTAAAATTATCATCATTATTATTGTTATTACTAATCTACATAAATACACTCAACTTTACAACATATAAACCATAAACACTCTAGAGCCACATCAGCACGTTTGAGATTATAATGTGTTTAATGCAGCTTTGACACATTTGTTTACGTTTTACAGAAATGAAACTTAAAACTACATAAACTATAAGTGCTGATAAAAACAGCTCTTTCCTTGTGCGCTGATGCGGTTCAGCTTCTGTCGGACTAAAGGACACGACTCAGTGGAATATGAGTGTTCTCTCTGTGACAAATGGATGTGCTGATGATGGTGAGTCTGTTCTGTGTGTGTGTCGTGTTGGAGATGGTTCATGTTTTCAGAGATCAGACGTGTGCAGGTTTAGTGCAGCTCTTTATTTAACATCATTTCACTCACTTTATTTATGTTGGTCACTTTATTTATTCTGGCTTCTGTTGTAATGAAAAGACTGAAAAGTGTTTGTCTTTTGGACACAACTTTATGTTACTTTATGTATGTTTATGTACTTTATCATACCTGGGATATTGATCTGCACATAAACACGTTCACTGACTGGAAGAACAAAAATGTGTCTGTTTGCTGCAGGTTTTCCAATCAGTAGGAGCAAGTAGAGGGTGCTCTTGGAAAAAGGATCAAAACTCAAACACAACGGATTCCAGGCCCTCCAAACAAGTGGAAAAGTTAACACATCGCACGAGGAAAAATATAGTTAAAAGGCCTTTATTTGAATGGCCAAAGCCAACATGTTTCGATCTTAACTGGTTTTCATCAGGGCTTCAACGTTCACTGACTGGTACAGTGTCTCCAAGGAGCGAGTGCCAAAACGTGGGACTGTGAGGCACAACTCCAGACGCAGCCTCGTCTCCTTACACTACGCTACACACAGCAACCTACATTCAGTTTGTCGATTAAAAATGAACATGATCGACAAAATTCGTGATGCTCAATTATCGATCAGTTGACTACTCATGCCCCTCCCTTTATTACACAAAATTTACTCTTGTGAGTTTGAAACCATGTTCAATTCAATTCAATTCAAGTTTATTTATACAGCACATTTAAAACAACTTCAGCTGACCAAAGTGCTTCACATACAAGTCAACAACAACATGTTATCATTATTACCGCCTCAAAAAACAGACCTGGAGTTGTGTTTTGTTTCATTCACACATGTTTGAGTAACCCTTTATTATTCGTCTGCTCAAAATGCTCTACTCCACGCAGTATTTTCCAAGTTAACAGCTCATTTTACCTTTAGTTCAGTAGAGATTGAGAATCCCAGGTGTGTGTTTTGCCACATGACATCGCAAAGTGTTTTCTGTTTGCAAAGAACTCAGCCTAAATATGCAGGATTTGCGTGTGAAACATGTGAATGAAACAAAACACGACTCCAGGTCTGTTTATGATGAGGAAACAACATTATTAAATAGAAAACAGCGTAATATGGGCCCTTTAAACGCCCAATAAACTCAAGAAAACCGTGACATTTCTCTTTGCGGTAGACACTGGGAAAACGTTTTACTCTGGACAAACTAATGGAATTGAGAGCCAGTTTCGCAGCTTGAAGTATTTTCCAACAAAACTTTTCTTCTTTCTTACTTTCTCTTCTCTCCTTTGAGTGTTTTTCTATCTCTGCCTGGCATTCAAACACAATTGCCTCTCGGAGTGACAGCAGCTTTACTCGGCCACCTCTTCATCAAATCACTGAAGCTTCAAATGTCAGGCGTGTTGATGGGGGACACAAACATCTTTGCCACTCTCGATTTGGACAGGCAAATAAGGCTGAAGAGTGTTACGTGCTGATTTATAGTCCTGCAAGTGGGTTTTCTCCAGACCGGTGCAGCTTTCTTTGGAAATTGCAGTTTTTCTTAAAATTTTTATATTTACAAATAAAGAGGAGAAAGTGCGCAGCCTTGGCGTGTACCATTTTAATTATGTTATGATGGAATGGAGAAGTAGATTTATATTTTTATTTGTGAAGAATTACAGTGTAAATTTGATGTAAAGGTACTATATTATGTGAAACTGACATTATTAGTGACTCATATTCAGCCTGCGTTGTGTGCAAGGCCACAGGGAATATTTAGCTTCTATATTTGCTGTCAAAGGTCCTGTTATTTTAATGTTTTCTTTAAAGGTCCTATATTACACAAAATTGAGTCTTGTGAACGTTAAGCCGTGTTATAATGTTGTTTACTCATCACAAACATACCTGGAGTTGTGTTTTGTTTCATTCACACGTTTGAGTACCGTATTTTTCAAACTATAAGTCGAAAAATGCCTAATGAAGAAGAAAAAAAAACGTATATAAGTCACACTGGAGTATAAGTCGCACTTTTGGGGGGAAATTAATTTGATAAAATCAGAGACCAGGAACAGAAAGGCAATAATAATAATAACAGAACAGAGAACAACAGACTGTTAATGTCACATATGAACAATTCTTCAGGTAACTATAGCATAAACAACAGAACAGAACAAGTTTACCAAACTCTCCATCTCACTCCAAATCACTAAATCCTTTGAAATCTTCTTCCTCGGTGTCACTCCTGAGCAACTCCGCGACCTACAGAGTTAAACAGAGCTCCGCTTCCTCTTCTGTTTAGCTGTTGTCAGACTCAGCATCAGTTCCAGTTAGAATTGTTCCCGCCGTTCTGAATCCCAACAGGATGGTTTCAATTGTCACCGAAGTTCAGGTTTTGTCGATTCATCCCGTGACTTCCAGGAAAGTTGCATGGTGCATCCTCCCGGTTACTATGAAGTCTGTTTTCTTCATCCTTGCCTTTTGCCAGCCCCTCAGAAGTTTCTCACTCACTCCAAACTTTCTCTCTGCTGCTCGATTACCGTTTTCAGCTGCAGATTTCACTACTTGCAGCAGGACAGAGGTCATTTCTGCAGGACGCACGTACAGTAGAGGACGAAGTGACAGAGATACAGGACTAACAGGAGCAGCAGATACTGACACACAAGACTAGAGCGCCCTTTTACGGCTGTCAGTGTGAAAATTTCAATAAGTCACACCGCATTATAAGTCGCAGAAAACACCCAAACCATGAAAAAAAGTGCGACTTGTAGTCCAAAAAATACGGTAATCCTTTTTTATTAGTCTGTCTACATCACCAAAGCTCAAAATGATCTATTCCACCTTATAATGTCATAGTTTAAATTAGCAGCTCCTTTTACCGTTTGTTCTGTAGAGATTGACAACTTTACCACTTGAGAAGAAATAACGAATGAAGGTGAAAAGCAGTGTCTAGAAAAACGTAGTGTCAAGAATGCAGCGTAAGCAGCAACATAACAACTGACTGTCTGCTTTTCTTTATAACCACTTATAATGTGAATGCAGTAGACTCTGTGCACAAAGCGCCGGCATCCTCACTGTTAGAGTCTCTACTTCATGTCCAATTGTGTCTCTATGGGGGTTTTGCTGAGTCGTGCTAAAATGAATAAACATATAAAGATAAGACGGTGAATAGAGAGCTGTGGGTGGATGTGACTGACAAAATGTTAAAAAGCACACAAATAAAATGAATACTTGTGCGGAGGAGAGATGTTTGTGTTTCAGTGCGAACACAATGTTAATTCTGAGTGGGGGGACCAGATTTTCAGAATTCAAAACTGGGCATAGAACTATAATAAATTCTATAATAACTATAACTATAATGAAATCTATAAAAAAACATTGGTAGCCAGGCTGGTGCCACTTAGGCTACGTTCAGACCGCAGGGCTTAACGCTCAATTCAGATTTTTTTGTGAAATCCGATGTTTTTGCGAGGTCGTTCACATTTCCAATTAAATGTGACTTGTATGTGACTCCAGTGTGAACATTAAACGGCCCGAAAGTGTCCCGCATGTGCACTGGAGACACGACGACGTCAACCGCAGCGAGCGTCTCTGTGTTTACAGAAGTTGTCCAAACATGGACGCGAGCATTGAGCACCTGGAGATTTTAAAGTTCCTCTCGTACCGGAGCCAGAACATGAACAACTTATTTGTTTTAAGGAGGAGATTGAGAAGGAGAAGGACGAGGTTTTTGGCCGTGGTGTTTTGTGGGACAGCGGCAGCGACGTCCGTTGAAAGGAACATGTGGATGTGGAGACGTAGCCAAGAGTGGTGAGTGGTGATGTGCTTCGCTTCAGTGACACGGAGTTCATTAACAATTTTCGCCTACTTCAGCGCAGAATAGTGACGTTTGTGGCTTGTTGATAACGTGTAGGTGGATGAATGCGCTTTGGCCGTTCACACTGAAGTCGCATGTCAAAAGATCGGATATGTATCGGTTTTAGGAGCACATATCCAAGTGGCCTGGGTTGCATTGCAAAAATCGGATCTGTGCCGTGCAGACTGTCATTAAAAGAGCAGATACTGGTCACATAGAGACCAAAAAATCGGATTTGGGTCACTTCAGGCTGCAGTCTGAACGCAGCCTTAGTGCCTCCGCTCAATTTCATTTCTCTCCAACAACTAGGTCAAGAATCAAAATACAATAGACGATTCACAAAAACCCTGGAAGTGCAAGTTCGGGCACCAGCCAATCAGTGAAGAGTGATATATTCTGTGTTGTCAATGATTCCTGAGATCGAGGATTTAAAGCCGGAACAAAGAGAATGTTTGGCGAATTTCATCAAGGGGAAAGACGTTATTGTCCTTCTTCCTACGGGATTTGGGAAAAGCTTAATATACCAGTTAGTCCCGTTAGTGGCGCATTACATTCGTCACGACCAAATAGCAGCGATTGGTTAAATGATAAAAATTCCCGCCTACCATCGAACGAACGAATCCTAATGCTGTGAGGTCAGACAGTTTGTACGAAGTGAAACGAAGTAAAACCGGCTTTTGAATCAGGCTGGTTCATTGGCGCATGGGCTCAAAAATAATTTTCTCTTCCGTATTAACTTCCTTGGTACAGGACAGCGCCTCCCACCCGTGTGACGTTTGGACCAATCAGAGCGAGAGCAGAGCATGTGTGGGCTCAGAGCGGGATTCTGCTAAGTCTTACAAAACTAACTTTTAGGCACTTTGAGGATTTTTTTAAATTTAGAAGTTTATGTTGTGAAAATAGAAACGAATCCTACAAAATCCGACCTTTATGAAAGTTGTCGGTGCCCTGTCAGACAAACACGGGCAGTGTGAATTCCCCAAAATTGCATTGCGCTTCTACGACAGAATTCTTTCTGGGCCCAAGCTCCTGTGAGCTGGAGTGACCACTACTCGGTCTCGAGCCAGGACAGAGGGGGAGTGTTTTATCCAGTTTTTATTATAGATCCATGAAACTGGAACACAGCCGGGTTGGGATGGTCACTATGAATACAATTGTGAAAAGAAAAGAGCGCGGAACATTGTCCAATCTTGACTCACTTGTGGATCAATTTACAATCTTGCACTTTTTTTTGCCTTGTGCTCATATTAAAACACAGTTTTCTGTATTTTAGCCTAACAAATTAGAATATAATACTCCCCTCTACTATTTACTCACATTCAAACTTGGCCAAAATTAGCCTGATTCATCAGCCGGTTTCACTTTGTTTCACTTTGTAGAAACCGTCTGACCTCGCAGCTTTGGAACTCGTTCACTCAACTGTAGTTGGGTAATTTTTATCATTTAACCAATCGCTGCTATTTGATTGTGTCGTATGTAATGTGCCGCTAATGGGGCTAACTGGTATATTAAAGGTTGTATGGAGGATTTTTTTTTTGTTTTAAATTGTCAATGAAAGTTTAAAATACCATTACAGAGATGCAGCAGCTTTGTAATTATGATGACCAAAAAAAAAAAAAAAAAGAATGAAAATCTATCAACTGTGGACGTAGTGAGGCCAGATAAACATCAGCCAATAGAAAACAAGGCTACCTCATTTTCTATTGGCTGTTAGGTTGTCAATCAAACTCCCTGCGTTTCTAGTGTAACTGACTCAACAGCGCGTGGGGATTATGTAGTTTATGCTACGGTTCTTAGAGTCTTTTTCTAACTGTTGCACTAAGTTTGTTGCGATGGCGGACGAGAATCCACGACCAGTTTGCCACAAAAGAAAGTCTGTTTTTGAGGTCGCTGAAAGAAGAAGAGAAGGGGAAATGGAGCGAGAATAAACTGAGGTGATTCTTTCCAGTGATTGCGCGATTGAAGTAGACGAAGGGTCTAAAAACTGACGTGTTGGTCGCTAAATTACTTCTAGACAGGTCACTTCAACAGTAATTCTGAACACGCACTGGCTGTAAACAAACATGATCCCTTAAAAAATCCTCTATACAACCTTTAAGCTTTTCCCAAATCCTGTAGGAAGAAGGGTAATAACGTCTTTCCCCTTGATGAAATTCACCAAACCTTGTCTTTATTCCGGCTTTAAATCCTCGATCTCGGGAATCGTTGACAACACAGAATGTACGGCTCTTCGCTGATTGGCTGGTACCAGAACTCACACTTCAGGGGTTTATGCGAACTGTTTAGTTTATTCTGATTCCAGACCAAGTCGCTGGAGAGAAATGAAATTGAGCGGAGGCACTAGCTGGTGCCACCCTGGGCAGGTCAAAATAGGGGCACATGGAATATTTCTTGTTAAAAAAACTGGGACAAATCACTGGTTTTGGATAAATCAGGGGACCTCAGAGCTCAAAACTGGGACAAAATAAGGACTTTACCCCAATTTTGAGGCATAATAACTATTGAAACAACTCCACAAACTCAAGTATTTCACGCATAAAAACAATTAACTGGCTTTAATTCATTTGGACTTTTAATACGTTGTTGATTTTTATGTTTTTACGATTTTAATAAAAGTGACTGTTTGCTTTGAGACGCGCTGAGCCAAGTAGCGCGCCGCCGTGCACAGAGCCAATTATAAAGCGATTTCCACGAGAGCCTTTCTATTTAACGAGAGATAACATAACAAAGAAGCCCTCTTAAAATGAAACCATGGCATTTGCTTTGGCTAGAGTACAATTCACGCAAACACTTATAACAGGGCATTATCTGACGAGTTCAAAATACTGGAAGGGCCCGGTGACATCTGAAATGACGATATCTTTCCAAATTATACTCACACGCCAGATTTAAGCACAGCGTTGATTTGTTTTTGAGCGGAAATGTTATGACAGGCCACAGACACGTCCTAATTACACTGTATGCAAATGTACGGTAAAATCGTGAAGGGAAAAGGCAGATTTTGAGCATACGAAAATCCGTTTTTGTGTGTAGAAAGGGTCCAAGTGTGGCGGTTTAAAATGTTTTCGCTCCAAATAACATGACTGGGTGTCTCGCTGAGATAAGGGCAGCAGCAATTACATAGAAAAGATGGTGAGGAGATAGCGTCGTTTGGCTTTGATTTGAAGACGCAGTTGCCAGTTTTTCATTATAATTGTAGGAGCAAGTTCCAGCGGTTTCTTGATTTTCTGAAAATGGATGTTTTTGGATTCGGCTCCAGTTTTTTTCTGTGTTGGAATGAAAAATAGGACAGAAACGGCAAGTAAAAAGATACGCATAAGTAGGGTGGACATGACTAAAAGCTCACAAGAATCCATTTTGTGTTATAAAGGAGAATCCGTGTGTCGTTCGTTCATTCGTTTTTCAAAATAAAACCAAAAATAAGAAAACGATTTTCTTCATTATTTGTCTCCAAAACCAAAATGAAAAAATGGATAAAGATTTGTTTTTTCAGTTTTTGATTTTGTGTTTAAATGAATAATGGGAAAAAATGGATAACAGATCAATTTAAGTCCTGTTTCCGTAACTTGGCGGACTTCTGCGTCACGTAAGGACTGACCAAGACAAAACCAGGACTAAATCAGGTCCAGGACCAGACTGGAACTAGACTGTGACTGAGACCAGGACTGAGACCAAGACTGAGACTGGGACCGAGATCAAGAACAGGACCAGGACTGAGACCAGGACTGAGACCGGGACTGAGACCGGGACTGAGGCCAGGACTAGACTCGGACCAGAATGGGAGTGAGACCGGGTGTGAGACCGGGACCGAGACCAAGAACAGGACCAGGACCGAGGCCTGGACCGAGACCCGGACCGGGACCAGACCAAGACCAGACCAGGACTGAGTCCGGGACTGAGACCGAGACCAGACCAGGACTGAGACCGGGACCATACCAAGACCAGACCAGGACTGAGACCGGGACTGAGACCGAGACCAGACCAGGACTGAGACCGGGACTGAGACCGAGACCAGACCAGGACTGAGACCGGGACCAGACCGAGACCAGACCAGGACTGAGACCGGGACCAGACCGAGACCAGACCAGGACTGAGACCGGGACCAGACCAAGACCAGACCGGGACTGAGACCGAGACCAGACCAGACTGAGACCGGGACCAGACCGAGACCAGACCAGGACTGAGACCGGGACCAGACCAAGACCGGGACTGAGACCGAGACCAGACCAGGACTGAGACCGGGACCAGACCAAGACCAGACCAGGACTGAAAACGTTTTGGTCCTGGTTTAGTCCTGGTTCAGTCCGGGTTCAGTCGGTATGCGGCGCAAAAGTCCAGCATCACAGTTTAAGTCACGGAAACGGCCGTTACCCGTTTTTTTCCATTATTCATTTAAACACAAAACCAAAACCTGAAAAAAATGAATCATTATCCTTTTTTCATTTTGGTTTTGGTGACAAATAATGAAGAAAATTGTTGTTTTTTTTCATTTTCTTATTTTTGTTTTTAGATTGAAAAACTAAATGAACGAGTGATACACGGATTTAGGACCTTTAAAGAACACGTTAAAGTAACAGGAGCTCTGACAGCTAATAGAGTTTTCTGTAGTTGTACATACAAAACAGACTGGATATAAATCACAAATATACTCATTAAATGCAAGAGCAGCAATTAACGTGACAGTGTGTCCTTGTCAGGGGTTACATCTGTGCAATTATCAAGACTGAGCCGTGGGTTTGTCTGATAAGAAGCTTGAGATCGAAATGAATGGATGCGTGAATATTTTTATCTACAATAGAAGGTACACATTTAGTCAAGTCAAGTCATATTATTTATAGCACAGTTAAAACAACCGTAACAAGTGCGTAACAGCATAAAACACGACACTGTGAAACAATACAACGAATATAAAATATACAAAAAATTACATAAAAGAGTGGCTTGATGCACAAAAGATAAAAATAGTTGATATTGAAGTTGACATCGTCAGAGTAAAGTTCATGGGCTGTTGAACGCCGTCTTGAAAAAAGTCTTAATTCTTAACTCTTAAAGGTTGTATGGAGGATTTTTTTTTGTTTCAAATTGTCAATGATAGATTATAGAGATGCAGTAGCCTTGTAATTATGATGACCAAAAAAAAGAGAATAAAAATTCATCAACTCTGGACGTGGTGGGGCTAAACATTTGCCAATAGATAACGACACTGCCTCGTTATCTGTGAGCTGACAGGCTGTCAATCAATCTCCCTAAGTTTCTAGCGTAACTGACTTGCCTGCGCGCCGCCGGTACGTGGTTTACGTACGACTGTCACGCAGTCCACAGACGCAAGCCGCACAGACGCTGTTTACTCCACCAACGCAACAGTTCTTAGCGGCTTTTTTTGACCTATATCTTCCTCGCAGTTCGCACAAAGTTTGTTGCAATGGCGACAAGAATCCAGGAGCAGTTCGCCGCAAAAGAAAGTCCGTTTTTGAGGTCACTGAAAGAAGAAGACAAGGGGAAAAGCAGCGAAGCCAAACTAAGGTGATTCTTGAAGATTCATTCCAGCGATGGCGCGACTGAAGCAGACGCAGGGTCTAAAGACTGACGCACTGGTCCACAAATTACTCCTGGACAGGAAACTTCTGCTTATTATGAAAACGTACTTTATTTCCAAGAGCTAGTCAAACGTTTTTCAGGACACGAAAGCGATATCCTATGTCTGAAAACGTAATTTTCAAGGCAAAGAAAGAGTCCGCTTGCTGCTGCGTGTTGTAGCTAGTTCATTCGCACTGAATCTCCACGCAACCTTCTCTGCACCCCTTTCCTGCTCCTCTCCCCGCTGCCCGATCCGCTCTTCCCCCTGCTCCTCACTTCTCCGGGCACGGAATCTCCGCGCACCCGCTCCCCTCTCCCCTCCCCTCTCCTCTCCTCTCCCTGCTCCGCTCTTCTCCCTGCTCCTCACTTCTCCGTCTTGCCTAACCAACACTGTAGTTAGTTGTTTACAAGTCATGTGCAGCTCACCGGCTGTAAACAAACCTGTTTCTGGCGTAAGGAGGAGGGAGGAGGAGGCGTTTCTACGTAGGAGCTGTAGGGGAGGGGGGGGGTTTCACACATGCGCAACATTTGAAAAAGGACAAACAGTCGCTGGATTTCTCGTTCCTTGGAAAATCCTCTATACAACCTTTAATTTAAGCAAAAGAGACTTGTAATTCGATATATTGTGATGGTCCACGATATTATTGTGAGAACTTTGACGATTCGATATCACGATATTTTGGTGATTGTTACATCCCTACTGTGTCCATATAATTTCCCTTGTGGATCGGTAAAGTTTGTCTAAGTCTAAGTCTGTCTGGAGCTGGAATCTAACCACTAACCTTCTAGTTATAAGACTACTGCTCGACCACCTGAACCGGAGTCACCCTAATGGGAGTTTGTGATGTAATTTGAAACACAGTAATAGTATCAAAGCGGGGCAGGACTATTCTTCGGAGAGCACTACATTAAATTAAATATATGTGCACATTTATTCCAGCTCTCTCCACGGACACCTCACAAAACAATACATGACTGGCTTCAATTTATCCATATCTCTGCGACCGGCTGCTTTTAGTGAAAAAATGCAAATGCGAAAATCCTCCAGTGAGCAAAACGCAATTACGGGCCGTAGCCTTCGAGCAAGGTTAGCACAGAGAAGCAGGTAGTATCCAGGACAGCTCTCCCCCCAGAGGAGAGCCTGTCTGGGGCTGTGCAGTGGACCGGCGACCCCCCGGCAAACGCAAAACACTGGAGCTGATGATAAATGACCTAATGACCAAGTACAAAACGGTTTCTATTATAGAGCAGAGGTTTTCGAATGGACTGGGAGGGGACGGACAACAGCGCGTAGGAGCAAAAGGTAAAGGGCCAATATGACGCTGTTTTCTGATCTATTTCCTCATCGTGTTTTGTTTCATTCACACATGTTTAACGCACAAACCCTGCACATCTTAGGCTGAATTCTTCTCTTAAACTTCTCTCAAACTGTCTCAAACCTCATGTGGTCATGTGGTAATACAGGAAGCGCTCCACGGTGTTTTTAAACTCCATACACATTCACTAAAATCATTTGGAAGATTTCAGACCTGGAACTGCCAGACTTGCAATGTTGTTACCTCACCAACAACATACCGTATTTTTTGGCCTATAAGTCGCTCCGGAGTATAAGTCGCACCAGCCAAAAATGCATAATGAAGAAGAAAAAAACATATATAAGTCGCACTTTTTGGGGGAAAGTTAATGTATAAAATCAGAGACCAGGAACAGAAATTTCATCTTGAAAGTCAAGTTCTAGTAAAAACAATAGAACAGAGAACAACAGACTGTTAACGTCACATATGAACAGTTCTTCAGATAAACTATAACATAAACAACAGAACAGAACAAGTTTACCAAACTCTCCGTTTTACTCCAAATCACTAAATCCATTGAATTCTTCATCCTCAGTGTCGCTTCTGAGCAACTCCGTGACCTCCAGAGGTAAACAGAGCACCACTTCCTCTTCTGTGTCGCTGTCGTCAGACTCAGTATCAGTTCCAGTTAGAATTATTCTGGTCTTTCTGAATCCCAACAGGATGGTTTCGGTGTCACTGAAGTTCCAGGCTTTGTCGATCCATCCAGTGACTTCAGGAAAGTTTCATGGTGCATCCTCCCGATGTCACAAGTTTCTCGCTCACTCCAAACTTTCTTTCTGCTGCTTGATTACTGTTTTCAGCTGCAGATTTCACTACTTGCAGCTTGTAATCGCCAAAATATAATTTTCTTTTCGTGGGCATTTGTGTTTAGTCTTCTCAGTCGTCTTTATAAGTTTGTTTGAAAGTTAAATTTTCAGTGGTACAGAAGTAACGGTGCAATTGACTGACATGATACAGACAGGACAGAGGCTCTTTCTGTAGGAGACATGTGCAGTAGAGCCAAGTGACAGTGGTACAGGAGGAACAGGAGCAGCAGATACTGACACAAAGAGCGCCCTCTCGCGGCTTCAGTATGAAAATTTTAATATATAAGTCACACTGGAGTATAAGTCGCAAGAAACACCCAAACCATGAAATAACGTGCAGCTTACAGTTCGAAAAATACGGCACCTGAAGTTGTGTTTCCATGTTTTCGTAACCTTTTATTATTAGTCTGTGTACAAGTCCAAAGCTCAAAACGCTCTGTTCCACCTTCTGAAGTCATAAAGTGGTATTTTTCAAGTGAACAGCTCCTTTTACCTTTAGTTTAATAGAAATGTGCAATTCCAGCGCAAACAACCCAACAACAACACAGATCAGAAAATGGAATCTTCCTGTAAGAGTGAACGTTTCAGCCGTAGATGTTGTGTTGTTTACGGGAGCGTGCCGAGTGCATAGAGGCTTAATGGTGCTTTCAGCGGAGCACCCAGAGGAGAGCCACTCTGAATCAGTGACATCATCAGCACCCCCCCACCCCACGCGGCTCCCACTGCTATGGAAACTGTACGAGGGGGAGTAAACCAGGGCTGATTAAGAGGCACCAGAGACATACACAGATCAAAACATGGGGGAATTATGCAGGTTCTGACAGGTTATTTATTTATTTATGCCATTTTTGTTCACATTAACGAGACATATTACGCTGTTTTCTGATCCATGTTATTATAATGCAGTTTCCTCATCACAAACGCACCTGGATTTGTGTTTTGTTTCATTCACAAATGTTTAACTCACAAACTCTGCGTGTTTAGGCTGAGTTCTTCTCTCAAACGGAAAACACTGTTCCAATTTGTGATGTCCTGTGGTAATACAGGAAGTGCTCCGTTGTATTTTTAAACTCCATACTCCTTCACTAGAATAATTTTGATGATTTTAGCGCTGGAAAAATGATAAAAGTGTTACTCAAACATGTGGATGAAACAAAACGCAACTCCAGGTCTGTTTTTGATGAGATAATAACATTATAACAGGGCATAAGAGTAAATTTTGCTTAATAAGACATTTAAACTGTGATAAATAAGTTACACAGTGCACCTTTAATCTATTAATATAGAAACTATCTGAGCCACCATAGTCTGAACCAAAACAACGGTAACTATTTATGTATATAGTATGTATATACACGACTTATTTTGACCTCAAGAGCTGCTTATATAATATACAGCAGCGGTGTCAAACTCATTTTGGTCCGGGGGCTGTATCCAACCTACTTTGATCCCAAAGGGGCCGGATCAGAAAACTCATGTCATATAAACCCCAAAAATAACAATAAGTTCACATATTTGTGCAGAGAAACACAAATCTATTACAGAAATCTTTTTTAATTGATGAACTCTTTCTTTTACTAAATATTATAATATTATGAACAACCTGAAACTTTAAGAAAAATTCAATTTCAACACAATGTTTTAACTGAACTGAACTTGTATGCAAATAGGAATAAGTCAATTTTTCTTGGTAAATCCTGCACTCGTCTCCACTTTTCTCATTTTTGACATTTTTCTGATGAGGGTGTCACGGTCAACAGTCAAAACGATCGTCCTTTAAGAGCGTTTGGAAAAAGACAAGTCTTCATTTGTGCTGCTCTGGTGGGAGGGGCCACGTACAGAGACGCTGGAGACGCTGATATGCTCAGCACTGCAGAAAATTACCAATATTTTAATAGAAAATATAATTAATATATTTTAGTAGAAAATCAGCCGAGGGCCAGATTAAAGGGCCGTATGTTTGACACCCGTGATACACAGGGTTTCCACTCTTTTTAACTGACAAAATTTCAAAACTTTTCCATGACTTTTTCATGATTTAAAGTGAATTTTCCATGACTTTACGGCACCGTACATGTGTAGAACTGATCATACTTTTAGGGCTAAATATGAAATGTTAACCCTTTCCACTCACATTATGGTTTGGGATTAAACTTTTTTAACGTTCAAAATAGTGTCAGTGCATTTACTGTCGTCTCTTTTTAAACAACAGGTGCGTACGTTCGGAAATAATCATAACAGCCAAATGAAAACTTAACAGAACGCTGTGGTTGCGTGAAAGAAATACTAAAATTCCACGACTTTTCCAAAACTTTCATTGGGTTTACAAATTTCCATGACTTTTCCAGGATTTCCATGACCGTGGGAACCCTGAATATATCCGTACGGAGGCAATGCATTTTCCTGGCTTTTCAGTAGAAGTATTGATACTTTGGAACTGATGTCATAAACATTCGATGGGGATGTGATGCAAACTGAAAGCACTGCTCTGTCTGAAGCTCTGTTACTCAAGTTAAGACTTTAATCTGAGCTTTATTTTACCACAGTCTGACCAGAAAGAACTGGTTTAGTTGGAACTACAATGGGTGAGCTGATGTCTAACGGCGAATGTTGTCAGAAAGTATTTGCAAAAAGGAAGATCACTTGTGGATAGGTCTGTCACGATAATTACTATATTGACTTATCCTTCAATATATGAAAGCTGGAATTTTTTGTACATTTTGTTTATACTACTATGACATTTTTTTGGCTATATGATAAGATCTGAGCTGTAAAAAGGTTGAATTACAGACACAAACTAACTACCTAAGTGTTTTATTTGGCTCTGTCACCTTTTTGTTGAAAATCAAGCACCTAAACAGGACCATGAACGCTCGTAATGATCGCAGGCTCCTGAAAATGTGCTGTTTAAACCCCATTTTGTATCTTTTCTTGAATTTCCAGCTTTATTAAAAATGTTTTAGTACTTTTTGCTGTATATGTATGCATTGTGTCACCATTAGTGTTGTTCTGATGCAATTTTTTCGGGTTCCAATCCACCTAGTGTCTCCGCTCTAGGTCAGGAATCAGAATACACTAGATCACAGGTGTCAAACATAAGGCCCGGGGGCCAGATCCGGCCTTCCAAGACTTTTAATGTGGCCCTTGGGTGATTTTCTACTAAAATATTTTAATTATATTTTCTATTAAAATACTGGTAATTTTCTGCGGTGCTGAGCATATCAGCGTGTCCAGCGTCTCTGTACGTGGCCCCTCCCACCAGAGCAACACAAATGAAGACTTGTCTCTTTTCAAACGCTCTTAAAGGACGATCGTTTTGACTGTTGACCGTGACACCCTCATAAACAAAATGTCCAAAATGAGAAAAGTGGAGCCGAGTGCAGGATTTTACAACAAAAATTGACTTATTCTTATTTGTTTTAACATGAACTTGTATGCATTGTGTTGAAAATGTATTTTTCTTAAAGTTTCAGGTTGTTCATAATATTATAATATTTTGTAAAAGAAAGAGTTAATCAATTAAAAAAAAATTTCTGTAATAGATTTGTGTTTCTCTGCACAAAGATTTGAACTTATTGTTATTTTTGGGGTTTATATGCCATGTGTTTTCTGATCCGGCCCCTTTGAGATCAAAGTCGGTTGGATACGGCCCCCGGACCAAAATGAGTTCGACACCCCTGCACTAGACGGTTTGCAAGAACTCCAGAAGTTGTAGACCATGTCCTGGCCAATCAGTGAAGATCTGTGAAACCATGACGTCAAACTCAAGCGCCTGTCTGGGTCCCTTTTGTGGTACAGCACAACAGTAAACAAATCGGTCGAGATGGATGTAGACGAAGACAGACATTCTGTGTTGGCAACGATTCCCGAGATCGAGGATTTAAAGCTGGAACAAAGAGAATGTTTGGTGAATTTTATCAAGGGGAAAGACATTATTGCCCTTCTTCCTACAGGATTTGGGAAAAGCTTAAAAACGACCAAATAGCAGCGATTAGTTAAATAAAAAAAAGTACCCACCTACTGCTGAGTGAACGAATCGTAATGCTGCGAGGTCAGACGGTTTCCACAAAGTGAAACCGGATGATGAATCAGGCTGATCCAATACTGACACCAGTCCAACACCGCACAGTGTGAAGGACTAGACTAAGGCTACTCAGTTTTGTAACAGCGAAAGAGCAAAAATAACTCTTTCTCTAAAAAAAAAATCTACAAGAATGTGATTTTGAGGTTTAAAGTATCAGGCAAATGTATTACGGTTTTGATGAGATGTGTTTATTTCAGCATTTTTACCTCTCTACTTGATCGTGTTTGACTAGGGATGTAACAATATCCCAAATATCGTGATATCGTATCGTCAAAAGCCTCATAATAATATCGTGGGCTGTCACAATATATTGAATTACACGTCCGTTTGATTAAATGAATAGGTATGGTGCAGAAATCGCTGAAAAACAAGACTACAACTACATAGACCATGATCCTTTGCTGCGTCTCAGAGCCAACTTGACACGATTCTTTGGGTTATGACAGAAACAAAGACTGTCAAGGCGTTTTTAAAAGAGAATATAGCTAATTAGGCAGAGTGAGCAAAGTCCGCCGACACCGTGGACGACCCTGGTCACCATGGTAACTGTTGAACCTTCCGACAATGGAGATCCATGTACGGCGCAGCCCTGCAGAACCACTCCGCTGCGATAGTGCCGAGTCAGTTTTTTTTGTACATGTGCACCGTCGAGGTTAAACTGGGACAAAGGAGAAGTCGGAGGAGACATATTTGATTTCCTTCCTGAAGCAAAGGAAATACAGGAGACCTTTTTGCTGAACCTGATCTGGGAGGAATGTGGGAGATATGTGGGCTAACGACTCTGCCAGAGATTACAGGGCCACGGCAGCAGAGAGCTAGGGTGACAGGGAGAGAGGAGAGAGGGAGGGAGAGAAAGGGCGAGAGGGAGGGAGGGGAAAGAGGGAGAGACCACAGCAGCAGAGAGCTAGGGTGACAGGGAGAGAGGAGAGAGGGAGGGAGAGAAAGGGCGAGAGGGAGGGAAGAGAGACAGGAGAGAGGGAGAGAGGGAGAGACCACAGCAGCAGAGTGCAAGGGTGACAGAGAGAGAGGGAGGAAAGAGAGAGAGAGGGAGAGAGAGAGAGAGGAGAGAGAGAGAGAGAGAGAGAGAGACAGCAGCAGAGTGTTAGAGTGACAGGAAGAGAGAGAGAGGGAGAAGAGAGAGGGAGAGAGAGAAAGAGAGAGCAACAGAGCACTAGGGTGACAGAGAGAGCGAGGGAGGAGAGAGAAAGAGAGAGAAGACAGCAGCAGAGTGCTAGGGTGACAGAGAGAAAGAGGGAGAAGAGAGGGAGAGAGAGAGACCACAGCAGAAGAGAGCTAGGGTGACAGAGCGGGAGAGAGAGAGAGGGAGAGAGAGAGAGAGAGAGAGAGAGAGAGAGAACAGCAGCAGAGTGCTAGGGTGACAGGGAAAGTGGGAGAAAAGAGAGAGAGAGAAAGAGAGAGCAACAGAGCATTAGGGAGGGACGGAGGGAGGGAAAGAGGGAGGAGAGAGGGACGGAGGGAGGGAGAGAGATCATAGCAACAGAGCGCTAGGGTGACAGGGAGGGAGAGAGAGAAAGGGAGAGAGGGAGGGAGGAGAGACGGCGAGAGGGAGGGAGGGAGAGACCACAGCAGCAGAGCACTAGGGTGACAGAGAGAGAGGAAAAGAGAGAGGGAGAGAGAGAGAGAACAGCAGCAGAGTGTTAGAGTGACAGGAAGAGTGGGAGAAAAGAGGGAGAGAGAAAGAGAGAGCAACAGAGCACTAGGGTGACAGAGAGAGAGAGGGAGAAGAGAGGGAGAGAGAGAGAGGAGAGAGGAGAGAGAGAGAGACAGCAGAGAAGAGCTAGGGTACAGAGCGGGAGGGAGAAGAGGGAGGAGAGGAGAGGGAGAGAGAGGAGAGAGAGCAGCAGAGTGCTAGGTGACAGGGAAAGTGGGAGAAAAGAGGGAGAGAGAAAGAGAGAGCAACAGAGCATTAGGGAGGGACGGAGGGAGGGAAAGAGGGAGGAGAGAGGGACGGAGGGAGGGAGAGAGATCATAGCAACAGAGCAGCACTAGGGTGACAGGGAGGGAGAGAGGGAGAGAGAGAAAGAGAGAGACCACAGCAGCAGAGAGCTAGGGTGACAGGGAGAGAGGGTGGAGAGACGATAGAGGGAGAGGAGAGAGAGAGAGAGAGAGAGAGAGAGAGAGAGAGAGAACAGCAGCAGTGCTAAAGTGACAGGAAGAGAGAGAGAAGAGAGGGAGGGAGAGAGAAGAAAGAGCAAGACAACAGCAGAAGAGTGCTAGGGTGACAGGGAAAGTGGGAGAAAGAGAGGAGAGAGAGAGAGAAAGAGAGAGGGAGAGAGAGAGCACAGCAGCAGAGCACTCGGGTGCAAGGGAGAGAGGGAGGGAGAAAGAGAGAGAGATAGACCACACCAACAGAAAGCGATGGTAACCGAGAGAAACGAAGGAAGAGAGAAAGGGAGGGAGGGAGAGAGAGAAACCACAGCAACAGAGCGCAGGTGGTAAAAGAGAGAAAGAGAGGGAGGGAGGTAGAAAGAGAGAGACACCTCCAACGGAGCGCAACGGTAACAAGGACGGAGAGAGAAAGGTCACACCAAAAGAGTCCTATGGTAACAGAGAGAGAGAGAGAGAGAGAGGGAGAAAGAAAGAAAAGAAAGAGAAGAAGAAGAAGAAAGAAAGAAAGAAAGAGACCACACCAGCTGAGTCCTATGGCAACAGAGAGAGAGAGAGAGAGAGAGACGGAAAGAGAGAAAGAGAGAAACAGGGAGGGAGAGGGAGGGAGAGAGTGCTATGGTAACAGAGATAGAGGGAAAGAAAGAGAGAGAGGGGGAGAGAAAGGCCACACCGGCAAAGTCCTATGGTAACAGAAAGACAGAGACAGAAAGAGAGAGAGATCGAGGTAGATCAGCAGAGCGCTATGGTAACAGGGAGAAAGTAAAAAAGAGAGACGGACAGAGAGGGGAGGAGAGAGAGAGAGAGAGAGAGAGAGAGAGAGAGAGGAGGAGGAGGAGGTGGAGACTGAACGGCTGAAGCTAAACACAAAAAAGATCTCAGGTTGTTTTTTAAATCCATTGCGTAATTTAAAGGGCCCATATTACGCTGTTTTCTGATCAATATTATAATGTTTCCTCATCAAAAAACAGACCTGGAGTTGTGTTTTTGTTTTTTTTTCATTCACACATATTTAACACAAAACAATATAATTTAATTTAAAATAATATAATTTATGTCTTATTGATGTATTATTGATACTGATTTATTAACTCTGTGTTATAATAAAATGTGAGCTACTTCTTCCAACTAATTTCCCTTGTGGATCAATAAAGTCTAAGGCTACGTTCAGACTGCAGGGCTTAACGCTCAATTCCGATTTTTTTGTGAAATCCGATGTTTTTGCGAGGTCGTTCACATTTTCAATTAAATGCGACTTGTATGTGACTCCAGTGTGAACGTTAAACAACGGCCCAAAAGTGTCCCACATGTGACACTGGAGACACGACGACGTCAACCGCAGCGAGCGTCTCTGTGTTTACGGAAGTTGTCCAAACATGGACGCAGCATCGAGCACCTGGAGATTTTAAAGTTCCTCTCGTACCGGAGCCAGAACATGAACAACTTACTTGTTTTAAGGAGGAGATTGAGAAGGAGAAGGACGAGGTTTTTGGCCGTGGTGTTTTGTGGGACAGCGGCAGCGACGTCCGTTGAAAGGAACGTGTGGATGTGGAGACGTAGTCAAGAGTGGTGAGTGGTGATGTGCTTCGCTTCAGTGACACGGAGTTCATTAACAGTTTTCTCCTACTTCAGTGCAGAATAGTGACGTTTGTGGCTTGTTGATAACGTGTAGGTCGGACGAATGCGCTTTGGCCGTTCAGACTGAAGTCACATGTCAAAAGATCGGATATGTATCAGTTTCAGGACCACATATCCAAGTGACCTGGGTCACATTTGAAAAAAAATCTGATCTGTGTCGTTCAGACTAACCCTAAGTCTAAGTCTAACCTCTGCATAGGCTTAGCTCTGTTCCACCTTGTGATGTCATGCGGTAATACAGAAAGTGCTACAGTGTGTTTTCAAACTCCATACACTTTCACTAGAATCATTTGGATACCGTATTTTCCGGGCTATTAAGGCGCTCTGGATTATAAGACGCACTGTCATTAAATGGTCTATTTTCAAACTTTTTTCACAAATAAACCGCACCGGACTTTAAACGAAACACAACAGTTGGATGGGTCAGTGGGACTTTGTTTGTGGCGTTCACGGTGACTCTGGGCTTTGTTCAGTTGTGGCGTGTAGGGAGGGTGCTGTCTGGGACCAACGGATTGTCGGCGTGTTCGCAGTGACTCAGTTGTTCAGTCGTGTCTAGAAGTGGCACATTGCGCTCGCTTTTTCGGTTCGTTCCTCCGTTCCGTTCCTCGTCGGCGTGGAGTGATGAGTGTGGCTGCGGGTGTTTTTTTCGCCGCGTGGTCGCTGTCTGCTCCGTGCGTGTTTGCGGCTTTGTAGTTTACTGAAGTCGTACTGGGACACCCGAGTGGATTCGTGTACAGGGCGCTCTGGATTGCGTCGTTTTTTGATCGGGTTAGAGGGTTAAGAGCGCGTCTAATAGCCCGGAAAATACGGTAATTTCAGCGCCGATTTCTACTGCTGCATGACATCACAAGGTGGAACGGAGCGTAATAATGCAGGTTTATCCAAACATGTGTATGAAACAAAACTCCAGGTGTGAGTAAATTTAGCATGATACACTTTTAACGTCATAAAAAAGAGCAGTCTACTGAAACTGGAACGTCCATTTAACTACCTCTCTCTGTAACAGTATCCCAGGGCAGCCCAAAGCCCCGCCCCTCCGTGACCCCACACTGCCCCCCCGCTCGTCCCCCCTCCCTACTCTGGCAGCGAAAGTGGAAAGAGGCCGTAACATTAGCCCCGGTGCCCTCGGTAAAGTGCATGTGAGGGTTCAGGGGGTTAATTATTCAGCATGACAGGGATTTGTGAATGGACACGCCAAAGGAGCAGAGAGAGTGGGACCTGTCAAAACTGACGGAAAACAGACTATTGGACGGCTTCACTGCGGGCTTCATCCGAGCTCAGAGATAAGACGTGTCTAATCAGCGAGTAGTTGTGAACTTGTGGGTGAAATGAGTGGAAAGTGTGAACGGAAGAAACAGCTTAGATCAGCAAAAAGGAGGATCACTTGTGGATAGGCCTGTCAAATCGTGTATCATTCGTTCATTTGTTTTTCAATATAAAACCAAAAATATGGTAACTAAAAAACAACAATTTTCTTCATTATTTGTCTCCAAAACCAAAATTAAAAAACAGATAACCAATTGCTTTTTTCAGTTTTCGATTTCTTGTGATTTAAAGTGTGGAACTTTTGCGTCGCAATCAGGACTAAAACGACACTAAACCAGGACTAAACCGTTTTCAGTCCTGGTCTCAGTCCTGGTCCTGTTCCCAGTCTGAGTCCTGGTCCTGTTCCCGGTCTCAGTCCCGTCTCAGTTCCGCTCTCAGTCCTGGTCTGGTTCTGGTCTGGGCCAGGTCTCATCCCCGTCTCAGTCACGGTCTCAGTCCCGGTCTCAGTCCTGGTCTGGTCCTGGTCTGGTCCCAATCTCAGTCCCAGTCTCAGTCTGGTCTGGTCTGGTCTCCAGGTCCCATCCCGTCTCAGTCCGGTCTCAGTCCCGGTCTCAGTCCTGGTCTGGTCCTGGTCTGGTCCCAATCTCAGTCCCCATCTCAGTCCTGTTCCCGGTCTCAGTCCCGTCTCAATCCAGGTCTGAGTCCTGGTCCTGTTCCCGGTCTCAGTCCCGTCTCAGTCTCGCTCTCACTCCTGGTCTGGTTCTGGTCTGGCCCCGGGCTCAGCCCCGTCTCAGCTCCGTCGCAGTCACGGTCTCAGTCCTGGTCTC
Source organism: Boleophthalmus pectinirostris (assembly GCF_026225935.1). Lineage (NCBI taxonomy): Eukaryota > Metazoa > Chordata > Actinopteri > Gobiiformes > Gobiidae > Boleophthalmus > Boleophthalmus pectinirostris. The sequence continues at coordinate 10,399,992 of NW_026571515.1, read as the reverse complement.
AGTTCCGGTCTCAGTTCCCGGTCTCAGTCCTGGTCTGGTCCCAGTCTAAGTCCTGGTCTCAGTCCCGGTCTGGTTCCGGTCTGGTCCTGGACCTGGTTTAGTCCTGGTTCAGTCCTGGTTCAGTCCGGCATTGCAGTTTACGTCATGGAAACAGGAAACGGCTGTTATGCATTTTTTTCCATTATTCATTTAAACACAAAATCGAAAAAACAAATCATTGCTGTTTTTTCATTTTGTTTTTGGAGACAAATAATGAAGAAAATTGTTGTTTCTTCATTTTCTTATTTTTGGTTTTATTTTGCAGCCCCGGTTGAGTAAACAAAAAAATAAGATAATGAAATTTAAGACCTTTGTGAAAAAAATAAGACTTGGACAAACATAATTTAAGACTTTTTAAGAGTTTTAAGACCCCGCGGCGACCTTGTCTTCAGCTCTATTTGCACTCTGGGACTTTTAAAGCAGGACTTAAACATGAGGACTCACTCATATCTAGGAGGGGGTTTGCCACCTGCTTGTCTCCATCGAGATGTTATTGCTTTGCTTAAAATGTCCTGCAGTATGGCTTTAAACATATCTTCATAGAGACAGGCAGGTGATGTCCAACTAGGGATGGGCATTCGATGAAATTTTCTTAATGGATCGTCGAGAGAATTAACGATCGATTATCGATTAATCATTAACGTTTTTATATTAAAATGATCATCATTATTATTACTATCTGCACTAGGCAAGGCAAGTTTATTTGTACAGCACAATTCGTACACAAAGTAATTCAAAGTGCTTTACAGAATAAGAAATACATTAAAATCATAATAAAAACAAATCAAAACATAAATAATCATGAAGATTAAAATTAAAAAAGAGAGACATAAATTGGAGAGAAGAGTGCGGAATGAAAACCTACTACTACTAACTACTAATCTGCATAAATAAATTCAACTTTACGACATATAAACCGTAACGACTCTAGAGCCACATCAGCCCGTTTGACATTATAATGTGTTTAATTCATTTTTGCTCAACTCTCACAGAAACAAAACTTAAAACCGCATCGCTAATTTGCATAAACTAAGCAAAGATAAAAAATACAGCTCTTGTGTCGCTGATGCGGTCAATTTCTGTCGGATTAAAAGACATGACTCAGTGGAATACAGGTTAGTGTGACCAGATTTGCGTTTGTCAAAACCAGGACACCGTACGGGGGGAGGGAGGTGGGGACTCGTCATCGACATTGCGCGACTCTCACCTGGTAAAACTTTTTCCCACTGGACACCGAAACATATGTGCCTGCTTTGTACACTGTGCACATGGACTCACACTTGTCTTGACCGAAACGGAAAGTGTGCAATTTCTTGTACAAATCATCGTTAAATACGCATATACACTTCGGTACGTTGCAGACTGACCGAATGTTTGTGTCTCACTCCTTCTGAATGCAGAGAGACACATGTACAGACCCTGTTTGGTCACGACACACACAGCAACCTACATTCGGTTTGTCGATTAAAATTTACGTAATCGATGAAATTCTTAATGATCAATTATCGATTAATCGACTAATCATGCCCATCCCTATGTCCAACAATGACTAAATCTAGACAAACCCAAGCAAGATTGGAATGAAATCTTAAATCTAGTGATGTTAACTATGTTTTAGTGAAAAATACTGTAACCTGGCATCTGTACTTCATTCAAAAACTGCTTTCAGTTCTACCAGGTTTGACTACCCCAAATTTAAGACCTTTTTAAGACCACTTAAATGAAAATTAAGACCAACATCGCACCATTATGCAGGCGAAAAACACCAGATCCGATTGTAATAATGACCAACCAACTACTATATCTATATCTGTCTACTATATCTTTTTATTTCCTCCCTCCACTTCACATCGCACTGCAGTCTGGTTGAGTATACAAAATAATAGGCTCATGAAATTTAAGACCTTTGTGAAAAAATAAGACTTGGAGAACATAATTTAAGACTTTTTAAGACTTTTAAGACAAAATCACCAGGAATTCCCATCACTAGTTAACCCATGTGATTACTAGTGATAAAAAACACACACAAGTTTGCACACACATATCGCTTTTGAGACTGTGAAGAATTTTGAAGTCAGCAGCACAGCTATTATCACTTTCACAACAACATGAAGCCTAAAGCTGATCAAAAACACTCCGATTTGACAGAAACCATACACCAAAACGCACACGTATCGCTTTAAACTCTCTGACTCTGCAGCACAAGTATTCAGAAGACCCACAATCTGCTCTTTTCTCTGTAGTTTTTCTTACCGTTGTGGTTGTGCTGGTTGCCGTTAGATAAACTGAACGAAGATTTGAGGTTGTGAATAACAGCTATCGTCATCAGGAAAAGTTAAATAGAGCGACATAAAGTCTAGTCTATATGTGTCTTAGAAATGTGCAGCACTTCATTTAATCACCTGAACTGAACGACTGAAGCTTTGAGATGGTGATTTTTCCATTTCGAAATCAACAGCGTGGATATTATCATCGGGAAAAGTTACACGGTGCAGCTTTAACAACTTGAAGCCGAGAACTGACCAAAAAAATGTAATATCACCAAAAAAAATGTTATCACTAGTTCCCTACGTGATTTAAAAAAAAAACGTTTCAACTCTGACTTTGTAGTACAAGTATTCAGAAGACACTCTTTAGGTTATTACGGGTAGGAAAAGTTACGTAGTGCACCTTTAACAACTTATATCACCAAAAATCCCTAGTTATACCATGTGATAATTACTGAAAGAAACCATAGAATAGCTTTCCTATGTGATAACTTGTGATAAAAAAAACATACTCCAGGTAGCAAAACGTGCACACTTCGCTTTAAACTTTTACCATGGCTGTCATCAGGAAAAGTTACATAGTGCAACTTTAACAACATGAAGCCTAGAAGTGACCAAAGAAATCGAATATCACCAAAAATCTCCATCCCGTGTGATAATTTGTGATAAATCTAGGGTGACCAGATTTTCTAAATAAAAAAACTGGGACAGCCCTGGTTTGGAGTGGAAAAATTGTATCTAAAATCTAGGCACTAATGTGAGTCAGTATAGTCACATTTTCTTTGAGTTTTGGTCGTTTTTAAGCAGCGATTCTATATTTTACCAAAACAAGTGACATTTATGCTTCTCCTTACTGTTGGAAGGGATCAGATTGGTCAAAAATAGGGACATTTTTGTGTAAAACTGGGACAAATTTGTGTTTTTTTTTTTTTTTTTGCTTTATGATCATTTGCAAACGCGCTTTTCTGTATTTTGGCAAAACAAATAATTTATGCTCTTCTTTTACCACTGGCAGGGATCAGATCAGTCAGAAATGTTCATAGTCCTGTTTAAATCCTGGTTTAGATCTGATATAGTCCTGGTTTAGTTTTAGTTTAGCCCTGGTTTAGACCTGGTTCTGCCTACATTAGGGTGACTAGGTTTTCAAAATAAAACACTTTGAATTGAATTGAGAATAAAGGATAAAGGAGAATTGTTCTGCCAACATGTGAGTCAGTATAGTCAAATTTTCTTTGTGTTTGGTCATTTTAAAGCAGCTTTTTCTATATTTTACCTAAACAAGTGACAATTTATGCTTCTCTTTACTGTTGGAAGGGATCAGATTGGTCAAAAATAGGGACATTTTTGTATAAAACTGGAACAAATCAGTGGTTTTGGATAAATCTGCGGGGACAGGGGACACAGAGCTCAAAACTGGGACTGTCCTGGGTAAACAGGGACATCTGGTCACCCTAGATTAAAAACCACACACCACTTACACATCGCTTTAAACTCTGACTTCGCAGCAGAAGTATTCCGAAGCCCCACTATCTGCTCTTTTCTCCGTAGTTTCTCTTACCGTTGTGGTTGTGCTGGCTGCCCTCTGTGCTGTTCCCGGTGCTGCTCCCACTCCCGCTCCCGCTGCATGTGGAGTCATTAGCTCCCAGCTCGGCCAGTCTGCGGCTGGTGGCACTGAGCTCGGAGCGCAGGTTGGTCACCTCCTGGCTCGCCGACTGGATGGCCCCATCTATCCTCTGTGCCAGCTGCTTATTGTCATCCATCATTTTCACGATTTTGGCCTAAAACGCACAAAGAGAAGAAAAGTATCCATGCGAAACGTCATGCTCCGGACAAGTTAGGCATTTCCAAGTCATAGAAAAATAATAATATTCCTTAATCAATGCAAAATGGTAAATCCGTAAAGAGGTATCCGTGGTTGTGAGGGAAAAGAGGCAAAAAGACAAAGAGAAAGAAGTGGGAGAGTGAGTTTGTGGACAGCATGTGTTGGAAAGCCGGTGGTAGCAGGTCTAGTGAAATGTGCTCGAGCAGCTGACTGGGAGAGGACACAGCACTGAGGAGATGACAAGCGCCTTTTTAAATGGACTGTACCAACGCGCAGGGAAAACAGGGGGGGACAGAAGGACGGGGAGAGGGAGAGGAGGGGGCCGGACTAAAGATGGAAGCACGTGGAGGAGAGAGGAGGGGGAGAGAAGAGAGGAGGTACAGCTGCGTATGCAAATGAGACAAATGGACCCAGGTTCTTTGTGTGTTTAAAGAAAAGGAGAGGGACAGCAGTCGGATTAAACGGTTGTATTTAGCGAGAGAGATATTGTGGTGATGTAAGTGTAAGTGCTGAACTGTTAAAGGGCCAATATTATACTGTTTTCTGATCTGTTATAATATTATTTCCTCATCGCAAACACCTGGGGTTATGTTTTGTTTCATTCACACATGGGTCCAGTCAAGTGGTAACGGAGGGAAACAGGGGCAGATTTTTTACATTCAAATGTCTCTTATTCAGAAACTAGAGGGACTATTGAAATAAGTAAAGTATCAGAATGTAGGAAAGAGTTACACTCCAACAGGGTCAAGTTAAACCTGTGATATTCTTTCAAGTTGTTGACAAAAAATTTAAAAAACTCATGTCAGTAACGGAGGGAATGAAATATGCAGCACTTTTTGGGCAATAAATCCAAACAGTGATAACTCTTGGTTCTCACTTACATATCCTTAACAAACTGGTTTGAATATTTGCTTCATATAGTTTTCTACCATATGGTACAAGATTAGGTTGAAAAAACTCTTACTTTTTGACTCATGAGATTTTTTATTAAGAAAGGTCATGGTAACGGAGGGAAAAGTAACGGAGGGAAAATTGTGCAAACAAGTAGAAGGTGAATGATTTTGCATCATTTGTCGCTTTTTTCTTCCGAATACTTTAATATTACTTCAAAATGAAAGGAAACTATTTCTATAAAATATGTCAGTCCTTCCAAGTAAATTTTTATAATTTTAAATACTTTTTTTTTTTTTTTTTAATCATGTACGTTCATCAACAGTTCAAAGATGGAATAACACAAGATATGATGAAATACATCCATTTATTTACATGATTTGCAGGTCTTTAAAATTTGGGAAATAATTTTTGTTCCATGTTTCATACATGGTCTGTTTAAAACGTCTGTAACTACAGAACCAAAAATGGTACAGAAAAAAGGTCAACATTTTCATAAACTAGAGTACATATGTATCTGTTCAATACATTTTTATATCAGATGCATTAACTTGAATTTTTGGCCTTGCTGTTTACTTCTGCTTGACCGGGCCCACATGTTAAACACATAAACCGTAGCCAGGCTGGTGCCACCTAGTGCCTCTGCTCAATTTAATTTCTCTCCAGCGACTAGGTCAGGAATCGGAATACACTAGAAGGTTTGCAAGAACCCCAGAAGTAGTAGACCGCACACTGGCCAATCAGCAAAGAGCTGTGAAGCCAAACACATGTCTGGGTCCCTTTTGTGTTACAGCGCGACAGTAAGCAAAGCAGTTGACATGGATGTAGACGAAGACAGACATTTAGTGGAGCTGTTAAGGACCAAAATAGTTCACTTTTATGGTACAAGCATGAAACTTTCCCAGATAAGTAACACCCCAAGGACTATTATTTCTGGATATGGAACCAAGTCTAATTTAACACTGGAGCTGAGAACTGCACACATCACAAAATGGACTACTGCAAAACGAGGCTGGCATAAAAAACACTGCCTTTCTAATTAGCTTAGTTATCCATTTTGTAGTGTTGAACAACTATTTTTCATAAACTCCAAATCATTAAACCAGGGCCCTGTGGTCAAAATCCAATTACAGGTGGTTTAATAGATCAAAAAATACCTAGAAAAACAAACATTCTGACTGTGAACGGGGTCGCCTCTCCACAGATCTGACCTGTAACTTGGTCTGGTTTAGGCTCCATGAAGATAGAAAGGTTTAATGCCATACTGTAAAATATTCCACACGAAACAATAACATCTCCTTGGCAACCAGAAAAGTTACACACTCCATCCATCCATCCATCCATTTTCGTCCGCTTATCCGGGGCCGGGTCGCGGGGGGAGCAGCCTAAGCAGGGACTCCCAGACTTCCTTCACCCCAGACACGTCCTCCAGCTCCTCCAGGGGGACCCCGAGGCGTTCCCAGGCCAGCCGAGAGACATAGTCCCTCCAGCGTGTCCTGGGTCTTCCCCGGGGCCTCCTCCCGGCGGGACATGCCCGGAACACCTCCCGAGGGAGGCGCCCAGGAGGCATCCGGAACAGATGCCCGAGCCACCTCAACTGGCTCCTCTCGACGTGGAGGAGCAGCGGCTCTACTCCGAGCTCCTCCCGTGTGACTGAGCTCCTCACCCTATCTCTAAGGGAGCGCCCAGCCACCCTGCGGAGGAAACTCATTTCGAGCGCTTGTATCCGCGATCTCGTCCTTTCGGTCACTACCCAGAGCTCATGACCATAGGTGAGAGTAGGAACGAAGACTGACCGGTAAATCGAGAGCTTCGCCTTTCGACTCAGCTCCCTCTTCACCACAACGGTCCGATACAGCGACCGCATCACTGCCGAAGCTGCACCGATCCGCCTGTCAATCTCACGTTCCGTCCTTCCCTCACTCGTGAACAAGACCCCGAGATACTTGAACTCCTCCACTTGAGGCAAAGACTCCCCACCCACCCGGAGAGGGCAAGCCACCTTTTTCCGGTCGAGAACCATGGCCTCGGACTTGGAAGAGCTGATCTTCATCCCAGCCGCTTCACACTCGGCTGCAAACCGCCCCAGTGCACATTGCAGGTCCTGGTTCGATGAAGCCAACAGGACAACATCGTCCGCAAACAGCAGAGATGAAATCCTGTGGTCCCCAAACCGGACCCCCTCCGGCCCCTGACTGCGCCTAGAAATTCTGTCCATAAATACAATGAACAGAACCGGTGACAAAGGGCAGCCCTGGCGGAGTCCAACATGCACCGGGAACAGGTCTGACTTACTGCCGGCAATGCGAACACAGCTCCTGCTCCGGTCATACAGGGACCGGACAGCCCTTAGCAAAGGGCCCCGGACCCCATACTCCCAGAGCACCCCCCACAGGACACCACGAGGGACACGGTCGAATGCCTTCTCCAGATCCACAAAACACATGTGGACTGGTTGGGCAAACTCCCATGAACCCTCGAGCACCCTATGGAGAGTGTAGAGCTGGTCCAGTGTTCCACGGCCAGGACGAAAACCACACTGCTCCTCCTGAATCCGAGGTTCGACTATCGGCCGGATTCTCCTCTCCAGTACCCTGGCATAGACCTTACCGGGAAGGCTGAGAAGTGTGATCCCCCTATAGTTGGAACACACCCTCCGGTCCCCCTTCTTATACAGAGGGACCACCACCCCGGTTTGCCAGTCCAGAGGTACTGTCCCCGACCGCCACGCGATGTTGAAGAGGCGTGTCAGCCAAGACAGCCCCACAACATCCAGAGACTTCAGGTACTCAGGACGGATCTCATCCAACCCCGGAGCCTTGCCACCAAGGAGCTTTCCAACCACCTCAGTGACTTCGGCCAGGGTGATGGATGAGTCCGCCTCCGAGTCCCCAGCCTCGGCCTCCTCCTCGGAGGACGTGACGGTGGGATTGAGGAGATCCTCAAAGTATTCCTTCCACCGCCGGACAACGTCCCCAGTCGAGGTCAACAGCTCTCCCCCCGCACTGTAAACAGTGTTGGTGAAGAACTGCTTCTCCTCCTGAGGCGCCGGACGGTTTGCCAGAATCTCTTTGAGGCCGTCCGATAGTCCTTCTCCATGGCCTCCCCGAACTCCTCCCAGCTCCGAGTTTTTGCCTCCGCGACCACACGGGCTGCAGCACGCTTGGCCCGCCGGTACCTGTCAGCTGCCTCAGGAGTCCCCCGAGCCAGCAAGGCCCGATAGGACTCCTTCTTCAGCTTGACAGCATCCCTTACTTCCGGTGTCCACCACCGGGTTCTGGGGTTGCCGCCGCGACAGGCACCACAGACCTTACGCCCACAGCTCCGAGCAGCTGCATTGACAATAGAGGCCGAGAATGAAGCCCACTCGGACTCCATATCTCCAGCCTCCCCCGGAATCCGGGAGAAGTCCTCCCGGAGGTGCGAGTTGAAAGGTCCCTCTGACAGAGGGCTCCGCCAGACGTTCCCAACAGACCCTCACTACACGCTTGGGCCTGCCAGGTCTTTCCGGCTTCCTCCTCCGCCAGCGAACCCAACTCACGACCAGGTGGTGATCAGTTGACAGCTCAGCCCCTCTCTTCACCCGAGTGTCCAAGACACGCGGCCGGAGATCAGATGACACGACGACAAAGTCGATCATCGACCTCCGGCCTAGGGTGTCCTGGTGCCACGTGCACTTATGGACACCCTTGTGCTCGAACATGGTGTTTGTTATGGACAAACTGTGACTAGCACAGAAGTCCAATAACAAAACACCACTCGGGTTCAGATCGGGGAGGCCGTTCCTCCCAATCACCCCTCTCCAAGTGTCACTGTCGTTGCCCACGTGGGCGTTGAAGTCCCCCAGGAGAACAACGGAGTCCCCGGTCGGTGCACTGTCTAGTACCCTCCCCAAGGACTCCAAGAAGGCCGGTGTACTCAGCACTGCTGTTCGGCCCGTAGGCCGTGAGAGACCTGTCCCCGACCCCGAAGGCGCAGGGACGCGACCCTCTCGTTCACCGGGGTGAACTCCAACACACAGCGGCTGAGCTGTGGGGCAATGAGCAGGCCCACACCAGCCCGCCGCCGCTCCCCGCGGCCAACGCCAGAGAAATGGAGAGTCCAGCCCCTCTCAAGGAGTTGGGTTCCAGAGCCCAAACTGTGCGTGGAGGTGAGGCCGACTATATCTAGTCGGTAACGCTCAACCTCCCGCACAAGCTCAGGCTCCTTCCCCCCAGCGAGGTGACATTCCATGTCCCCAGAGCTAGTCCCCATGTCCGGAGATCCGGTCGCCGAGGCCCCCGCCGTCGACTGCTGCCCAGATCTCTCTGCACCGGCCCCATATGGATCCTCCTGCGGGTGGTGGGCCCACGTGAGGACGGCCCCACGTCGCTCCTTCGGGCTGAGCCCGGCCGAGCCCCGTGGGGGGAGGCTCGGCCACCAGGCGCTCGCTGGCGAGCACCCACCCCAGCCTGGCTCCAGGGAGGCCCCGGTGACGCCAATCCCGGGCGACGTAACTGGCCTTGCTCGTACACTCATCATAGGGGCTTCTGAACCGTTCTTCGTCTGACCCGTCCCCCCTTGTTTGCCTTGGGTGACCCTACCAGGGGCATGAAGCCCCCGACAACATAGCTCCCGGGATCATTCGGGCACTCAAACCCCTCCACCACGATAAGGTGACGGTTCAAGGAGGGGTTTTTTAGTAGCTAGTATCTTGAGAATCATATTCTTCTTTATAACCTATGTGATAATTTAACATTTTCCAAAAAAAGGCGGTTTAGCAGTAATTTAGTTCCCAGCTTTGGTCTTGGTTCCATATCCAGAAATGTTGGTCCTAGAGATGTTAATAATCTGGCAAAGTTTCATGCTTGTACCATAAAAGTGAACAATTGAGTACTTTTTTGGTCCTCAACAGCTCCACTAATGCTGTGGGAAAAGACGTTATTGTCTTTCTTCATACAGGATTTGGCAAATTATATACGCCAAGACCAAATAGCAGCGACTGGTTAAATAAAAAAAGTACCCGCCTACCGTCAAGCGAACAAATTCTAATGCTGCGAGGTCAGACGGTTTCCACGAAATGAAACCGGCTGATGAATCAAGCGACACAAACCCTGCATATTTAGGCTGAGTTCTTCTCTCAGTTCCACCTTGTGATGTCATGTGGTAATACATGACGTGCTCCGCTGTGTTTTTAAACTCTACACTTCTTCACTAGAATCACTTGGATCATGTCATGAAGTCTACAGAACAAAATGTAAAAGGAGCTGTTAACATGAAAACAACCACTACATGACATCACAAGGTGGAACAGAGCATTTTGAGCTCTGGAGAAGTAGACAGACTAATCACTGTTTACTCAAATAGGTGTGGATGAAACAAAAGCACAACTCCAGGTATGTTTTTGATGATGAAACAACATTATAACTTAATTTATATGGTTTTAAGCTCACAAGAGTCAATTTTAAACAACACTGTCTACTGTCCCTTGTCTTTTTATTAGTTATTTTAGTAAATATTAGGTATGTTTGCATCTTTCTGATCAAAAACAGTCAAATGTGCTGCTCCCTTTGGCCAGTGTGATTTCAAGTACTACGTGACATCACACAGGACTGCTCTGGCGATTAAAGCTAGGTGTTTCTGGTTACAAATACCTACGTGTTTGTGTTTGTGCTTGCTTTTTGTTTTGGCTCACCTCCCCAAACTCTACCAAAGAATAGAAGTGTCTGTGTATGCTTTAAAAATCATGTATCTGAAGGACTACACCACATTTCACAAATAATAATACCACAGATGGACTTGTATCTGAACTAGAAGTGCACTGCTCTTATCTTTTGAACACTTAAGAGTCTCAAAGCGAGTGGTTTTACTCTCGACAGGAAACAGCAGAAGTGAGGTGCGGTCAAAACTGTGTAGCCTGTGGTACGCAGCTTTATCCGGCAGCAGTCTGGGCGCAGAGATGAGGTTTATATGATGATTGTCTGAACAGAAGACGCAAAAGTGGCGTCGCATCTTTACTTTTTATTTCGTGTTTAGACAAGCGTTTTCAGAAGGAAATCTGCATGCATACGGTGACGCAAAAGTGTGTGGAATTCAATTGTGTATGTATGCCAGGCGGCTCGTGGTGACGCTCGGTGGTGATGTATGTGACGTAAACGTGTACACGACGTGAGCAAATATGACCAGAGTTTTGCGTCTTGGGCAGCGTAGACGGAAACACTACGGTGGAGAGTATTCAACTTTTCCACTCTGGAGGGTGGTTTCAGATTTTTACGTTTTTAAGCCTCAAAAACGCCGTCACTGTCTAAACCAGGGGTGTCAATCTCAAATTCACAGAGAGACAAAATTTAAAAACTGGGACTAAGTCGTGGACCAAACAAAATATTTATTGAAAAATTTCATCAACATGTACCGTATTTTCCGGGCTATTAGGTGCGCTCTTAAGAATCCAACTCCATTAAAAATTGACAAGCCAGAGCGCCCTATACACGAATCCACTCAGGTGTCCCAGTACGACTTCAGTAAACTACAAAGCCGCACCACCCGCAGCGCACGCAAACACACACGGAGCAGACAGCGACCGCACAGAGAAAAACACCCACAGACACACTCATCACTCCACACGCACGAGGAATGGAAGAATGAACCGAAAAAGCGAGTGCAATGTGCCACTTCTCGACACGACTGAACAACTGAGTCACTGCGAACACGCCGACAATCCGTTGGTCCCAGACAGCACCCTCCCTACACGCCACAACTGAACAAAGCCCAGAGTCACCGTGAACGCCACAAACAAAGTCCAACTCACCCATCCAACTGTTGTCTTTCGTTTAAAGTCCGGTGCAGTTTATTTGTCAAAAAAGTTCAAAAATAGACCATTTAATGTCAGTGCATTTTATAATCCAGAGCGCCCTATAGTGCGGAAAATACGGTATTGTTTTCTCTTCATTTGAGAGATGTAATATTAAACCTCTTCTTATTAAAATAAATGTTTAATGATAGTTTTTGCTTAAACACTGAATCAAGAACAAGCATAATATAAAATAATAACACAATTTTAAATAAATAATGTCTCTATAGTGTATCTGTAGGTGGCGGCCAGCTCTAATACATATTTGATATGATCTCACGGGCCAAAAATAATGATATCGTGGGCCAAATTTCGTCCCCGGGCCTGAGTTTGACATGTCTGATCTAAACGAAAGGCACTTCTGATAAAATATTTTGTCGTTTTTACCCGCAAGCGTTCTCGTGTAAACCTCAAATATCACATAGGATTCGTTTACGACTGATAAATCCTGTAGTGTGTGGCGGCCTTAAGTTAACCTTACCTTAGTTAACCTTGAACCGAATATTTTTGAGTACCTCTAATTCTATCAGAAGAACTATAAAAATAGAGCTGCTTGTACTTTGTCCGTCGTCTCTACAAAGGTTCAAATTAAACCCAGCCTTGTCTTTAAATCACATTTCTGTGTTATTTCTGAGTCCGGGTATGTTCCCTTCACCTTGTTCTATCAGTTCTTCCATCTGAGTGAGTGATTCTGGGCAGGAGGCGCCAACTGTCACCTGTTCACTGATAACACACATAATCCTCACTGGATCTGAACTCAATCTACTTTATTCCACTGCAGCCGGGAGAACATTTGTGGGCACTGTTCTGTTCTCAAAGATTCATATATTTGCAGAGAAATTGTGTGTTTTATTAGATTTAGATGCATAATAACAAATGTTTACATGTGTGAAAAATGCCTGTTCTTTCTCTAGAGCCAAGTACCCTTAGCTGCTTGATTATAAATAAAAGCTGACACCACACTCTGTAGTTACTAGGGATGCAATGATATTCAATATAATTTCAAACAGTCATGATTATATACACGTGTTCATTCGATACGCCCTTGTCCCTCCACGCGCTCTGTGTTGTCATTTATTTTGGTCCGAAAGGGAAACAGTTATCGCGGCGTCCTCCTCAGATGCAGCAAGAAAACAGCTCCACAGGGACTTACAGCTGAAATATTCTAAAAGAGGAGGGTTTTATCTTTCCGTCACTTTTTATTTTACATTGATAGGCCCAGGAATGACAAAGATATAAACTTTTAGAGAGCTAAGAATCGCTTTTGGCTCTACATCGGCATTAATCATGTATTCCTATGTGTTGTTTCATTAACATCATAGTGTTATTATCCTCATTAGCAGAAAAAAGTACTGTACTTTTCAGACTATAAGTCGCACTTTTGTTTATGGTTTGGGTGTTTCCTGCGACTTATACTCCAATTCGACTTATATATTAAAATGTTCACACTGACTGCAGTGAGAGGCTCTAGTCTTGTGTGTCGAATCTGCTGTTCCTTCTCATGTACCACTGACACTTGGCTCTACTGCGCATGTCTCCTGCAGAAAGAGCCGCTGTCCTGTCTGTATCATGTCAGTCGATCGCACCATTACTTCTGCACCACTGAACAATTTTAAATTTAAGTGACTTCAGTGACAACCAAAACCATCCTGTTGGGATTCAGAAAGGCTGGAATAATTCTAACTGGAACTGACACTGAGTCTGACCACTGAGCTCCGACCTCCGACCTCTGGAGGTTGTGGAGTTGCTCAGAAGTGACACCGAGAATGAAGAATTGAATGGATTTAGTGATTTGGAGTGAGATGGAGAGTTTGTTAAACTTGTTCTGTTCTGTTGTTTATGTTATAGTTTATCTGAAGAACTGTTCATATGTGACGTTAACAGTCTGTTGTTCTCTGCTCTATTGTTTTTACTAGAACTTGCCTTTCGAAGATGAAATGTCGGTTCCTGGACTCTGATTTTCTAAAATAAATTTCCCCAAAAAAAGTGTGACTTATAGTCCGGTGTGACTTATATATGTTTTTTCTTCTTCATTTTGCTTTTTTGGCTGGTGCAACTTATACTTCAGAGCGACTTATAGTCTGGAAAATACAGATGATGAGATTTGTATTCTTCACATCTTAAAATGTATTGAAGTCAAATCAATATTGTGACCCGAGTATGAAGATATGCATCAAATTGTGGGAAAACTGTATCGTTGCATCGCTACTAGTCACGTAGCCACAGCTGCCCTGGGTCAGACTGACAGTGGCTGGGAGTCTGCGCCATCACCCCCTCCAACCACCAATCACTCATCCACACAGCACTTTCATAATAGTCAAGGTGGGTAAAGTGTCTTGCCTAAGGACACAAAAACAGATCTCTGTCCGATTCTGGAACTAATCGTCTGAATACTGAGTTGGGGGACCACTGCTCTGAGGCACTGTCTCCCCTTAAATTATAATAAAATATAAAATAATATACATTTTCCATTTTCTATAATATTCACCTGTTCACCTGTGCGACCAACTCCACAAACTACAAAAGCAAGTTGTTTGTAAAGCTTTGATGATTGTCTAAAGAACTATAAATACCAATATGGAGGCAGTTGCCATGGAGATTGCATAGTCTATTCAAACACAAAGCATCTGTAACAAACGGATGAAAAGATAGAAAAGAAAAGACGATCCAAGCTATGTGTGTTGGGCATTGCTTTTCACCGGTTTCACACAATGTCGCCACTGTCATTTCAACAAATTGGTCTGCTGTTTACATGTTGTGAATTGTTATTTTGTTCAAATCTATAATTGTGTTTTTATTTTGATAATTTCCTTGGCAGCAGGAATCCTCTGCAGAGCTCCACACTGCAGCCAGCGCGGACAGCCAACAAGCTCCATTTGCCAAATTCAATTAATTGGAATAATTAGTTAATGTCTCAGTAAATACAACATATTTTCAGAGACAACAGACTGTGTGTGGAGCAGAGAAACGGATACTTTTAATGGACAAGATAATTACAAAAACAGGTTTACTACTACAGCTAGTATACGGAATCAAACCAACAACTTTGGGCAGCTGAAAATGTGCTACCCCAGTTGAAATCAAAGGGACTGAGCAAAAATATTCTCTGCAATTGACTCATTCTTCCATCCAAAATAACAGTACCGTATTTTCCAGGCTCTGGATTATAAGACGCTATTCATTAAATGGTCTATTTTTGAACTTTTTTCACAAATAAACCACACCGGACTTTAAACGAAACACAAGATGACGGGTCCTGTACTCTACATAATCATATACACTACTGGTCAAAAGTTTTAGAAAATCTTAAAGGGACAGTCAGGAATTTTGGACATAGGAGCTCATTTCCTAGTTTGCCAAGTATCCCAAGTGTGTGGGACTACAAACAGGGACGAGGGTTTTTTTTTGACTCTCACACGCCTGGGATACTGTCCTGAGGAAGTCGGACTGCAGGTGGCGCTGTCGTCCTGCCTCCACTGGTAGGAAGACAGCGCCAAAACCTGTTTAAATCAGCTGATTGGACACGTCACAGCAACATCACGTGACCACTCTGAAGAAGACCACCAGGGAGCAGTCGAAACTGTCAGGTATAAAAACAAACTCTTGGTCTGAAAAAAATAACCTAATAACATAGACCAAAAGAAGCTCATAGGACTAACAAGCCACAAGAACAGCCGAACAGGAGCTGGCCAAACAAAATTACAACGTTTTGCTCCATCGACTCTGGTTCCTCTTGACTTAGCATTGAAAAACTGTCACCAATCTCTCTAACTGCTGCTGTGAGCCTCGTCATTTTGGTCTTAAAATGTCCATATTAACCCGCTCTACATGATCCTGGTGTTTTTAATTTGCTATTTTGCACGTAAATAAATTCCTATTCCTAATATGAAACCCGACTCCAAATTCTCCCCTATAACCGCCAGCCTCGTGAGCTTCATTTGACTGGAGTCGAAAGCTGTGGGTGACGACACACTCCCTTAGTCTACTTCTTTATACAGTCTATGTGTGAACAGTGTTGGGAGTAACGCGTTATAAAAGTAACGAATTACAGTAATGCATTACTTTTTGCTGTAACGCAGTAATGTAAGGCATTACAGGGGAAAAAATTGTAATTATTTACTCGGAACAAATGTGATTAACGCGCGTTACAGTGTTTTTTAACCTGGATTGAAGTGGTGGGTTTTTCTTCATACAAATTCACTAAAATCACCTCGATATCAGCAGCGGTGAAACGCCGGAGATGCGCCCTCATAGACCTTCAGGTAAAAAGGAAGGACTGACAAAGAACTCCACGCTGTTTAGACCTGGTTTAGACCTGGGTCAGTTCTGGTTTAGACCTGGTTTAAACCTGGGTCAGTTCTGGTTTACACCTGGTTTACACTCGTCCCTCCCTCTATCGCAGTTCACTTTTCGCTGTCTCGCAGATTTTTTTTTTTTTTTGTGCAATTTTGCATGCCCTGTTTTTTTTACATTGTATGAATGCGTATTGCGTTCCTCCCGCTGCGTCCTGACTGGCCAAGGGACTCCTGTCTCCTGTACAGTACAGAATGTGTTCAGCTGCCAGAATTTAAATACATGTTCAAGTCTCTAGCAGTGTGATTCTGAAGTGCTGTACGGTTGCAAGTTTTCTCCCCAACGAAACCCACAACGTCGATGAAAACGTTCTGCACCGACAAAGGCTCCTGCACTCGCACCCAAAAGGCAGAGGAAGATGCAAACCATCACACAAAAAGTTGAACTTCTGGACACGCTGAAGGAAGGTAGAAGTTACACGCTGTAACAGACTCTTGCACCGGCTCGGGTACCCTGCAAATAGTTGCTGAAATCAGGGCCGCGAGCCCGAGCAGCAGGGTGACAGTCCTGGTTCAGCTCTGGTTTAGTCCTGGTTTAGATCTGGTTTAGTCCTGGTTCAGTCCATATACAGCGCAAAAGTTATTTTGGTGAGAGTAACTTAAAGTAATGCAATAGTAATGTAATGCCTTACATTTTAAATGCAGTAATATTGTAATGTAACAAATTACTTTGAAATGACAGTAATAGGTAATAAATAACGCATTACAGTTTCAAAGTAACTTGCCCAACAGTGTGTGTGAAACAATAGTTATTACCATTGTACAAGTATAGGCATACACAACAAATTCAAAAAGATCTAACTTTATAATTCTGCGCGTTTTTCTTTCCAAGTTGCAGTTCCCATATCAACGTAATGAGGAAAATGCTGTCACTATCACAGCGCGTATAGAAATGCATATAGACAATAGATAGAGTTAATAACCGGCTGTCAAAGCTCGTGGAGGTGGAAGTCTGAAGAGTTTGTCCCCACAGTGAGCAGCGTGATTTTCTTTAGCTCAGTGTAATGATGGCATAGACTTTATTTTGTTCTGTTAATATGATTCTGTTTCAAGAATATCTACAAAAATGCACATCTATTAACATAATGCATAAAGCAGAAAAGTTATATTAGCTTTAAAGGCGCACTGTGTAACTTTGTGGCTGGGAGTACATCATCAGTCTTTGCTTTGCTTAAAATGTTCCACGACATGATATTAAACAGCTGTACTTTACATTTATTCAATTACAGGTGGTGTTATAGCTCAAAAATACCTTGAAAAACAGGCATTCTGAGTGTGAGTGGTGTCGCCTCTCCACAGATCTGACCTGTAACTTGGTCTAGTTTGGTTTCCATGAAAATAAGAAGGTTTAATACCATACTGTTGCTGCATCAACGGCTTTGCCTGCGCCTCATCTCAGACACTGCATCGCGCCGCTTTTCCTGGATCCACAGTCCTCTGACCCAAGACTGATGAACTCGTGACAAAGACCACGCCGAAGATCTGAGCTAAAGCAGTGATCTGATTGTGCAGAAGCTGGTAACTTAATCCTAAATTGCATTCTCCTGTCTATAGAAAGCGAGATAGAAATATCAAGTGAGAGGCTTGGGCTACGTTTATATGATGACGGTCTGAAGAGAAGACGCAAAAGCGGCGTCGCGTCTTCACTTTTTATTCCGTGTTTAGATGAGCGTTTTCGGGAGGACGCAAAAGTGTGTGGAATTCGATTGGGTTTGCATGCCAGGCGGCTAGGAGGTGACGCTACGTGGTGATGTGTGTGACATAAACGCGTACGCAACGTGAGCAGATCTGACCAGAGTTTTGCGTCTTGGGCGGTGTAGATGGAAACACTACGGCAGAGCATATTCAACTTTTCAACTCTGGAGGGTGGGTTCAGATTTTTGCATTTTTGAGCCCCAAAAACGCCGTCACCGTCTAAACGAAAGGCACTTCTAATAAAATAATTTGTCAATTCAATTCAATTTTATTTATATAGCACATTTAAAACAACTTCAGCTGACCAAAGTGCTTCACATACAAGTAAAAAAAATACAAGAAACTCTTACATATACAGATATACAGATAACATGAAAACTACAATAAAAACATCAAGATAACCTGACTAGCTCGTACTAAATGCCAGGGAGAAGAGGTGAGTTTTCAGTCTCGTCTTAAACTGCGTTACAGACTGAGAGGAAGAGGAAGGCTGGTCCACAGTCTGGGCGCTGCCACAGAAAAGGCTTTGTCACCTCTGGTCTTGAGCCTAGTTTTGGGCTCGACCAACAGGAGCTGGTCGGCTGATCTCAGGTCTGTGGGCGGAGTACAGGGCTGCAGTAACTCCCTCAAATAGACTGGACCCATAGAGTGCAAACCCTCAAGTGTTGTTTTTACCTGCAAGTGTAAACAGGCTCTTGAGCTGGAACTAAGCTGAACCCCGATTTTTAATTTACCTCATGTTGTTAGAAAGTCGGTGCATTATTGTTGATTGAATACGTAATCAGAACTTGACAAGTCGAGTGCCTGCTCTTTGCCTGTTTTGCTAAATAAACCACACAAGTAATTTTCTGGCTTCAGTGATTTTTGAAGTTATCATAAAGTCCCTTATCGCGCACTCTTTCTTCAAACTGCTAGAAGTGATAAGTTTTGAGATTGCTATGGTTAAATTGTGATTTCATTAAGATTCTGGTGCCCCATGCCTATATTTTCAATGTATTTTAATGCTAAAAGGTTAAAAACACACAGATTCTGCTACACTGCAACACATCTCCATGAAGAAAAGCATTTGACAGACACTCCACCAAAAAGTTACACAATGCATCTTTAATAAAAGTCACTGTTTTTCCCATGCAGGGTATCCCCAAGTTTGACTACCCCAAATTTAAGACTTTTTAAAGACCTTTTTAAGACCACTTCAATAAAAATTAAGACCAGCATCGCATTTTGCGGGCAAAAAACACCAGATCCATTTCTAATAATGACCAACCAAATACTATTCCTAGAATCTAAGAGCCACTGTGGATTAAACCTACACTTCCCCATGATCCATCCAATGTCTTCTTGCACTGTACTGATTGTTTACTCATTACCACCAGTGCCAAAAACCAAAGTATTGTTTGCACATACTCCAACTTAGACGTTCATTCAAGCTCCGTGACTTCAAGTTGTTGTTTTTTTTCCTTTGTTTAACATTGAGCTTCTCTCCAATTTATGTCTCTCTTTTTAAAATTTTAATCTTCATGATTATTTATGTTTTGTTTTTATTATGATTTTAATGTATTTCTTATTCTGTAAAGCACTTTGAATTACTTTGTGTACGAATTGTGCTATACAAATAAACTTGCCTTGCCTTGCCTTTGTTGAGTTTACAAAAAATAGGCTAATGAAATTTAAAACCTTTGTGAAAAAAATAAGACTTGGACAACCTAATTTAAGACTTTTTAAGGCCTTAATTTAGGAACATGAAATTCAAGATCTTTTTAAGACTTTTAAGACTCCGCGGCTGCCCTGTCATGTATTTGAGCGACAGAAAACGTGTCTTGCCCCTATACAGTTACAGTGATATTGTATAAGCAGCTCTTGAGGTCAAAATAAGTCTGCTGTGTACTGTCTGCCTCTAATTACCAAGCGTTTTATTGTCCCAGTATCAGGACATGTGCAGCAGCATGCTAGTTGCTGGTGAATACTTAGGACGCTCTGAATGCGTAAGGTAAGTGAGGGACAACTTTGGACAACGACAAACAGTTTAAAATGAGCTAATTGTAAAGGAAGTACGGTAAAGTTGGGCGTTTTTGGTCTAGAAGAATATAGCTAAAGCCCTGAGTTGTTAAGAAACGTGCCTACAATACACCAGCAGAGGGCGCTACATCTACTGGCAAAAAGAAGAAGAAGGCAGTTTGTATTGAAGTAGTAAGTGTCGCGTTTACAGTATGACATAAACAGTACACACTTGTAATAATTTATCGAGCTCTGACTGTAAAATCAAGCAGATAACAGATGACTAAGAAATGTCTGAATCTCAATCTTGTTTCAAATTCAGTCAACTGGACAATCCTACGCAGTTCTTAAAAAGGCAGCTATGTGCAAGAACAAGAGTAGGTGTATAATTAAACTGTTAAATTACATCTGAAATATGTGCAGAGTTTAAATGCAAAAAAGAGACGATGAAATTGCAGATACCAAAGCCGACAATAGAGTCATTTTCAGCACAAAACAATAATAGTTTCTTTAATTTTGCCATGTAGGGCTAAACAAAATAAGAACACAGCTTTAATAATATGATTTAGTCCAAAGTTAAGATTTTAATCACATCTAGAAGAATTGACAAAAGTCTGAAATATAAACTGACTAATAAAAGAATCACATTTCAGTGTTTGTAGAGATCTAAGCTATAGGGTTGCAATTTTAATCTGAATGTGAATCATCTTGCAGCCCTATTGCCAAGTGGTTTTATACTAGTTCTAATATACACCAACTCTCTTATCTAATTTATCTAATTTAATCCTTTTTAAGTAATGTAATCAATATCAATGCCAGCTTTTGAGGAACATCTACATAAACACAAAGAATAAAAATAAATCAAGAGTTGTATTCTTCCAAGGTGATTTTATTTATAACTGTGCAGAGATATTAAACCTTGTCTGAGATGATGCAATGAGGACACAGTATTTATACTCAGAGACAGGTTACAAACAACAAAGAACAACAAAAGCTTTTTACACTGGCATAAGGAGCACAAGGCCGTGACCCTCTATCACACAGAATAATGGCCGAGATTAAGGTAAACAGATAGCCTGTTCATGCCCTGATACAGGCCCTTGTACTTTAGAAAAAATGAATTTCTGTTTGTCCAGCTTCTGATAAAAGGGAGCTCTCAATCTCATGGACATGTAAACCTACTTTTTTTCAGTCAAATCAACCATTCTGAGAAGAATCTGGATCAGTTTGTACTCCGAACCTATGAATAAAAAAATAACACCAAAAAATAAAAAAGGAATAGGAATTTTAAATGAATTCCGCCTGGACTTTGCCTAATTACAAGTCTCCAAATCTCATGTTTAGTAAGTAATAGGCTTCAGCTTTGACATGGGAACTGTCAAGACCCAACAGCAGCTCGATGCGCCGTCTCTCAGACCATCCCGAGGGACACCTATTTACCCCCGCAAAATTAGGCAGAATTGAAAATCTAACTTTGCTTTGTGCAGAGCTAGTTCCCAATTAAAATTAGAGCAGAGAGTACAATGAGAAAACAGCAGAGGCCAAAACTACAGAGCCTCCGCTTCACAAAGAGTCCAGCTGTTTGTCTGCGCTCCAAAGGGTTCAGAAACACTTTCAGTTTGAATTGAGAGACATATTAATCAGGCATTTTAGGAAAAAATAGGCCAAACACAGAGAGCTCTTGACCTTGAATAACATTAAACATCTCACATACCATTTAGGAACAGCCAAAACCAGATAAAATTATTGATGTAAAGATTTCCATAACACTACTCAAATGAGTCTCTAGTTTCGATACCAGTTTTAGTATCTGAGTATTGATTTGTTTTGACAGCCGCAGTCACATACGCTGCTGTAACCGTACGCGTGTCCTACAGTCTGAGGCGCAGCTCTCATCCATCAGCCCCGCAGCTCTCGCCCCGTCACAAACATGAGGGGTATTTATAGACACCCCTGACGCGTCTCATGCATTATTCCTACGGGACGCGCTCAAACAGGCCCATAATCCCAAAGTCACCCCCTGGTTCTGAATGTGTCTATTGTCCACAATGTCAAGAGAGGGAAATGTTTTTATATTACACAAAAATTGACTCTTGTGAGCTTATAATGGTGTTATCTCATCAAAAACAAACCTGAAGTTGTGTTTTGTTTCATTTACACGTGTCTGAGTAAGCCTAGTTTGTTAGTTTGTCTACATCTCCAAAGCTCAAAAATGCTCTGTTCAACTTTGTGACGTAAGAAGTTAAATTAAATTAACAGCGATCTTTTACCTTTTGTTTAGAGATTGGTAATTCCAGGGTGTATAGGAGATCACAAGGTGGAACAGTGTTTTCTGTTTGAAAGAAGAACTCGGCCTAAATATTTTGTGCTAAACATGTGTGAAAGAAACAAAACATAACTCCAGGTCTGTTTGTGATGAGGAAACTACATTATAACAGATCTGAAAATAGTCTAATACAAACTTGCCACTTCAAAATTGGGACTACTGTAAATTCCGACCTATAAGCTGCTACTTTTTTCCTCACACTTTGAACTAATAAAACGATGCGGCTAATAAATGGATGGACTATTTGCTTGGCACATTGTCCATTCATACATCTATGGTTTGCAAACACAGCGGATACGAGCAGCCTGAGTGCAGAAAAAGCCGCTGTCTGTGCGGTTACACGTGGATCTAGGGTTAACATGAAGTTGCAGCGTTTGGTAGCGAAGTTATCAGCGCACTAAAACTGTTTATCGCCATGTGATAAAATAAGTTATGCTAAATGAACATTAGTGAGGGGGGATATGTCTTATCCATGTGTAAATGACGAGAAGAAACATCTCAAACTTCAGTAGCCGGACATCCACTCATATATGATTGATAGAACTATCCCGGCCCCCGAGAGAGTCTGAAATCTGCTGAAATCCTATGAGACACTCCAGGACAGAGGCTCTTTCTGCAGGAGACATGCGCAGCAGATCGTGGGGAGAGATGGGGGTGATTCACCGAGGAAGAAGGTTGTTTGATTGTGTTTTGAACAGTTATTTTGCTCTTCATACACACACCCTCCTCATGGAAAACACACAAGAAATACTGAAGATGCAGCTTTTAAATTAACGGTGATTGATGTGTCTGTCGAAGAAGGAAACAGAGCTACTGCACGTGAGCTCGGCATCAGTGAGTCGGTGGTGAGATTTTGGCGACAGCAGCGCGACGAACTGACTCAATGCAAAAAGACGACAAAAGCTTTCAGAGGTGATAAAAGCAGAACTTGAAAACGTTCTTGAAGACGTGGACTCCTGTAGCTTATGTTCAGATGCGGCCTATATGTGTACAACTTTAAAATTTTGTTGAAGTGGTTTGCAGTCAGGTGCGCTCAATAGTCTGGACATTACGGTAAGCCCAGAACTAAACCAGGACTAGAAGAGGATCAAAACAAATCTTCTTTAGAGCTAAACTGGACTTAAGTGGAGGTATCTTGTGGTTATAATTATTACATTATTATAAGTTGTACTACAGGAAATGCCAATGCTTTTCTACCTCTATTCAATGTTAAGTGGCTCAACTTGGTCTTAGTTATGTGAGTGGGGTCGCTTCTCCACAGATCTGACTTGTAACTTGGTCTGGTTTGGTCTCCATGAAGATAAAAAGGTTTAATATCATACTGTGAAACATTCCAGAAAAAGCTAAAACATCTCCCCCTCAGAAAACCATTTGACAGACCCTCCGCCAGAAAAGTTACACAATGCACCTTTAAGTTTTCTGAAAGCTCTATTTTCATTGTGCACACGTCATTTGCACATTGTCTTTGCAGTTGAAATCTTAACAATCGCAAAAACACACGGAGCCATCATGTTATTCTTGTTATTTTCCTCCCACTCACCATTAAAAAGTGCAGATGAAAACACTAAAACTTTTACTTCTCTGGAGCTAAATAATTGTCATGTCCGCAGTATGTTTTGATCTATATTCTATACACAGTTTCTGTGTTTCTCTAAATGATCCATAGACTGCGTAGCATCGCTCCGGGAGTTTTCTGCATGTCTGTGGTTTGCATACAGCTTCACTGGACTCATTATGATCACAGCAGGGCTCAAATTAGCTTCTGTACTAGGGCTGAGTGATGTGCGAAAAAAATAAATCAATCGTAAAACTTACTACAAATAAAAATGTCTTTCGGTTTTAATTTCATGAATATATAGCCTTTGAATCATTTCTATTTAACACAAAATGGAGCTGAAATGTAGTTGTGTTTTGTTTCATTCACATGTTTGAGTAATCTTTAATTATTAGTCTGTCTGAATGTTCTGTTCCAACTGACGATGTTACGAAGCTGTAGTTTTCAAGTTAACAGATACAGTTTACCTTTTTTTTTCTAGTAAACACTGCCAATTCCAGAGCTGAAACTATCCAAATGATTCTAGTGAAGTGTATGGAGTTTAAAAACACAATGGAACACCTCTATAGACCTTTTTCCACCAGCTTCATAAATCTGCCCCATCACCAAATCTTCAACCAACAAGATCAACAAAGTATAAACATTCTGTCCATGAAGAATTTATCCACAACTATCAAGGTAAGAAAGACGAAAACTTAAAGGCGAACAACGTCTAGCATTAGTGAACTACTCCTGAGCAAAACTAATATTATGGTCATGAATAAAATATAAGTAACTTGTGAACTCGGACTGATTCTAAAATTAAAATAAAAAATCAGCTTCATGATTTAGATATTGGTATAGACAGCGAGATTTGTGCAGTTCGAATGCTGCAGATGTTCACAGATTTCAAGTATTGTGTCCTTGGGCAAAACACTCCTATCACAGTATACACAAATACATCAATTTTTGACAGTATATTTCAAATAAATACATTAACTCAAGTCAACAATTGACAAAATCACATTAAAGACAACCCAAATCCTCCTGGTTAGCTCGCCACATTTGGCTCAGATTGCAAGAGGAAGGGCATGTGGCATAACAAAACACACTGCACAAATCTTTCTGTCTATGCTAATATCGACATCATGAAATCGATTTCAAATTTTTATTCTAGCATCAGTTTGAATTCACAAGTTATTTATGTTTTATTCCAGATCATAATGTTAGTTTTGTTCAGTAGTTCACTGCTAGTCGTTGTTTGCCTTTATGTTTTCGTCTTTCTTACCTTGATAGTTGGGGATAAATTCTTCATGAATAGAATGTTTATCTTTTAGCGACCTTGTTGGTTGAAGATTTGCTGATGGGGTAAGCAGATTTATGAAGTGGAAAATATGTGACACATTTCCACGGATATTTTGCCATAGAAAACCATTAACCGGGAGTTACATTTACTCTACATCGCGGCAATTCCAGCCATTGTGAAAAAGGTCTATTACCACATGGCATCAAAAGGTGGAAGTGTTTTTTGTTTGAGAGACCTAAATATTAGGGATGTAACAATAACCGAAATATAGTCAAAGTTGTCACAATCATATCGTGGACCATCACAATATATCAAATTACAAATCTCTTTGCTTAAATTAAGAATTATGGTGCAGTAAAAGCTAAAAAAAAAAATACAGAGGGAACTACATAGACCATGATCCTTTGCTCCATTTCAATGTAGACTACAAGAAAAAGTAACAGTTCTAAGCTCTTTTAAATCTTAGATCTTTGGATTAAGTCTTATCAAGGCATTTTAAGAGGAAAAAGTGGCATATTTAGTTTTGTTAATCTCCACAAAATATCGTAATAAATATCGTACCTTGAGATGTATATCATGAAAATATCGAGAGATTTGGATATTGTTACATCCCTAATCGTGAGCTTCCACACCATATCGTGAGCTTTCCCACGATATCGCAAAAAATATCGTACCATGTGGTTCATACCATGACAATATCATATCGTGAGACTTGGATTTTGTTACACCCCTACTAAATATGCAAGATTTGTGTGTTATACATGTGTGAATGAAACAAAAACACAACCCCAGGTATGTTTGTACTGAGGAAACATTATTACACAGATCAGAAAAAAGCGTATTACGGGAAAAATATGGGTAATATGGGCATACATAAACTGCAGTATTAGGAACATTATTTTATTCTCAAGTAAAACGCTAACAACCCTTTTCTAAGCCATGTCAAAAGTTACAACAATTTGCAAAACTTAGCTTAACAAAAAGAACATTATGCCCTTTTTCCCAGGGATTTCTCAAAAGAACACAAATCAAGATTTTAGTATGATTATCCAAGCAAATCTTGCCTCAAATACACAATTACGCACTTAGATCAGAGTTCTATTACCGTAAGATACAGACAGTAGGCGACGTCTGCTTACATTGTGCTCCTGTATCTGAATGTTGCAGAGCTGTAGGTCCCTATACACTGAATCCCAAGCCTCAGTGGTTTCATTTTCACTTACACCAGGGCCATTGTTGCAGAGCAGTCACTGTACAGGAGCAGCTAATGCGCTAAGGGTTTCCAAGCAGCAACGCAAGCAACATTCACATCCACAGGGAGAGACTGCCTCAAAGTGAAATCTGCACTTTTTGGATAACCGTAGCTATAGATTCCTTTCTTTGAACCAAGCAGCACTTATAGGTTCCATATTATGTTAAATGTACTTTCTTTTCAAACTGCATGTTATTATGTGAATTCCTTCCATTCGGTGCATGTTCCGTCTTACTTAAAGGTCCGACACTACGGACACTACAAAACTGACTGTTGTGAGATTTAAGCCATGTTAGAATGTTGTTACTTCCTCAAAAACGTACCTAGAGTTGTTGTCTGTCTACACCTCCAAACCTCAAAAAATGCTCTTATGATGCTATGTAGAAATGTTGTGTCCCTGGGCAAGACACTCCTATCAGAAATACGTCAATTTTTGGCAGTATATTTCAAATAAATCCATTAATTAATTAACTCAACAATCGACAAAATCGCATTAAACACAACCCAAATCCTCCTGGCTAGCTCGCCACATTTGGCTCAGACGGAATTAGGAAAGGCATAAATATATATAGTACCTTTCAAGCAATAATCTGCATGCTTTCAGACCAATATAAAGACTTGTTGCTGTGAAAACATCGGCAGAAACACTGAAAAATTTACATTTTACCTTTTAGTTCAGTAGAGATTGGCAATTCCAGGGCTGAAATAATCTAAATGATTCTAGTGAAGGTGTATGCAGTTTAAAAACACAGTGGAGCAGTTCCTGTATTATCACACAACATCACAAGGTGGAAGTTTCCAGTTTGAAAGACCTAAATATACAGGATTTTTGTGTCATACATGTGATTGAAACAAAAACAACCCCAGGTCTGTTTGAGGAAACAAAAAAAGCATAATATGGGAGCTTTAACATTCAACATTGTTTCAAAATTACATACACAAACTGCAGTATTAGGAACATTATTTTATAACAAGTATAACTCTTAACAACCCTTTTCTAAGCCATGTGCAAAGTACACCAATTTGCAAAACTTATGAACTAAACAAAAACACAAACCCAGGTATGTTTGTACTGAGGAAACTTTATTACGTAGATCAGAAAAAAGTATAATATGGGAAAAAATATGGGTAATATAGGGATACATAAACTGCAGTATTACGAACATTATTTTATTCACAAGTAAAACTCTAACAACCCTTTTCTAAGTGATGTAAAAAGTTACAACAATTTGCAAAACTTAAATTAACAAGTACATTATGTTCTTTTTTTCCAGGATTTCTCAAAAGAACACAAACCAAGATTTTAGTATGATTATCCAAGCAAAACCTAGCCTGATTCTTCAGCTGGTTTCACTTTGTGGAAACCGTCTGACCTCGCAGCATTAGGATTCGTTTGCTCGACGGTCGACAGGTTTTTTTTATTTATTTAACCAATCACTGTAATTTGGTTGTGACGTCCGTGAGTGTGTTTTCTGTGACCTCAGTCTAAATTTGCAGGGTTTGAGGAAACAACATTATACCATATATCAGAAAAATATCTTAATCTGCTCCCTTTCCATTTAAACTTGCCATCTCAAAATCTGGACTAAACCCAGAATCATACCAGGACTAGACCATTAAAAAATAGGACTTATCTACATTTAACTGAATACATATTTGCATGTACGTCACTTTCTCTGCCCATGCCTAGCCATACTGCTCTTTTGCCTTTATATCAGTGTAAGCCACTCAAACTGACACTGAGTGATGGTGCATGCTGTTGACCAGTTTAGCATATTATTCCGAGTGCTCTTACTGCACAGTGTGAAATACGTCTGTGACAGCAGCTTTGAAAAGGTCCTTTGAATGGGCCTGTTTAGCATAAATCTCCCCAGACACATTCGTTTATGTACAATTTTCAGTTTTTCCACCAATGTTTTCACAGCAACAAGTCTTTATATTGGTCTGAAAGCATGCAGATTATTGCTTGAAAGGTAATATATATAGTTTGTTATGCCACATGCCCTTCCTATTGCAATCTGAGTCAATGTGGCGAGCTAGCCAGGGGGATTTGGGTTGTGTTTAATGCGATTTTGCCAATTGTTGACTGGAATTAATGTATTTATTTGAAATATATTGTCAAAAATTGATGTATTTGTGTATGCTGTGATAGGAGTGTTTTGCCCAGGGACACAACAGCATATACTCGGGAGGTTCGAACAGAATACATCATGAATTATAAATGTGAGAAGAACTTATTTTAACAGATCTTCAAAAACATTTTCTGGATAAATTGTACCTTTGTAGTTTTGGGATTTTTGTGTTAATGTGCAAGTCCCAGTCGTAACAACCCAATAAAAGAATGAATTATGATTTGAAGGCGTAGTAGTAAAAACTCGTTCTTGAAATTGAAAGGAATAAACTCGACACTCCATATCGATTCTGAAACCAAGATGATACTAAAAACACTCTTTCGACAATAGATAGGCATTTTTAACATTAAATTGTAGTACTATCTTTTATATTCCCATGTGGTCTTGTATCTGTGTAATCTCTCAGTGGTCCAGGTAGATTCCATCGTGGTCCATGTGCATGTACTCATCTATTTGCTCTTATATTTGATCTGATACAGCTCAAGATCATTCTAAAGCTTCAGGAAAGGTTCATTTGTGTTCTGTGAATGTGACATTTTTAGTATCAATACCTTCTCAAATGAGCATCTGATTTTTAATGTTTTGACAATCCTAGAGCACAGTAGTAATATCACTATGACTATGAGTAGCAAAAGCAGCAGTAGCAGTAGTAGTAGTAGTGATAGTAGTAGTACCATGACTATTAGTAGCAGGATCAGCAGTAGTAGTATTAGTAGTAGTTGTAGTAGTAGTACTAGTAGTAGTAGTACCATGACTATTAGTAGCAGAAGCAGCAGCAGCAGTAGTAAATGTAGTAGAAGTAGTAGCAGACATAGTAGTAGTAGTAATAGCTGTAAAAGTAGTAGTAGTAGTAGAAATAGTAGTAGTAGTAGTATTAATAGTAATAGCAGTAGTAGTGGTAGAAGTAGTAGTAGTAATAGTAGTAGTACCATGATTATCCATAGCAGAAACAGCAGCAGTAGTAGTAGTAGTAGAAGTAGTAGTACCATGACTATTAGTAGCAGAAGCAGCAGCAATAGTAGTATTAGTTGTGGTAGTAGTAGACATAGTAGCAGTAGTAACAGTTGTAGTAGTAGTAGTAGTTGTAGTACTAGTAGTAGTAGTAGTAGTTTTAATACTAGTAGTACTAATAGTAGTAGTGGTACCATGACTATCAGTAGCAGAAACAGCAGGGCAGTAGTAGTAGTAGTAGTGGTATTAGTATTATTATTATTATTATTATTATTATTATTATTATTATTAGTAGTAGTAGTAGTAGTAGTAGTAGTAGTAGTAGTAATAGTAGTAGTAATAGAAGTTGAAGTAGTAGTATAAGTAGTAGCAGTAGTAATAGTTGTAGTACTAGTAGTATTAATAGTAATAGCAGTAGTAGTAGTAATAGTAGTAGTAGTAGTAATAGCAGTATAATAGTAGTAGTATTAGTCACTGTAATAGTAGTAGTATAATAGTAGTAGTAGTAATAGTAGTAGTGACATTTTCTTTAATCAATTAATCAATTATTAATTCGTCATTAGTAAATTTGTCCCGTTGTTCATTTTGTTTAATCGTACATAGGAGAATATAATAGAGAATGTGATGGTTAAGTGTTGTTCATCCTTTTGTGTCCATGCAGAGTGTTTGTGTACATGTATGTGAGAGACACTGACGACGCTGACTGTGGCGTGTGGCTTTTTAGTATTCCGCTCGTGTTGTGCTTCTGCTGCTGGGGCCAATGCGTTCCTTCAAAAGCACTTTTCTTCAAAACCACACTGTGCTGATGACAAGTCTCCACATCACAACAAAGCCCCCCAAACATTTACAATACATTACATTCAGTGGAACATTTCATTTGAGCGCAAGTTAAAAGGAGGGAGCCAAAGGGAGAAGATTCAACAAGAACTGTTCAGAGCTGGCGGGGACGTGCAGTTTAAAGGTCTTATATTACACAAAATGGATTCATGGGAGCTTTAAGACATGTTATAATGTTGTATCCTCATCAAAAACACACCTGGAGTTGTTTTTGTTTCATTCACACGTTAAACACACAAACCCTGAATATACAGGCTAAGTTCTACTCTCAAACAGAAAACACTCTGTACCTTGTGACATCATGTGTTAATACAGGAAAGAATACAGGAAAGGCTCCACTGTGTTTTTTAAACTCCATACACCACACTAGAACCGTATGGATAATTTGGAATTGCCAATTTCTACTAAACTTAGGCCTGTAACGATAGTAAATCAATTAATCGTACGGTAACTTTGAACGAGCTCGATAACTTTTCCAGCTGCGATAATTTCTACTTGCGTGCTTGTTTGTTTTCCTCGTGTCTTTCTCTGTTTGTTTATCAGCACAGCGGATGCATGCGCTAGCCTGATTCATCAGCCGGTTTGTACAAAACGACTGACCTCGTAACCTTAGATTTCATTTGCTCGACGGTAGGTGGGTACTTTATTTCATTTAACCAATCTCAAACCAACTGTTTGGTCATGTCGTAGGTAATGCACCGCTAACGGGGCTAACTGATATATTAAGCTTTTCCCAAACCCGTAGGAAGAAGGACAATAACGTCTTTCCCCTTGAGAAAATTCACCAAACATTCTCTTTATTCCGGCTTTAAATCCTTGATCTCAGGAATTGTTGACAACAATGAATATATCACTGTTCGCTGATTGGCTGGTGCCCGAACTTGCACTTCCGGGGTTTTTGCGAACCGTCTATAGTGTATTTTGATTCCTGACCTAGTTGCTGGAGAGAAAGTAAATTGAGCGGAGGTACTAGGTGGCGCCAGCCTGGGTGTGCAGGCTGCACAGTGAGTGCAGAAAGCGTCGCTGTCTGTGCAGTTCACATGAAGCCACAAAGCTAATGCCGCCGTCAGAGCACCAAAACAGTTCATTGCTGTGTGACAAAACAAGTCACGATTCCAGATCAACACGAGTGAGTGGGAGCATCAAATGCAGGCGAGTGCGCAAACAACGAAAAGAAATGGCTCAAACCTCAACAGCACTTATACCCAAACGACACAGCTAGCCCTGTCCCCGGGAGAGCGTGAAATCCACTGAAATCCCAGAAGACACCGACACGACACCAGACAGGACAAGCGGCGCATAATGATAATCCCTGTATAAAAAAGTGGACTAAGCAAGAAGCCAGGCTCTATATTATGAATATGATTTTCTGATAGACAAAATGGCAAAATAGTATCCTGTGTCGTGGGTTTATACGAACACTTCAAGACCAAAATGTCGAGGTCGCAGCAGCAGCCACAAAGAGAGGGGCCACAATATTCCAGTATAAGTCCATGACTAAAATTACTTTTAAGGGCATTTTTGTAACAGAGACTTAATAATCCATTTTATTTATTGTTTGTGCTTGGTTAAACAATGGTTTATTCAATGAGTGCATTTTTGTGAACAAGTTTTTGCTGTCAGCAAGACTGGGCTATTCTTATGTTAACTGCAAGACAACCAAAAACAACAGGCCTAAATAAAACATTGCTACTTGCTATTTTATTTAAGCCTGTTGTTTTGGTTGTCTTGCAGTTCCAGTGATAAATGTTCTTTAGAAAGTAAAGTTTATTGATCTCTGAAAGGGTGTATTTGCATTTTTATTCCAATGTTATTAGTCAATAATATTAGTCAAAATTGGTCTCAAAATGTCAATATTATCTTTTATTGCAATAATTTCTTGGTCAATTAATCGTCCAGCAAAATCTGTTATCGTTAAAGGCCTAACTGAACTATAAAAGGTAAAAGGAGCTGTTAACTTGAAAACTACAACTGCATGACATCACAAGGTGGAACAGAGCATTTTGAGCTTTGGAGATGTAAACAGAATGATAATAAAGGGTTGCTCAAACGTGTGTGAATGAAACAAAACACAACAATATTTTTGAGGAGGATTTTGTGCAATAGAGGAACTTTAAGTTGATACGCTGGGGGGAAACGGTGGTGGAAATAAATACAGCAGTCCAGATGCATTATGGGTGAGTTTCACAGGAGAGGAGTCTGACAGCACCCAAAGGTGTCTCTCTCATGGTGTTAGTCTAATCATCACTCAGTTTTTCTGCAGGCGACTTGCGCTAATGTAATAAAACAGTAATGGTTCATTTGCAAACATCTGCACAATCACACAAAGACGGCGGAGTATAAGACCGATTCTGTCCTTGATAATACACATTTTATAACTTTAAATAAAACAAATGTACAGCGTTTAAAAAGAAGCTGATTCTTAAAAGATGCACTGTGTAACATTTCTAGAGGAGGATCCGCCACCTTCAATCTCTGGAATGTTCCACAGTGTAGATTAAACCTGTCTATCACATGGAAGACGACCAGGTTACAACACTACGTTAGATTACAATTAAGATCTGTGAAGAGTGGAAACATCTGTAATGAATAAATGCTATAGATGGAAATATTTAAAGTCATACTATGGAACATCTCCATGGAAACACACAAATCCTCTACATAATAAAAAAGAATGTCACTGTACAACTAGGAAACAAGTTGCGTATAGATCAGAGGTTTGCAGTAGGTGAGGCCCGTCTCCACTGGGGGGCGCCAAAGAGACACTGGGGAGGCGCAACACACATAAAGAAGAAATAACGGTCCACATGTGTACACATCTGCAGCAGTATTGATACTGGTAATTGTACGTGTGTGTATTAGCTGTGAAATTATGTCGTCATTCTGACAATCGACTCATAGTTTGGAGTTTTTTGGTTTGTATACGCCACATGGACCATGTCTCCTTCCTCCTCTAAACAGAACTAAAACCAGGACTAAACCAGGACTAAACCAGGACTAAACAGAACTAAAACCAGGACTAAACAACCAACTAAAAACCAGGACTAAACCAAGTCTAAACCAGGACTAAATTCAGGAAAACTAAAACCAGGACTAAAATCTGGTCTAAAGCAGGACTAAAACCATAACTAAAACCAGGACTAAAATCAGGTCTAAACCAGAAACAAACCAGGACTAAACCAGGACTAAAACCAGGATTAAAACCAGGACTAAAATCAGGACTAAACCAGGAATAAACCAGAACTAAAATCAGGTCTAAACCAGGACTAAACCAGAACTAAAATCAGGTCTAAACCAGGACTAAAACCATAACTAAAACCAGGACTAAAACCAGGACTAAACAACCAACTAAAACCAGGTCTAAACCAAGTCTAAACCAGGACTAAATTCAGGACTAAAATCAGGACTAAAACCAGGTCTAAACCAGAAACAAACCAGGACTAAACCAGGACTAAAACCAGTAAAACCAGGACTAAAATCTGGTCTAAAGCAGGACTAAAATCAAAACTAAAACCAGGACTAAAATCAGGTCTAAAATCAGGACTAAAACCAGGACTAAACCAGAACTAAACCAGGACTAAACCAGAACTAAACCAGGTCTAAACCAGGACTAAAAGCAGGACTAAACCAGGTCTAAACCAAGTCTAAACAGGACTAAACCAGGACTAAAACAGGACTAAAACCAGGACTAAAACAGAACTAAAACCAGGTCAAAACTAGGTCTAAACCAAGTCTAAACCAGGACTAAAATCAGCACTAAAATCAGGACTAAAACCAGGTGTAAACCAGGTCTAAACCGGGGGCTCGGCTGACTTTACCTACTCTTCGTGGAGTCTCGCATTCCCCTGGTCTGAAAACCCCTGGTACAGAGCTTTTATTTACTAGGCATGGGGCTGTGGAGGGAGGCCATTTTGAAACCCTGATCCATGCACTCCCTCGCCGTTATTTACTGCGCACGCCACATACGCGAGGAGAGCCGCTTTGTCACGAGAGCGCCACGGAAGCCAAAGACTGTTAGGGAGTCATTATCTGCGTCAGGACGGGGAAATCCAATCTGAAGTGTAATTTAAGAGCCCCACACAACAGCAGCAGCATAAAGAGAGAGGGGTTAGGCCACATAGTCAAACTGTGTACACAAGCAGAGGTAACGAGAGGGATGTGCACAATGGAGTTTGTATGGATTCAAATTGAAGATATTGGTTTACAATAAATCAAAACAAGAGCGCGAGTAAAGCTATAAAGTGCATATGACAAACAGTGTTGGGAGTAACGCCTTATTAAAGTAATGAATTACTGTAATGTGTTGCTTTTTGCTGTAACGCAGTAATTTAAGGCATAACAGGGGAAAAAATTGTAATATTTTACTCGATACAAATGTCAATAACAATGCTTTTTTTTTTACAATGCTTTTTAAACCTGGTTTGAAGTGGTGGATTTTTTGTTTTTCTTCATAAAAATTCACTAAAATCACCGCGATATCAGCAGAGGTGAAACGCCATCGTTACGGTTTTGAATGTCGGGACTGACGACAACAAGACCCCGGGGTCTTGTTCACGAGTGAGGGGAGGACGGACCGTGTGATTGACAGGTGGATCGGTGCAGCGTCTGCAGTGATGCGGTCGCTGTATCAGGACCGTTGTGGTGAAGAGAGCTCTCGATTTACCGGTCAGTCTTCGTTCCTCCCCTCAGCTATGGTCATGAGCTCTGGGTAATGACAGAAAGGACAAGATCGCGGATACAAGCGCTCAAAATGAGTTTCCTTCGCAGGGTGGCTGGGCGCTCCTTTAGAGATAGGGTGAGGAGCTCAGTCACGCAGGAGGAGCTCGGAGTAGAGCCGCTGCTCCTCCACGTCGAGAGGAGCCAGTTGAGGTGGCTCGGGCATCTGTTCCGGATGCCTCCTGGACGTCTCCCTCAGGAGGTGTTTCGGGCATGTCCCACCGGGAGGAGGCCCCGGGGAAGACCCAGGACACGCTGGAGGGACTATGTCTCTGGGCTGGCCTGGGAACGCCTCGAGGTCCACCCGGAGGAGCTGGAGGACGTGTTTGGGGTGAAGGAAGTCAGGGAGTCCCTGCTTAAACTGCTGCTCCTGCGACTTGGCCCCGGATAAGTGGAAGAAAATGGATGGATGGGTTGACAACAACAGAAAATAGTGCAGTATAAAAATAATCATTAAAAATGTCACAATAGGTTTTAACCAAGAAAAATTATACTATAGGTTATTTACAATTTTGATTATGTTTTTTGTTGTTGTATTTAATTATTAATTCATTGCTGTTCTATTTGTTTATTTGCTTGTATTCAGTTTGGTTTTCTTGTTTTAGGAGAAGGATTAAATTGAGCTTTTCATCATCATTCATAGACTGTATATATAAATGGGCATAGCGAAACCCATTAGCCACCGTGTTCCAAATAGGAAGTGAACATGGGAGCACTTCCGGCTCCATCGACTCTGGCTCCAATTGACTTTACATTGAAAAATGTACACCCCTCTCTTCTCTTTGCGTAACTGCTGCAGTGAGTAATTTCGGTTTTAAAATGTTCGTATTAACCTGCTCTAGATGATCCTGGTGTTTTTGTTTTGCTATTTTCACTATTTCTACTCTTAATGTGGAAGCTCCAAATTCGCTCCTACAACTGCTAGCCTCGTGAGCTTCATTTGACTGGAGCAGAACTCTGCGGGTGACGTCTCCTCGCTTAGTCCACTTCTTCATACAGTCTATGGTTTCATCCTCGTGCTGTTTTTAGTTTTTTAGTGATTACTGTTTCTGTGCAGCGCTTTGGAAACTGCTCATATAAAAACATGCCGTATAAATAAAGTAGATTTGGAAACAGATCAAAATAACTTTCTAATTTCCAGAGTGTTTTATATTTCTCTTTGAACATGAAGTGTGATACGGGAGAGCTACATCTTGGACAGACTTCGATTGTTGACTCTGCGACGCAAAAGGTCAATTGAAAAATGTACTTGTATGTTTGGACGCACTTCAGTCAATAAATCCATTTGTGCAAAGGCCTGTAGGACAAGGACACGGGGACAATTCAGTGAGTGGACCGAGCCGAGTGTGTTTGACATGTACGGGCGCGTATATATCACACTGTGGAGACCAAACTCTGTACATTATTCATGATTTTGAGCTCAAATATGGGTTTAAATGGGTTAAGGTTAGAGTTTAGTAATAGCTATAGTTAATGAAAAAATCACTCTCCAGGAAATGAATGCAAGTCAGTGTAATGTCCGCAGGAAGCATGGAAATGTGCTGCGTGTGTCCGTGTGTGTGAGCGTAAGGACAGAGGAGAAAGTCTGTATTATGAAAACAAGAAGCGTAACATAAAAATGAAATGGTATAATAGACATTTAATTAAACTTCTAGTCTATCTCCGGTGTGTTAAAGAAGACACAGTGCTTGAGTTTGCTTTATACTTATAACATATGACCCTGGTGAATCATTATGTTTTCATTTGCACATTTTAAACCGCAATATCCATCTCAAACAACTTAATAAAAGACACAGTTCTGCTTACTTTTGTGTTAGAAAGCATCCTCACAACAAAGAGTCATGATATCCAAATCTCACAGTACAATATTATCACAATATTCACTTCACAGTACGATATTTACCGTGTTTTTCGGACTATAAAGCGCACCGAATTATAATACCAGACGTACACTGTGCGATATTTTCAGTTGTGTCACTCAGCCCCAGCTTAAACTGTACGACCAAATCGCAGGGTTTAAACGTTCACAGCTCACGAATCATGTTCTCACACTATATGAACCGATGCTCGGCTGTGACCTGCCCATGCACACTGTATGTTCACATAACGACCGGAGTTGTTGTTCCAGAAGTAGAAGACCACAAAGAAGAAAACCACGGAATTAGAAAACCACAGACGTGTGGAGACAAAATGCTGATCCAGGCAAAAAACAGACGCGCTGAATCGGCAATCTGTGTCATTCTCTGCACAGACAAACCCAAAAAGAAGAGGGGACGAATATGGTCAAAGAAATGGCTGGGCAGACGTGGGCAGATGTGGGCAGATGTGGGCAGTACAGGTTGTCAGTTCTTCAGAGGGAACTGGAGGTAAGAAGCATCAAGTTTTTCACCAAACGTCTGTTCTGTGTTGCTCGATTAGCTGCGCCTCCATGTCCTGTGTCCAAAACACCCGCCAGCGCCATCGTCCTCCACAACCTCATATCCTGCTTACGCTTCTGTGTCTGCACATGCTCAGTCTGACAGATTCTGGCAAATCGGCTCGTGGAACGACTTCAACAGAGTGAAACCCTCACGAGAGGCGACTGGATTTCAAACAAGTTTGATGTTCTTGCGACCTACGAATGCCGATCGGGAGCTGGTCGTGAGGTATAAATCAGTTCTACTTACCCTATGTTTACTTCACGAATCACGACGCACAATGAAGCCAAAACTCAGCCCGATCCCCAAAATAGTCGCACAAGTGAAAAATCATCTCAAAAAGGGTCAAAAATTGCACAGCGTATGCCCGACTTAAGGCGCAATATCAATAATGTTAAATTTTCTCGTCTATTTTCATACATAAGACGCACCGGATTATAAGGCGCATTAAACAAAACACATGGACGACACTTGAGACTTGAGACTTAGCCCAGGTGTCCATGATCAATTAGCAGATCGTGGCGTAATTCGCTCGGTGTTGCCTCCCTGTCTTGATCAATCTGTTTTATGAATGTGAATTTGGGTGGATGATTTAAGGTTGTTTTTTGTTTTTTTTTCCTATGAGTTCCTACATTGAGTAATAACGTGTTTAATGCAGCTTTGCACACATTTGTTTATGTTTTACAGAAACGAAACTTAAAACCACATGGCTAATTTACATAAACTATAAGAGTGAAAAAACCTTGTGCGCTGCTGCGGTTCAGCTTCTGTCGGACTAAAGGACACGACTCAGTGGAATATGAGTGTTCTTTCTGTGACAGAGGATGTGCTGCTGATGGTGTTACTCCGCGAGGCTCCTGACTACGGCAGCTGTAATGTTCCGACAGTCTATCAAGCAGTGTGGCTTCGTAATTTACCAAAGTCGTACTAAAACATTTTGACAGATTTCTGAGCACCGTGTACTACATATAATAAGTTCGAGGTTAGTAAACACAACCAGAATTAATACATAAGGCACACTGTCGATTTTAACGTCTTTCCCACCAAACATTTTCTCTGTTCCGGCTTTAAATCCTTGTTCTCGGGAATCGTTGCCAACACAGAATGTTTGTCTTCGTCTACATCCATCTCGACCGCTTTGTTTACTGTTTTGCTGTTCCACAAAAGGGACCAGACAGACGCTTGAGTTTGACGTCATGGCTTCACAGCTCTTCTCTGATTGGCCAGTACGCGGTCTGGAGAAATGAAGTCTCCATGTAAATGTTATTGCTTTGTCCAGAATGTTCCACAATACAGATTAAACCGAAATATGACATGGGAGACAAGCAGTTTACAGCACCACGCTACATTACGGTTCAGGTTTGTGGAGAGGCGCCCCTATCCACAGAAGGAATTATTGTATTTTTGAGCAACAGAAACACCCACAATGAGAAAATGCTAGATGGAAATGTTTAAAGTCATATCGTGGAACATTCCAGGCAAAGAAATAACTTCTCCATGAAGACAAACAGAAAAGATAAGTAAAAATCAGGTACTGTGCTTTTAATATATCCTGATTTTTGACACTGGAGCAAACAAAAAAAATGTTTGTAAGGAAAATAAAACAGAAGAAATTTGAGCAGAGGATCACTGAAGAGTCACTAGAAGGACAGGTAAGTTCTAAGTGGAGATTTTTCATTACATGGAGAGGAAGCCTATTTGGAGAGAGCCTAAATAAAACCCAGTCTTCTCCATCTCTGTAGTATTTGTACAGCACAGATCTGGCCCTCAGCACACACCGCCAGAACCTGCA
The DNA here is from genome assembly GCF_026225935.1 of Boleophthalmus pectinirostris. Taxonomy (NCBI): domain Eukaryota; kingdom Metazoa; phylum Chordata; class Actinopteri; order Gobiiformes; family Gobiidae; genus Boleophthalmus; species Boleophthalmus pectinirostris. Next base: position 10,360,836 of record NW_026571515.1, on the reverse strand, counting down.
AACACAACAGGCATCCTCACTCAGTCTGATATTTGATTTAAGCTCCATTCAGACGAGCTGTAGACTCTTCGACCCACCAAACATCAATCAGAAATCAGAAGAGGAAGAGGAAAAGGTACTCAAAATCTGGTCTAATGAGAAGAATCCGTGTATCATTCGTTCATTTGTTTTTCAATTTAAAACTACAAAAATAAGAAAACAAAAAACAACTGTTTTCTTCATTATTTGTCTCCAAAACCAAAATGAAAAAACAGATAGTGATTTGTTTTTTCAGTTTTTGATTTTGTATTTAAATGAAGAATAGAAAAAACGGATAATGACCGTTTCCCGTGTACGTGACTCCCGTGACTGCGATGCCGGACTTTTGCACTGCATACGGACTGAACCAGGACAGATCCAGGTCTGGGACCACACCGGGCCAAACCAGGACCAGACCAGGACCAGAGCGGGACTGAGACCGGGACCAGAGCGGACTCCGAGCTTTGACTCCGAGCCTCCGCGGGGTCCAAGCCTCAGCTTCGAGCTCCAGGCCTGCTGTGGGCTCTGAGCCTCCGGTCTGGTCCTGGTCTGGTCCCGGTCTGGTCCCGGCCTGGTCTCGGTCTCAGTCTCAGTCTCATTCTGGTCCCGGTCTGGTCCCGGCCTGGTCTCGGTCTCAAAAGTCCGGCATCGTAGTCATGGAAGTCACGTAAATGGGAAACGGCCGTTATCCGTTTTTTCCATTCTTCATTTAAACACAAAATCGAAAACTGAAAAAATGAATCATTATCCGTTTTTTCATTTTGGTTTTGGAGACAAATAATGAAGAAAACTGTTTAAAACTGTTATTTTGAAAAATGAATGAACGAATGATACACGGATGGAGAAGATATTAGTGAAATAAATTAAATGAAAAAAATAAATAAATATTTCTGGTTTTGGACCTGCAAATACTTTTGATATTATAGATTGCCTGACCAGATGTAAAGCAGCGCCATCAACTGACAAAATTAAAGATACATTGTGTAACTTTTCTGATGGAGAGTCCGTCAAGTAGTAGTTTTTATTCTGTCATTTTGCAGTACTACAAAACAAAATAAAACAAAACATAGACTACAACCCCATGGATCATGACCGAAAGGGTTTAGGCTGAAGTAAAAAGTACTTCTAATGAATTCCAGCGTATGAACAGCAAGTTTGCATTTACAATTTCACTTATGACTTACTGTATATATCAGAGAAAAAATATAAATTAAAACTTTATACTCTTTTAAATACTCTTTTTTTTTTTTTTAAGGCTTCTACAGTATTAGACTTTTTTTTCAGATTGTTCCATAAACTAACTCCTCTAAGCCCCTCTCTATTTTTTTTTTAGTTCTTATCTTAATTTTTTTAAAGATGTTTTTGTTTATGGTCGTACAAAGTAATAATCATAAAGAAGGCACGAAAATATGTGGATCATTCGTTCATTCTTTTTTCAATATAAAACGAAAAATAAGAAAATGAAAAAATAACAGTTTTCTTCATTATTTGTCTCCAAAACCACTTTTGGATTTTGTGTTTAAATGAAAAATGGGGAAAAAAAAAAAACGGACAACAGCCGAGACGTAAACTGCCATGCCGGACTGAACCAGAACAGAACCAGGACTAAACCAGGACTAAACCAAGGCTAAACCGTTTTCAGTCCTGGTCTGGTCCCAGTCTCAATCCCGGTCTGGTCCCGGTCTGAGTCCACGTCTCAATCACAGCCTGGTCGCTTCCCGGTTTCAGTCCTGGTCTCAATCCCGGTCTCAGTCCCGGTCCTGTTCCCGGTCTCAGTCCTGGTCTGGTTCCGGTCTGGTCGGACCCGTTTTAACCCTGGTTCAGTCCTGGTTCAGTCGCGGTTCAGTCGCGGTTTAAGTCACATAAATTAGAAACGGTTGTTATCCGTTTTTTCCATTTTTCATTTAAACACAAAATTGAAAACTGAAAAAATTAATCATTATCTGTTTTTTTTTTTTCATTTTGGTTTTGGAGACAAATAATGAAGAAAATAGTAGAAAAACGAATGAACGAATGACACATGGATTCACAAAATGTATTGTTTATGATCGTATCAAAATAAAAGGGGATATTAAAGAAAACCATATTGTTATTATTTTGTCTAGAATGTTTCACAGTATGGCATTAAACCTTTCTATCTTCATGGAGACCAAACCAGACCAAGTTACAGGTCAGATCTGTGGAGAGGCGACCCCGCTCACAGTCAGAATGTCTGTTTTTCTAGGTATTTCTGAGCTATAAAACCACCTGTAATTGAATAAATGTAAAGTAGAGATGTTGAATGTTATACTGTGGAACATTCCAAGCAGAGCAATGATCCATAGAAACAAGCAGATGAAGGACCCTGGACCAAAAAGTTACACAGTGCACCTTTAAGTTAAAAATGGTGTAAACTAAAGTACCCAAATCTTTTTATTGCTCAAAAATACCTATAAAAACAGACATTCTGACTGTGAGCGGGGTCGCCTCTCCACAGATCTGACCTGTAACTTGGTCTGGTCTGGTCTCCATGAAGATAGAAAGGTTTAATGCCATACTGTGAAACATTCTGGACAAAGCAATAACACCTCCACGATGAAACGCATTTGACGGACCTTCCACCAGAAAAGAAAACAAAATGCACCTTTAAAAAAAAAATAACATTGAGCCTTTTGTTTCAGAGAAGATTTATTCATTTCATGAGTAAAATTACTGCATTCAACATCCAGAAGGCTCACCAGTGAATATTACCTTCTTCTTCCTGATTCGCCATTTTAATTAATGCTGTAAAAGCTCTATTCATTTGGCTGCATTAATTAGAAAATGTCAATCATTCTCGTTCACTTCTCGGCACAGTCTTGAGGATTGAGGATTGAAATGTAAATGAGTCTGAGGTCATTTATATCCATATTCAACCTGAGAGGGCCTTGGTTCAATGGATACGGCGCCGTCAACACAGAGGTCGCTTTGAGAAAAAAAAAAAGATTTTTTTGGTCAGTGAAAGATAATGTATCATATTTTCTGCACTATAGGGCCTCTGGAGTACAAGGCGCGATTATAAGTCACTGAACGGTCTATTTTCGAACTTCTTTCACAAATAAACCGCATCGGAATATAAGCCGCATTAAACGAAACACAACAGTTAGATAAGTCAGTCATTTAACGCGTTAACAATAACTCTCAACTTTTTTCAACAGTAACGCGTACAAAAAAAATACTGTGTGAGACGCTAAATTGTTAGTGTATTCAAAATAACTCATATTTGTTCAAACAGTTGGGTGATTACGGCGTCCAGCACGACTGCATCCCTCTCGTCATTATCTGAGTCAGTGTGGTTCCTGTTCCCTGGCAGTTCAGCGATGATTCTGGTCTTGGTGAAAGCTCGGACCACAGTTGATACTGATCCTTCGCCCGGGCGTCCACGATCCGTTGGCAGATCGTGGCGTAAGTCGCTCGGCGCTGTCTCCCTGTCTTGGTGAATGTGTGTTCTCCTTCTCTCATCCACTGCTCCCACGCAGCTCGCACTTTCACTTTATAACAGCCTTGAGTTTAAAGTCGGCGTTGTGAGCGTGTCTCTTGACAGGTGCATTTTGATATTAAAAGGAATCACAGTATGTTTTACTCCACGATGCTCCTGACTACAGGAGCCATAATGCTGCAAGTGGTGCGGCTTTGTAGTTTACTAAAGTCGTACTAAGACACCCCAATAAATTCATATATAAGGCGCTCTGGATTATAAGGCACGCAGTTATTTTTTGATGAAATTAAAGGCTTTGAAGTGCGCCCTATAGTGTGGAAAATACTGTAATGTAACATGATGTTGATGTGTGTAAGAATCATTAAAGGTCCTATATATTACGTGAGCTTTAAGTCATGTTAGAATGTTGTTACCTCCTCAAAAAAATTCTGGGAATAGTGTTTTGTTTCATTCACATGTTTGAGTAACCCTTTTTTATTAATCTGTCTACATTACCAAAGCTCAAAACCCTCTGTTCCACCTTGTGATGTCATGAAGAGGTAGTTTTCAGGTTAACAGCTCCTTTTAGCTTTTGTCAGTAATTGTCAGGGCTGAAATCATCCAAATGATTCTAGTGAAGGTGTATGGATTTTAAAAACACAGTGGAGCACTTCCTGTAGGCTATTACCAATAACATCACAGGGTGGAACAGATCGTTTTCCGTTTGCGAGAAGAACACAGCCTAAATAAGTGGGTTTGTGTGTTAAACATCAATCAATCAACCAATCAGACTTTATTTACAGAGCGCTTTTCCTACAAAAAAAAAAAATGCAACACAAAGCGCTTAACATGTGTGAATGATTAAAAAAAACACAACTCCAGGTATGTTTTTGATGAGGAAACAACATTAATGTATAACAGATCAGAAAAAGAGTGTAATATGGGCCCATTAAAAAGCTATCATGTAAACCGGGGTCTCCAACCTTTTTCCTCCACTGAGCCACTTTTACAAAACAAAATGCTAGAGCTACTAGTTTTAGAGGTCACAAGAAATTGAGATGATTATAAGAAAGAGGGCAAGACTTGGGGCACAGTTAGATGCCTATAAAACATAAACCATTGTCCATTTATTAGTGCACAAAGTTAGGCATCAATGTACAATGGTAATAGGCATTTCAATTAATCAAATTTTACTTATTTAGCACATTACATATATTCAGAAATCCCTTGGCGAGCTACTGGGAAGAGGGTGGAGAGCTACTGGTAGTTGGAGACCCCTGACGTAAACGATAAAAAGGAAATTTGTAAAATATATGACTTCTGAGCTTGGGTAAGTCCTTTGTATTACTGTTTTTTTTGGTTTGTTTTTTTCCTTTTTATGCGCAAGCCCCACGTTTCTTTGCATTTCTCTGATTGGTTAATTCGCCTGTCAATCAAGCTCATAAGAAATAGTAAAAGTAAAAGCCTGTGTGGCCTTAGCTGACCAGGTAAACAAATGTTCCAAGTTTGTTTCTTGGACTTTATGGGGTTTTTTTTCAAGGCGCACTGTGTAACTTTTTAGTTGGGGTCTGTAAGCTTCTTGTTTCTATGGATACGTCATAGCTCTGCCTGGAATGTTCCACAGTATGACATTAAACAATTTATATTTAGTCAATTATAGATGGTTTTATAGCTCAAAAATACCTAGAAAAACAAGCATTCTGACTGTGAGCGGGGTCGTCTCTCCACAGATCTGACCTGTAACTTGGTCTGGTTTGGTCTCCAAGAAGATAGAAAGATTTAATGCCACATTGTCAAACATTTCAGGCAAAGCAACAACATCTCTATGGAAAAACGCATTTGACGGACCCTCCACAACAAAATTTAGACGATGCACCTCTAATGTCAAATCTGCACACAATATGCAAATAGTCCAGACCAAATTGGCTCATTATAGAAAGGTCCAATGATTTCTTTGACGGGCAATAAAGTCTAGACAGCATAAGAACTCTACGTCACAACTGTCTTCTACGAGCTACAAGACAAACTGTTCCTAACTAAGCCTCGTCTTCTTTCTTAAGGGTCATCAGTGCTGTTTTCTTGTGTTTTCTGCTGACTGTGTGGGCACGCTTGGGTGTTTTTCAATTTAGGCCCTTGTGATGGCTCAGCCTGCTTCGATAGATAAATATTAAATTAGAACAAATGAGCCTCCGTTTCGCAGCGGTCCTTCTCTCCCTCCGGCTCCCAGCGTCAGCCAAACTAGAGCTGCTATCTGTAATTAGAGAGAAAGGGTAACGTGCACGGACAGGACAAAACTAAAGAAGGGACCAGGCCGCACGGGGACATAGTGAGAGAAGTCTATAGTTTGAGCAGATTTTTGGGTCCTGTACTCTACATAATCATATACACTACTGGTCAAAAGTTTTAGAAAATCTACAAGGGACAGTCAGGAATTTTGGACATAGGAGCTCATTTCCTAGTTTGCCAGAGAGTTGGAGACGTGTGGAGACACTTTTTTAAAATATTCCATCCAGTCCTTGTATTTGCAGAGGTCACTGGTGCTAGACTAGTGCATGTCAATGGCCATAGTTATACAGCCACTAAAAACAGTCTTACCCACTCCACAAAACACCCGAAGTACCGTATATTTCGGGCTATTAGGCGCTCTGGATTATAAGACGCACTGTCATTAAATGGTCTATTTTTGAACTTTTTTTCCACAAATAAACCGCACCGGACTTTAAACGAAACACAACAGTTGGATGGGTCAGTGGGACTTTGTTTGTGGCGTTCACGGTGACTCTGGGCTTTGTTCAGTTGTGGCGTGTAGGGAGGGTGCTGTCTGGGACCAACTGGATTGTCGGCGTGTTCGCAGTGACTCAGCTGTTCAGTTGTGTCTAGAAGTGGCACATTGCACTCGCTTTTTCGGTTCGTTCCTCCGTTCCGTTCCTCGTTGGTGGTCGCTGTCTGCTCCGTGTGTGTTTGCGTGTTCTGCGGGTGGTGCGGCTTTGTAGTTTACTGAAGTCGTGCTGGGACGCCCGAGTGGATTCGTGTATAGGTCTAATAGCCCGGAAAATACAGTAAATCTATTATTACGCCAAACTGTCAGTGTAAATGTCTGTGTCGATAGAATAATTTTGGAAGTAAAACCAACCTTGCATTTGAAGGATTTAAGTCTGAGCAGCCGCAGCGAGTTGCGATATCACCTAGCACCTATCGTACTGGCAAAGTAAAATTCCACTGCTCAACATGCGACGATTCATGCGACGCAAGGTTAGTTTCACTTCAGACATTATTTTATCCACACAGACATTTACATCGACAGTCTGTTTTTAGTGGCAGGATAACTACGGCCATTGACATGCACTAGTCTAGCACCAGCGACCTCTGCAAATACAAGGACCGGATGGAATATTTTAAAAAGTGTCTCCACACGCCTCCAACACTCTGACTCACTAGGAAATGAGGTCCTACGTCCAAAATTCTAGAGTTAGATCGAGAGTTTGGTAAACTTATGTTCTGTTGTTTATGCTATAATTATCTGAATAACTGTTAATATGTTTCGTTAACATATTAACGCCTATTCAGCCTGTTGTTCTCTATTCTATTCTTATTACTAGAACTTGCCTTTTAAGATGAAATGTCGGTTCCTGGTCTCTGATTTTATAAAATACATTTCTCCCAAAAAGTGTGACTTATAATGCGGTGCGACTTATATGTTTTTTTTCGTCTTTATTATGCATTTTTAGGCTGGTGCGACTTATACTCCGGAGCGACTTAGTCCGGAAAATACGGTAATAAGTAATAATAAAAGTGAAGGTAAAGAAGTAGTGTCATTTTAGATTTTACGCTGTGTAATATTTGAGCCACTCTTCAACCAAATGACAAGTGAATTACCGCAGTTTAGCACCCAGGGGTGTTCTGCAGATCTCCGTTTTGGGCTAGATCTCTTTTTCTGTCTGTCTGTTTTAGTCACACAGATAGAGAAAAAAACTGCAAATTATCTCAAATGGGATAAACACAAGACCTTATTGCTGTATAACCACTCTGCTACTAAGCTGACAGACAATTTAAGTTAATTTAGGATTTGTCAAATTGGACAAATTCATTTAAACGTTAAGCTTTTTAGACACTTTTTGAGGCCAAATTCATCACAGATACGTTCCACTTCACTCAACTTTAGTTACAAAATGCACCTACACAATGTACCTTTAATTTTGCCTAATGTGGTGGATTGGGTGTGAAATTGAATGCTATAAATGTCACGTACAAATCCTACTTATGTTTGTTTTTAGCTCAGATTTGGGTTTCACAGCGAGTTGTAATCCTGTAAGCCTGTTGGAGCGTGCAGGAAAATCAGAAAGCGACCATTTGAACCAGGTTGGGCTTGACGGTGTCGGGGTGGACGGGTGAGGGAAAGGAGCTGGTATTTTTGGAGGCAGGTGAGGTTCTGGCTGCAGTTATCAGATGGATTGCGAGATAGGGACAGTGCTGTGGAATAAGGGAGCACGCAAAGTCCCATATCGGTGGTAGTCCTGGAGCTAAGCTGTTGTCAGTCACAACGCACGGGTGTTATCTGTCAGAGGAGAAACTTTATTGATCCACAAGGGAAATTATTTGGACACAGTAGCTCACACATCACAATAAACATAATAACAAAGCGCAAAAATATAAATAATAAGTTAAAGGCACATGGATGTAATTTAATTCATATCATTTTTGTAATTTTGTAGATGTGTGAAGTGATATTATACCTGGAAACTGAACTGCCAAAACGACTAAGAAAAGGGTGGCTACTTTCAGAATTTGAAAACAAAATAGTAAAAAATTTGCTTTTTTTCTTTCACTACTTAATTCCATATATCGTACTTCTTATATTTGATGTCTTCTGAGTGTACAGTGGTCCCTCGTTTATCGCGGGGGTTACGTTCTAAAAAGAACCCACAATAGGCAAAATCCGCGAAGTATTCAGCTTTATATTTTACAGTTATTTTATCTGTTTTAAGGCTGTAAAACCTCTCACCACACACTTTATACACTTTTCTCAGACAGGACAGTTACAACCCTTTTTGCATCCTTCTTAAAACTTATTGCTGCTGTCGTCCTTTTGTTATTTTCTTCCTTCTTTATGTAACGAACCGAAGATTAATTTATTCCGTAATGCGCTACAGTCGCATAACTTCCTTCAGCGTGTCCAGAAGTCCAACTTTTTGTGCGATGGTTTGCATCTTCCTCTGCCTTTTGGGTGCGACCGCAGGAGCCTTTGTCGGTGCAGAACGTTTCGTCGGGGAAAAAACTCGCAAACATACAGCACTTCAAAATCACATTGCTAGAGATCGAACATTTATGTAGATTTGTCAAGCTGAACGCATCTGTACTGTACAGGAGACACGGCTCAGAGGAGAGTTGATTGACAATGGTCTACAGTCACTTAGCCAATCAGAAAGCAGGGGTATGATATTTAAAAAAAAAAAAAAAAGCATACAAAATTGCACAAAAAAAAAACCCCCACGAAACTGAGGGGAAAGATGAAGGACGACTGTAAACAAAATGTAAATAGTAGTAAAAATAAAGAAAAATAAAACACTGAATGAGATGGTGCCCAAACATTTGACTGGTGTTGTAATAATTATAATAGTTTTAATAATTATAATAGAGAGGGCAGGGGGAAAAAAAAGGAAATGCCTTTAAAATTATGCTTTAACCCTCTCCAGGCAGGCGTTGTAGATTTGCAACAGCTAAATGCCAATTACCTACTTACGCCAAATCCATATTATATGAGCTTTTTTTTACTCAGGAGCCTTTTTTCCCATCCATGCTGATAAACGTGGACGATGCAAACTGTGCAAGAATGACTCCAAACAAACGGCCTGCCAGAAGTGCAAAGTACTTTTGTTGTTTACAAAGGATAAAAATTGTTTCTTGGAGCACCACACGAAACAGTGATGTAGTTCTGCCACTGTAAAGCTGTTACACTGTGTTTTATGTTTTCATTGTTGTGAAAAGTGGTTTACACATAAAGTTTGCGTTCATATCATTTTCAGTCTTCAGTGTTAATTTACCACACCGGACCAATGCTGCAAATCTGTAACATCCCAGAACGCACTGGATGTGAAGGTCTCTCTCAAAAAAAATGTCAAGATTGTATATTTGTACCCCATATGATCATTTTCCCCAAATATCAGATTTTTTCCTATTACTAAAATTCAATTTGAGCCTGAGAGGGTTAAGACTGTAATAAAGAGTAAAAGATGATGAAAGGAAAGGATGTGCAAGTATAGTGACTAAAAATGTTTATTAGAAAATGGGGAAAAACAAAAAAGAAGAGAGAGAAAAGGAATTTAAATTATAAATTGGCCAAAATATGAATATACTTGGGCCTAGCAGTTTGATTATGCTGCAATACCACGTTACTTTTGTTTTATTTAACTAAATTTGTGTCGGTGTGTGTTTTGTATTTGTTGTGGGTGTTGCTCTATGTTTTTGTGTTTTGTTTTTATGTTGATTATTGTATTTTGTTAAATGTTATATTCTGTTGTCTTTAAAAAAAAAAAAAAAAAAAAGACATTTGACTGGTGGTGTATTGTGGCGTACTTTCTCATCACTGCGGTCCATTCACATATTCGTGTACACAAACTCTAAACTGCTTCAGGTCGATGGACGGACAATGCACCAAATGGGCATCTGAACCACGTCAGAAAACAAGAACCAAAAGCTCCTAAAATGTAGACAGTTTTGAATATTGTTGTTGCTTTTCTTTTCATCGTAGGTCTGTTGGTATCAGTCATTCTGTTGTGTTTCTTTGTGGATTTGAGCAAGCCCACAGACACATGGCTCCCAGTGATATGCCTGTCCTGACAGCCCATATTCTCTGCTCTGAGGCCAAAGCTCCGTGTTTTAGAAAAAAACACCAAAGTCTGAGCAGAAACAACACAGGCTTTCATGCAGAATGGAGGCTGGAGCTAGAGACACCTGAGCTTGCCAAAAGAGAGAGGGGGGGAAACGGGTAGAAAGGGTCTGTCTGACGAACTGAGATTTCGACACATGGCTGGTGTAGTACCAATAGTCCAATGGGTAAAATATTTGTCTAGAAACTGAGGGGTACCTGATTCAAATATTGGTTTGAATATTATTTGAGTCGTTTGCCCATTTTAGGCAAAGAGAGTAGTAGAGCCCGACCGATATATCGGTTGGCCGATATTATCGGCTGATATGGGCTCCTGGGGATATATATCGGCTATCGGCTGATATGTTTGCTGATATGGGCCGACGTGGGCATGTTACACCTCGTTATAAAGCTTAGACTCTCTACATTATGTTCATTTAATCCAATTTACAGACAGATAAATGTCCTAATATGTGGCTCTGCATCAGTATTTATCTGCGGAGTCATTTGTCTGTGTCTGTGTCCGTACTGTCCCTGAACACACCACAGAGTCACGTCACTTCACTCACGTGTGTTTGTTTACACCCGCAGCCGTGCGCAACACTGAGATCATATTCATTTTACAGACAATCGGTTTGAGTCTGGATTAAAAGGACATTTATTAGTTCAGACTTGTGATGTGAGGAGGAGCCTGTGTGAGCATTGAGTGTTGGAAATACATGGACTTTGAAGCTAGTTTTGGTTATTTGTTATTAGCGATTAGCTGCTGTAGCTCCCGCACATAAACAGGCTGTTTTCTATTGGTCTATTGTAAAGTGACTATATTGGCCGTATATTTGTTACTGGACCAGCATTGATATGTAAATGAGCTGTGAATAGACGTGTGAATGATCCACATTTGCACATATAATTCATTACCGCGGCGCACAGCATTTACGGCTAAAGACTAATAGCGGTAGCTTACTTTAGTAGCTAGTAGTGATGGGACGGTTGCGAACGAAACGGCTCTTTGAAGCGAACAACGGGAGCCTGCTTCGTATTGGGAGTCTTGTTTTCTCTTTCTCTCACTTTTTTCTCTTCACGCCACATGCAGACTCGTGGCAGTTTGACAGCGACAGCGGCTCAAAACGAAACTTTCAGAAATCTGTGTGTGCATAGGATAGAAAAAAAGTGCATATTTGGCTGTAGTTCAGCATAAAATAAATAAACCAGGACTAATCTTGGGCTCGAGAGAGAGCTAGAGACCGAGTCCCGACACTCAGTCCTGGTTCAGTTCTGGTTTAGTCCTGTTTTACACATGGTTTAGATCTGTTTTAGTAATGGTTTAGTCCTTTTTCAGTCCTGGTTTAGACCTGCTTTAGTCCTGCTGCCCATCACTAGTAGCTAGAATGTGATCTACTGTCTATAAATATGACAAAAAAGAGGCAGAAGAACAATAAATGTTGCTTAAATAAACCCAATTTAAAAGTTTTTTATACAACTCAAGATTTACAGTGAATTTTTACATCACTAAATATATCGGCGATTATATCGGCTATCGGCAGCTCCAACTCCCATTATATCGGTTTCATATCAGCCATAACAAAATCCATATTGGTCGGGCTCGAGAGAGTAGGACTGCATTTGTTTACTGGGAATATCCTGCTTTGTGTCGGTGTCATAAAGAAGTTTCAGTGTTTCATTGTGATATTTCTTTGTAGCAATATCATTCATCAAAATGTGTTATTGTGACAGGTCTAGTCTGAGTTTACTAAACAGTGCTCCAAAACCTGTCAGACAACTCTTGTCCGAGAACCAGTGACATAAAGGTACAGGGACATAAGACAAACTGTGTGCATAAGCCTCTTTTATAATGACACTGCTTTGTTCAAGAAGAGGAATCCATTTTACAGCCAGGGAAATAGAATGCAAATCCACTCACAGGTTAGACCAGACATGTCAGGTCCCAGAGGCCAAATTTGGCCCGCAACATAATTATATTTGGCCCGCAAGATCATATCAAATATGTATTAGAGCTGGTCCATCGGCTACAGATAGACTATAGAGTAGAGGTGTAACAATAGCCAAGTCTCATATCAACCTTACGGTACAATATTTATTGTGATATCATGGGAAAGCTCACGATATGGTGCGGAGGCTCACGATCAGGGATGTAACAATATCCAAATCTCTCTGTATGATGTTTTCACGATATACATCTCACTGTACGATATTTACTGCGACATTTTGTGGAGGCGAATAACTGTTAATATGCAACTTTTTCCTCTTAAAATGCCTTGACAAGACTTAATCCAAAGAACTAAGACTTAAAAGTAATTAGAACTGTTATTTCTTCTTGTAGTCTGCACTGAAATGGAGCAAAGGATCATGGTCTATGTAGTTCCCTCTGTCTTTTTTTTTTTTTAGCTGTTGCTGCTCCATAACTCTTAATTTAAGCAAAGACACTTGTAATTCGATATATTGTGATGGTCCACGATATTATTGTGAGAACTTTGACAATACGATATCACAATATTTCAATTATCCCTACTATAGAGACATTATTTATTATTATTATTATTTTATATTATGCTTGTTCTGGATTCAGTGTTTAAGCAAAACTATTAAACATTAATTTTAATATGAAAGGTTTAACATTACATATCTCAAAAGAAGAGAAAACATAGATATTGTTGAAATTTTTCATTAAATATTTAGTTTGGCCTACAACTTAGTCCCAGTTTTTAATTTTGGCTCTCTGTGAATTTGGGTTTGACACCCCTGGGTTAGAGACCATTGAAACTTCAGCTTAAAACTTGAATTCAAATGGGCTAAAGACACAGACACGTACCAGGGGATGTGGATCTGGTTCTCACAGATTATGCAGTTATGCAAGTCCTTTATGGATTATTCAGCATTTTTGTTGCCATGTATCGTTTACTTGGGTTTGAACACTGATAGAAATGTTCAGGTTCAAGATTTGTCAATTTACCTTTTGGATATTTCATGGTTAAGCACAATGTAATCAATAAGAAAAACTGACTCTTGCACCACATCTGGGTGTATGGCTTCATCACATTGTAAAATAAAACTACCAATGGGTTGAAATCATTTAGAGAAGTCTGTATTTCTTGCTTTATTGTGCTTATTCTTAACCAGCTGATCCAGTGGCCTCACAGGGACAATACAGAGTACTTGCCCTGAAGTGAACCAGGAAGTGATATGGGGGTGGAGCAACAGCAGCAGTTCACAAGAAATGAAACTTGCAACAGAGAGAAGGCAGAGCTGTGTGGAGTACGGTGCAGAAAGAGGAATCTAACATCAGCCTTTCCATATCTATAACTATAAAGTATCAGGTGAGTACAATGACAACATGTATTTTGTATTTGATAATGCCATAAACATACTTTCATCATTTTTAGGTTATTTGTATCTTATTTGTACTTTTTGTACAATTTTTAAAGAAAGTAAACAGATCCATGAGATGCAGTCTGGTTGTGTCAAGAGGATTTGTCATTATCATGTTTACAACACCATGGTTAAAGCTTGTAGCTGTCTTAAGGGGCGTTCACACCAAAGCGTCAGAAAACGCCTTGACGCCTCTATTTTGGAGCCTTTTCATTTGAGTTTAGACGCCCCCGACGCGCGTGGACGAACGGGACAAAAATACTTGACGCGCGTCCGTTGCCCTGGAAACAAGAGCCCGGTCCCGGTCTTTTCCCGAAACAATGTCAGACCAGACTGAGAGAGTGTTTTTATGACAAAACATCAGCGGAGGAGATCGGGTCGACGACTGGGGCGTATATATATTTATACTCCACTAATGACACTGGATCAGTCCAGGTCTAGTCCTGATCTAATCACGGTCTAGTCCCGGTCTAGTCTCGGTCTAGTCCCGGTCTAGTCCTTGTTTAGTCCCGGTCTAGTCCTTGTTTAGTCCCGGTCGAGTCCTGGTTTAGTCCTGGTCCGGTCCTGGTGTAGTCCTCGCGATCGGCTCGGTGATTGTGTCGTATATATTTATGCTCCGCTCATGTTTGTGGTTCTGGTTCTCGGGTCTTGCTTCCTGATAATAACGTCGCTGCGTCACTGGATACTCGTCCCTGAGTGGTTGACGCGGCGCGTCTGACGCGAAAAGTTCAGCATTTTCAACTTCTTGACGCTGACGCCTTGGACGCGCGTCTTGGCCGCTGACGCCAAAACGCTCAAAACGCGCCGCGTCGACGACAGATTCGCGCCGCGCTGACGCCGAAAACGCGCCGCAAAAACACAGGACGCTCTAGTCGCGCGTCCACATAGACTTTACATAGAAAGTGGACGCTTTGACGCCTTGGAGTGAACGGGCCTTTAGTCTTCATTGTGTGTCCAAATTTGATCTTTGTGTTTTATGCATAGACTGTATAAAGAAGTGGACTGGGTGGGGTCACCCATAGCATTTGACACTAAATAAATGAAGCTCATAGTTCCAAACCTTCAAACATGTTCTCTCTCCTGTTGTAGTGATGGCCGCTGTGAGCTGTACTCTCTCTGAGGAGCAGTTCCTGTGCTCCATCTGTCTGGAGGTCTTCACTGATCCAGTCACTACACCGTGTGGACACAGCTTCTGCAGAGTCTGTATCAACAAACACTGGGACAGCAGCGACCAATACAACTGTCCAGTCTGTAAACAGGACTTCAGCTCAAGACCTTCCTTAAAAATCAACATTGTTCTGGCTGAGATGGTTTTTGAATTCAAGAATAAACCTGGAGGCGAAGATATTCAGGTTGAAACAATGAATTCAGAGCTCCAGTCCTCTGCTCCAGCAGAGGTGTGCAGTGAGGTGGAGGTTCCTCCAGCAGAGGTGAGCTGTGACGTGTGCCCAGAGCCCAGACTCAGAGCCCTGAAGTCCTGCCTGGTGTGTCTGGCCTCGTACTGTCAGATCCACCTGCAGCCCCACCTCACAAACCCCCGTCTGAAGAGGCACCAGCTGATCCAACCTCTGCCCAACCTGGAGGAGCGCATCTGCCCTGAGCACGACCGACCTCTGGAGCTCTTCTGTAGGGAACACTCACACTTCATATGTCTGCACTGTATGTCTGAAGGACACAAAGACCATCAGACAATCCCCCTGAAGGAGGAGGGTGAGGAGCACCAGGCCACGCTGAAGAATCAGATTAAAGAAAGACGTCAGAAAATCGAGGAGATCCAGCGCTCAGTGGAGCTCAGTCAGAGAAACGCAGACACAGAAATACAAGAAGGTCTCAGAGTCTACAACGCTTTGATGGAGTGTGTTCAACAAAGTCTGGACAAGTTCAAACAGAACATTGTAGAGAAGCACAAGAAGAACGAGGAGGAGGCAGCTCAGCTGATAGAGCAGATCCAGACAGAGATCTCTGCGCTGGAGCAGAGAGGAGCTGAGATGGAGCAGCTCTGGAGCTCTGGAGACCACCTGCACTTTGTACAAACCTTCACTTCAGTCAAACCTGCTCCACAGCTCAATGACTGGACCGAGAGAAATATCTGTTCAACATACAGTAGAATGTTAGCTGAAGCTCTCACCGAACTTCAGGATAATGAGCTTAAAGAGGAGATTCATAAAGTTTTTAAGGCTGAACTTAAAAAACTACAGGACCAGTATGCTGTGAAGGTCACTCTAGATCATAATACAGCTCACCCAAACATTAATGTGGAATATTATTCAACTAAAGCACAGTATACAATTAAGGAAAACAATTGGACATTCTCCACTACAAGATTTACTTCAAAGGTCTTTGTTTTAGGACGACAAGCATTCTCTTCAGGCAAGTTCTACTTTGAAGTCGCTGTGAAAGGATCAAGACAATGGGCAGTGGGAGTGGCAAAAAAGTCAGTACATAGAACAGGTAACATAAGAACACAACCGTATTATGGGTTCTACTTATTAGAATGGGACAGTGAAAAGTCAAATCGATGTCAAGTCGGTGGTTGTTATGTGAATCTGAGTCATATGCCAATGGTCATTGGAGTGTATGTGGATTATGAGGAGGGCCTGGTCTCATTCTTTGATGTATATACTGCTGTTCTCATCAGCTCTATAACTAACTGCTCTTTTACTGAGGACCTGCTCCCATTGGTGAGCCCTGGTAATGGTGGTGGTGCCATGCAAGTGCAATAAGGTGTTTGTTGTTTGACCTGAGACTTGTTCTATTTAGAAAGACGACGATGAGCAGCAGTTGTATCACATTAAGACAACATAGTGTCAATTCTCTGTAACTGTCAGTAACTGTCATTGTGCACACAACACAGATTATCATGAAAGTTTGATTTGATTTGAAACTGACTCTGCAGATGCTACAATCACTAATAATCACTAATAATCACTAATAATCACAGAACAATTATTTGTGAATGCATTGTTGTGTATTGACGCGAGCTAAAGCCTGGCTTATTTGGACAATTCAGACTCATAAAATCCTCAGTTTGAATTAAGTCTATATTTTCTGGCCTTCCTGGATTCACCGGGAAAGGCACAGAGCGCAACAGAAAAATATCCCTCTATATTTGCTTATGCCAACATAGCTTCCAGAACATTCTCTTCTTTGCATGTTACAAATATAGGTCAAATTAAATGTAAATAAATATAAAATTGAAAATAACAACGACTTTGTGGTCTTTATTTCTTGACAATGTTTTTCTTCCCTCTCGCAAAAATCGTAACAACCAAAGGAGAGGAGGGGGAAACGGGTAGAAAGGGTCTGTCTGACGAACTGAGATTTCGACACATGGCTGGTGTAGTACCAATAGTCCAATGGGTAAAATATTTGTCTAGAAACTGAGGGGTACCTGATTCAAATATTGGTTTGAATATTATTTGAGTCGTTTGCCCAATTTAGCAAAGAGTGTAGGACTGCATGTGTTTACTGGGATTATCCTGCTTTGTGTCAGTGTTTTAAAGAAGTTTCAATATTATCTTTTATTGTGATATTTCTTTGTAGCAATATATCGTTCACCAAAATGTGTTATTGTGACAGGTCTAGTTTGAGTTTACTAAACAGTGCTCCAAAACCTGTCAGACAACTCTTGTCCGAGAACCAGTGACATAAAGGTACAGGGACATAAGACAAACTGTGTGCATAAGCCTCTTTTATAATGACACTGCTTTGTTCAAGAAGAGGAATCCATTTTACAGCCAGGGAAATAGAATGCAAATCCACTCTCAGGTTAGACCAGACATGTCAGACTCAGGTCCGGAGGCCAAATTTGGCCCACAACATAATTATATTTGGCCCGTGAGATCATTTCAAATATGTATTAGAGCTGGTCCATAGGCTACAGATAGACTATAGAGTAGAGGTGTAACAATATCAAGTCTCATATCAACCTCACGGTATGATATTTATTGTGATATCATGGGAAAGCTCACGATATGGTGCGGAGGCTCACGATCAGGGATGTAACAATAACCAAATCTCTCAGTATGTTTTCACAATATACATCTCACTGTACGATATTTATTGCGATATTTTGTGGAGGCGAACAACTGTTAATACAAACTTTTTCCTCTTAAAATGCCTTGACAAGACTTAATCCAAAGAACTAAGACTTAAAATTGATAAGAACTGTTATTTCTTCATGTAGTCTGCACTGAAATGGAGCAAAGGATCATGGTCTATGTAGTTCCCTGTAGTCTTTTTTTTTTTTTTAGCTATTGCTGCTTTATAACTCTTAATTTAAGCAAAGACACTTGTAATTCGATATATTGTGATGGTCCACGATATTATTGTGAGAACTTTGACAATACGATATCACAATATTTCGATTATCCCTACTATAGAGACATTATTTATTATTATTATTATTTTATATTATGCTTGTTCTGGATTCAATGTTTAAGCAAAACTGTTAAACATGAATTTTAATAAAAAAGGTTTAACATTACATATCTCAAAAGAAGAGAAAACATAGATATTGTTGAAAATTTTTCATTAAATATTTAGTTTGGCCTACAACTTAGTCCCAGTTTTTAATTTTGGCTCTCTGTGAATTTGGGTTTGACACCCCTGGGTTAGAGACCATTGAAACTTCAGCTTAAAACTTGAATTCACATGGACTAAAGACACAGACACGAACCACGGAAGGTGGATCGGATACAGATACACAGTTATGCAAGTCCTTTATGGATTATTCAGCATTTTTGTTGCCATGTATCGTTTATTTGGGTTTGAACACTGATAGAAATGTTCAGGTTCAAGATTTGTGAATTTACCTTTTGGATATTTCATGGTTAAGCACAATGTAATCAATAAGAAAAACTGACTCTTGCACCACATCTGGGTGTATGGCTTCATCACATTGTAAAATAAAACTACCAATGGGTTGAAATCATTTAGAGAAGTCTGTATTTCTTGCTTTATTGTGCTTATTTTTAACCAGCTGATCCAGTGGCCTCACAGGGACAATACAGAGTACTTGCCCTGAAGTGAACCAGGAAGTGATATGGGGGTGGAGCAACAGCAGCAGTTCACAAGAAATGAAACTTGCAACAGAGAGAAGGCAGAGCTGTGTGGAGTACGGTGCAGAAAGAGGAATCTAACATCAGCCTTTCCATATCTATAACTATAAAGTATCAGGTGAGTACAATGACAACATGTATTTTGTATTTGATAATGCCATAAACATACTTTCATCATTTTTAGGTTATTTGTATCTTATTTGTATTTTTTGTACAATTTTTAAAGAAAGTAAACAGATCCATGAGATACAGCCTGGGTGTGTCAAGAGTCATTATCATGTTTACAACACCATGGTTAAAGCTTGTAGCTGTCTTAGTCTTCATTGTGTGTCCATATTTGATCTTTGTGTTTTATACATAGACTGTATAAAGAAGTGGACTGGGTGGGGTCGTCCATAGCATTTGACACTAAATAAATGAAGCTCATAGTTCCAAACCTTCAAACATGTTCTCTCTCCTGTTGTAGTGGTGGCCGCTGTGAGCTGTACTCTCTCTGAGGAGCAGTTCCTGTGCTCCATCTGTCTGGAGGTCTTCACTGATCCAGTCACTACACCGTGTGGACACAGCTTCTGCAGAGTCTGTATCAACAAACACTGGGACAACAGCGACCGATACAACTGCCCAGTCTGTAAACAGGACTTCAGCTCAAGACCTTCCTTAAAAATCAACATTGTTATGGCTGAAATGGTTTTTGAATTAAAAAATAAACCTGGAGGCGAAGATATTCAGGTTGAAACAATGAGTTCAGAGTTCCAGTCCTCTGCTCCAGCAGAGGTGAGCTGTGAGGTGGAGGTTCCTCCAGCAGAGGTGAGCTGTGACGTGTGCCCAGAGCCCAGACTCACAGCCCTGAAGTCCTGCCTGGTGTGTCTGGCCTCGTACTGTCAGATCCACCTGCAGCCCCACCTCACAAACCCCCGTCTGAAGAGGCACCAGCTGATCCAACCTCTGCCCAACCTGGAGGAGCGCATCTGCCCTGAGCACGACCGACCTCTGGAGCTCTTCTGTAGGGAACACTCACACTTCATATGTCTGCTCTGTATGTCTGAAGACCACAAAGACCATCAGACAGTCCCCCTGAAGGAGGAGGGTGAGGAGCACCAGGCCACGCTGAAGAATCAGATTAAAGAAAGACGTCAGAAAATCGAGGAGATCCGGCGCTCAGTGGAGCTCAGTCAGAGAAACGCAGACACAGAAATACAAGAAGGTCTCAGAGTCTACAACGCTTTGATGGAGTGTGTTCAACAAAGTCTGGACAAGTTCAAACAGAACATTGTAGAGAAGCACAAGAAGAACGAGGAGGAGGCAGCTCAGCTGATAGAGCAGATCCAGACAGAGATCTCTGTGCTGGAGCAGAGAGGAGCTGAGATGGAGCAGCTCTGGAGCTCTGGAGACCACCTGCACTTTGTACAAACCTTCACTTCAGTCAAACCTGCTCCACAGCTCAATGACTGGACCAAAAGAAATATCTGTTCAACATACGGTAGAATGTTAGCTGAAGAGTTTTCTGAACTGAAAAAACAGCTTAATAAGGAGATTCCTGAGGTCTTTGTGGCTCAATTTAAAAGAATGCAGAAACAATATGCTGTAGATGTCACTCTAGATAAGGATACAGCTCATCCAAACATTATTGTGGGAGGGTCTTCAACTTACGCACAGTATACAGCTAATAGTAACAACTGTACATGCAACTCTAAAAGATTTACTTCAAAGGTCTTTGTTTTAGGACAACAAGCATTCTCTTCAGACAAGTTTTACTTTGAAGTCACTGTGAAAGGATCACAACAATGGGCAGTGGGAGTGGCCAAAAAGTCAGTAAGTAGAGGGATTTACAGTGATGCAAGACCGTAATCATGGGTTCTACTTATTACAATGGGACAGTGAAGTGTCTAACACATGTAGAGTCGGTGATTCTTATGTGAATCTGAGAGATATGCCAACAAAAATTGGAGTATATGTGGATTATGAGGAGGGTCTAGTCTCTTTCTTTAATGTAAATAGTGTTGTTCTCATCAGCTCTATAACTAACTGCTCTTTTACTGAAGACCTGCTGCCATTGGTGAGCCCTGGTAAACGCCGTGGTGGTGGCGTAGAAATTACACAAGTACAGGAGCAACAACAAACAATTTTTTTTTGGTTTGGTTATTAGACATGAGACCTGCTTTATTTAGGAGAATGTGGCAATAGTATTACATTAAGACAACATAGTGTCAGTTCTCTGTAACTGTCAGTATCTGTCAATGTTCAACCACAGATTTTCATGAAAGTTTGATTTGACTTATTTAGAAGTTTTTTTAACCATGTTTTATATTTTTCTTTGTTATTGTAATATAATGTGATGTGTGATGATGTGTGAGCTACGGTGTCCAAGTATTTTCCCTTCCGGATCAATAAAGTCTAAATCTAAGTCTAAAGCCTGACATATCTGGGCAGTTCAGACTCATCAAATCCACAGTTTCATTCCATGAAAGTGGCGAACCAGAGTTGTATTAATTTTAATTAATAAAAATGTTTTAACATGAATTAAGTCTATATTTTCTGTGGCTGTTGATCTGGCTTTCCTGGATTCACCGGGAAAGGCACAGAGCACAACAGAAAAATATCCCTCTATATTTGTTTGCGTTGACATAGCTTCCAGAATATTCTTTACATGTTACAAATATAGGTCAAATTAAATGTAAATAAATATAAAATTGAAAATAACAACGACTTTGTGGTCTTTATTTCATGTTTTTCTTCCCTCTCGCAAAAATCGTAACAACCAAAGGAGCAACATTTCTCTGGGGAGAAACACTAACACGCTAACATTCTTTCGCAAAGGTGCACTGTGTAACTTTTCCAGTGGAGGGTGTGACATCTGCTTGTCTCCATGGAGATTACTGCTGCTTTGTCTTGAATGTCCCGGTATAGCATTAAACGCATCCATCTTGCATTCACTCTGTAACACGCATTTTGACTTCAGTGGGCTCGCCTCTCCACATGACAGGACATGTAACCTGGCCCTGTGTCATCACCTGCTGTCTCCATAGAAATTAATAAGTGCAGTGATTTATTGTGGAACATTCCAGGCAACATCTCCATGGAGAGAAGCGGTGACAGACACTCTACAAAAGCTTGCACAGTGCACCTTTATATTTACAGTCTCTACCATTCTGTTGTTGGATAAATAGTCTAGTATTGCGTTTGAATTTGACCCCATGCCAGTGCACCTTGAAGAATACGTATTTATCTTGGTATAATGTTTAACAAAGACAAATTAAGCCCTTGAACGTTGCAAACAGCTGTGACCAGGATCAATGCAGCCTATTAAACCCTGTGTTCCGTCTGGAAATATACAGTTCTTCATTAGAGAGTGTAGTTGACCTGTGATAGGGTCAAAGCACTCGTACAGAAGGGACTGATGGGAAATTGTGTTTAAAGAGGTGTTACACTCTGCTGTTTTTCTCTCCGCTCAGTACAATACAGGTTAATCCACGTATTAGGCAAATAGTGTTGTCACGATACTAAAAAAATTCTAACTATTTTGATACTAAGGAAAATACTCAACATTTATTTTCAACATTAAGTCGTAGTACTTTCTTTTAAATTTCATTCTAAAGCTCAGTTAAGGTTCATTTCTGTCCTGTGAATGTGACTTTTTTAGTATTGATACCTGCTCAAATGAGTATCTAATTTAAATACAAGTTTTAGTATCGATTAGTGTCTGATTTTCAATAATTTGGGCTGTCCATATTCAAGAGCATTTATTTGATTGTGATGAGAGGAAAAGATATGCATTTGAGAGACATTTGGGAAATCATGCTTATCTTATTTGTTCAAATACCATGAAAAAATAACACAATTCAAGATTTATAGAATCATTTTAACCTATGCTAGAAATACTTTTTGCAGATTAAAGGACCAATATTACACTATTTTCTGATCTACCATATTTTCCGGACTATAAGTCACTCCGGAGTATAAGTCGCACCAGCCAAAAAATGCGCAATGAAGAAGAAAAAAACATATACAAGTCACACCGGACTATACATCGCACTTCTTGGGGAAATGTATTTCAGAGACATTTCACCATTGCAAACAGACAGATGAACAGGCGTTAATGGTAAAGGAAGAGCGCCCCTTCCTCTTCTGTGTAGCTGCTGTCAGACTCAGCATCAGTTCCAGTTAGAATTATTCTGGCTTTTCTGAATCTTGACAGGATGGTTTCAGTTGTCACTGAAGTTCAGGCTTTGTCGATCCAATCAGTGACTTCCAGGAAAGTTGCATGGTGCACCCTCCCAGTTACAGTGAAGCTGTGTTCTGACCAGTCCCGCTTTCCGCTAGTCCCTCACAAGTTTCTCGCTCATTCCAAACTTTCTTTCTGCTGCTTGATTACCATTTTCGGCTGAATATTTCACTATTTGCAGCAAGACAGCAGCTTTTTCTACAGGAGACATGCGCAGTAGAGTGAAGTGACAGTGGTACAGGAGTAATAGTAGTACTAGATACTGAAACACAAGCCTAGAGCCTCTCGCGGCTGTCAGTCTGAAAACTTTAATATACATATAAATATAAGTCACACTGGAGTATAAGTCACAGGACCACCAAACAATGAAAAAAGTGCGACTTATAGTCCGAAAAATACGGTAAGTTATAATGTTGTTTCCTCATCACAAACAGACCTGGAGCTGTGTTGTTTCATTCACATGTGTAAAGCACAAACCCTGCATATTTAGGTGTTTTTCTCTCAAACTGAAAACCCTGTCCCACCTTGTGATGTCATGTAGTAATTAGGGCCGGGCACGTTAACGCGTTAACTTTGCGTTAACTAATTAAGTCATTAACCCCATCAATTATTTTAACGCCGTTAATGCAGTTTTTATTATTTATTTATTTATTTATTGTAAACATCTGTTTCTCACTGGCTTTTATTTTGAAAAAGTCCACCACGAGCGTTTCTTTAAGTTTGACGTCTTTCTTTACACTTTCTTACACTTTTTTCTGACCACGTGAGCAACGTGCCCAAGCCTCCGCGAGCCGCGGGCCCGGCCGTGGGTTCAGCCGCAGGCTCCGGCTCCGGCCGGACCAGCCGTGCGCTCTGAGCTGAGCTTATTTCTTTAGTTCAGTGCTGGAGTCACTGATTTACCCAGATGCCATTGGAAGAAAAAATGTGATTGGTCCATTTCCATTCCATTATATTAACCCTTTGTTCCTAAGAAATATCAGTCCAAGTTTATAACACTGATCTAGAAATTATTACTAGTGTATTGTTCATTACTCACAGCATAAAAAATATTCAATAAATATATTAGTAGTACAAACGTCCATTCAGTATTTTTTCTTGAGCCTTCACTGAACACCTTGTAGACTCTGAGGTTCCCCCGTGAAAGAAATGCTGTTTGCACAACAAATGTGTGGCTCTTTCATTTACATTTCCAATAAAAGAGCACTATACTCTACTTTTTAATTCATTAATTGGCTTTGCGTATAACATGCGATTAATCGCGATTAAAAAATTTGTATTTTTGCCCAGCCCTAGTAGTAATACAGTAAGTGCTCCAATATGTTTTTAAACGCAATAAACCTTCACTAGAATCAACTGGATAATTACAGTCCTGATATTTCCAATCTCTACTGAACAAAAGGTAAAAGGAGCTGTTAACTTGAAAACTACCAACACATGACCTCACAAGGTGGAACAGACCAGTTTAAGCTTTGAATATGTAGACAAATGAATAATTTAGGATTACTCAAGAGTGTGTGAATGAAACGTCAATAGGACCTTTAAACTGGAAACAAAATAAGAAAAAAATGTCATCTGAACAGAATGAGTCAGGTGCGGAAGGATGAACAGTACTACATCAAAATTACCTCGTGCAGTACTGAGATGGGGCCGTGGGGGCAGATGGGGCAGTTGGGCGGATGGGTTTGGCCTCATGTTTAATGCATGGATCACAGTGTGCTCTTGGGGGCCAGCTGGGGTCCCGACTGGAGAGGGGCCCCACTGACCCCAGATCACATCACACCATTGTCTGTTTTACACGCAGGGGGATAACTGCAACTGTCCGTCATTGTGCGTGTACATCTTACATGGACTAGACTAGACAATTCATTTCCATTCATTGTAATCCGTATTTTTATAGGGTTTAAACCAGTGTTTCTCAACCAGTGGTAAAAAGAATGGAATAGTTTCTGATTTTAAGGTGAAATTATATGTTAAATTGTATGTAGTATTTGAATATCATTGTTTACTCTTTGATGTAAAAATTTTAAATCTTCAAAAAAAGGTCCTATATTACACAAAACAGACTCTTGTAAACTTTAAGACATGTTACAATGTTGTTACCTCATCAAAAACATACCTCGAGTTGTGTTTTGATTCATTTACACACGTTTGAGTTGTTTATTATTATTAGTCCTACATCTCCAAAGCTCAAAATGCTCTTTTCCACTTTATGATGTCATGATAGTTAACAGCTCCTTTTACCTTTAGTTCAGTAGAGATTGGCAATTCCTGAGCTGAAATTGAACAAATGAATCAAGTGAAGGTGTATGGAGTTTAAAAACAAAGTGAAGCACTTCCACCACATGACATCACAAGGTGTAAATGGATATTTTCTGTTTGAGAGAAGAACTCTGCAGGGTGTGTGTGTTAAACAAAAACACAAAACAAAACAAAAAGGTCTGTTTGTGATGAGGAAACAACATTATAACAGATCAGAAAATAGCGTAATAATAAAGAATAAACATGTCAATTTATGTATAGTTGGTAGTTGTGAGTTCAGTATAAAAGACACATTGGACCTATAACTTGAAATGTTCCACAGTATATCATTAAACTATCCATTTCCATGTTTACAAATGGGCCCGGTCAAGCAGAAGTAAACAGCAAGGCCAAAAATTCAAGTTAATGCATCTGATATAAAAATGTATTGAACAGATACATATGTACTCTAGTTTATCAAACTGTTGACCTTTTTTCTGTACCATTTTTGGTTCTGTAGTTACATACGTTTTAAACAGACCATGAATGAAACATGGAACAAAAATTATTTCCCAAATTTCAAAGACCTGCAAATCATGTAAATAAATGGATGTATTTCATCATATCTTGTGTTATTCCATCTTTGAACTGTTGATGAAGGTACATGACTTTTCAAAAAAAAAAAAAAAAGGATCTAAAATGAAAAAAATTTGCTTGGAAGGACTGACATATTTTATAGAAATAGTTTCCTTTCGTTTTGAAGTAATATTAAAGTATTCGGAAGAAAAAAGCGACAAATTATGCAAAATCATGCACCTTCTACTTGTTTGCACAATTTTCTTTTTCTTTACTTTTCCCTCCGTGACCATGACCTTTCTTAATAAAAAATCTCATGAGTCAAAAAGTAAGAGGTTTTTCAACCTAATCTTGTACCATATGGTAGAAAACTATATGAAGCAAATATTCAAACCAGTTTGTTAAGGATATGTAAGTGAGAACCAAGAGTTATCACTGTTTGTATTTATTGTCTAAAAAGTGCTGCATATTTCATTCCCTCCGTTACCGACATGAGTTTTTTAATTTTTTGTCAACAACTTGAAAGAATATCACAGGTTTAACTTTACCCTGTTGGAGTGTAACTCTTTCCTACATTCTGATACTTTACTTATTTCAATAGTCCCTCTAGTTTCTGAATAAGAGACATTTGAATGTAAAAAATCTGCCCGTTTCCCTCCGTTACCACTTGACCGGACCAGATATAGGTGTTTTCATTACCCAAAATTACAGCAAGAAATATGCCTTCTTACTGTGAGCGCGGTCATCGTTAGCCAGGCTGGCTCCACCTATTTCATTTCTCTCCAGCGACTAGATCATGAATCAGAATACACTAGACGGTTTGCAAGAACCCTGGAAGTTGTAGACCGCACACCGGCCAATCAGTGAAGATCTGTGAAGCCATGACGTCAAACTCAAGTGTCTGTCTGGTCCCTTTTGTGGTACAGCACAACAGTAAACAAATCGGTCGAGATGGATGTAGAAGAAGACAGACGTTCTGTGTTGGCAACGATTCCCGAGATCGAGGATTTAAAGCCGGAACAAAGAGAATGTTTGGTAAATTTTATCAAGGGGAAAGATGTTATTGCACATTACATACATCACAATCAAATAGCAGCCACTGGTTAAATAAAAAAGTACTCGCCAACCGTTGAGCGAAAGAATCCTAATGGTGCGAGGTCAAACGGTTTCCACAAAGTGAAACCGGCTGATGAATCAGGCTGGGTCATTGCAGCTTGTGGAACATTCAAAGCAATAACATCTTTATGGAAACTGATTTTAAAAACCGTAATGCAAAGGTTAGAAGATTTAGCACAGTAAGTATGTTTTTTCCTTGCATTATCCTTCCAAAGACACAATATTGACTCATTGCGCCCTTGGCCTCGGTGTGAAAGTGACTGGCAGCTGTTTACGGTTGGTTGAAGAAGAGGTCAGGTGAGGTCGGATGTGTCCCATTACTCACTGTCTAATCCTAAGACACTGTCAAAGTCACAGTTTCAACCCCAAAAGTGTCACAGAGCTGCTTCAAATCTTCTGTTTTTGCTAAAGAAGAGCTACACACAGCAAAGCCGGGGTGTGCACACATAAAAATATTGAAATTTGGTGATACGGCTTAATTATCGTGAACTAATGTGTTGATATTAGTGGTGGATGAAGTACTCAATTTTCCTACTTAAGTAAAAGTACAGATACAGAGCAAAAGATTATTCAAGTAAAAGTATCACATGAAAACATCTACTGAAGTAAAACTATCGAAGTACCTGTTCAAAACTGTACTTTAAGAGAAAATAAAAAGTATTTTGCAGAGATTTTTAGAACAATTAAAGCATCAAATGTAATGATTTTGAAGAATTTTGCTGATTTTATGTGATTCAACTTAATTTTTCCAGCTGTTTTTGTGTTTCTGTGTATTTGGTTTGCTCAAAGTTGGGACATTAACTCAAACTAAATGTGCTAAAAATAAGTCTTAGCCATTTCAGCAGGTCTTAAACCGTAAAGAAAAGTATTTTTTACTTTTCAGTCCAGATTTAAAATGTAGTGGAGTAGAAAATACAGATTCCTGTTCTCAAATGTGAAGTAGTGAAGTAAAAGTAAGAAGTATCCACTGTAAAATTAACAGTACAGAACCTAAAAATTGTACTTAAGAATTGTACTTTTACTTTTGTACTTTGATACCTTCCACCACTGATCAATATATATAGCAGGGGTCTCCAACTTGTAGCTCGGGAGTTACCAGTAGCTGTAAAAACGTAAACACATGTGGCAAAACTGCATTAAATACATTATTATCTCAAACGGGCTGATGTGGCTCTAGAGTCATTATGCTTTAAACGTTGTAAAGTTTAGTCATGTAAAATTTATTTATGCAGAAGATTTTAATCAATAATCTGCTGCAGTTTAACTTGTACAACAGTGTTTGGAAACGTTGGGTTTGATCTGCAGTGGACTGTGAAGTGCCTCAGAGCTCCTCACTGCTGGATAGGAACATGGATCTGTTAAAATAATGAACCTCCCGAGCTTCCTCTGCTGAAGGAGCTCATGGTTATTGTACTGTTACAGAGTTAATGCAAAGATGAGCTTGAGTTGAGTTATTTTACTTATGAATGAAAAGAAGGAAATATGTATTATTTCTTAAATTATTATTTATGTAATCAGGGATTTTTTGTAATCTTAAATGTGGCAGAAGCACTTTGTTCCTACATGAACTGCCGACCTCTTGCACATCAATAAAAAAATGACCTTTTGGAATTTGGCATATTTGTTTTTGTGAGAGTTTTTTGGGGGGTTATTTTTCCTGTACAGATATCGAGATATATATCGTATATTCAGATATATCAAAATATATGGAGAGATTTTTTTTGCTCCATATCCCCCAGCCCTACCAGTAGCTCTCCACTCTCTTCCAAGTAGCTCGCCAAGAGATTTCTGACTGAAACGAATTGTGCTGAATAACTAAAATTGCGTTGATTAAAAGGCTATTACCACTGTAAATGTATCATTTTGATCACTAAAGTTGTGCACTAAATAAATGTATAAACGTCTGTACAAACTGTACCCAAGCTAAGACCGTGGCTCTTAGATTTACTTAGTTTCTTGTGACCGCTAAAATGAGGAGCTTTTTGGTCTTTTCATTTTGTAAAAGTACCATGAGGAAAAAGGTTGGCAACCCCTGATATATAGTATAATGGTATTACTATTATATTATATATCAGGTAAAAGTATAGTACTTTTTTGGTATCTCTTATTATTATTGTCATTAGTAATTTGTTTGTGACCGTAACATAATTTTACTTCATTTAGTGGAAGGAAACTTGTTTATGTAATACTCTTGATATGCTCACTGTTTGGTTCATTAAAATAAATGTATTTCATATTAACTTTGCACAAGTGGTGGTTTAACAAAGAAATATTGTTGCTAAAATGTATTTGGTTTCTTAAAAAAACAGCAGTACATCACAGAGTATCATGATTATCGCATGCAGGAGCGTCAACAGAAATTTGGGGGCCCGAGGCAAGAAGCGTCACATGGGCCCCCCTCAAATATAAATTAACAACAGTCCCCTTTGCCCCCCGTCTACTGCCCTGATCGCACGTATCGCCATATTGTGATAATTATCGTATCGTGAGTCATGTATCGAGTATCGTATCGAATGGTTTGGGACCCTGTGATTCCAAACTTTACCACAAAGAGAATATGAAAACAAGAAGCAATAATTTCTCACTAAATGCTCACTCGTTCTTGTGATTAACAGCTGTATTTCCTGGAGTTGGTGACTGACATGCTGAGTTAAGTACGTCAGCAGCTGTTTCCTGTTTATTCCACTGTGCATATTGTATTTCAGAGCATAATTAGGCCTGTCATGATAATTACTATATTGACTAGTGACTATTCTTCAATACATGAGATGGAACAATCATTTTTTGGGGGGTTCAATGTTTTGTATTTTAAATAATAGTGAGGAATGTTTTGTTACTGTAAGATTTGAGCCATAAAAGAGATGAATAAATGACTTCTGTGACTCATTGTACATGCAAAATAACTATTAAAAAGTGTTTAATTCTGCTTTTTGTTTATTTTATGTATTGCAGTTCATCTAGTTTAACCATGTTGTATATTTAGAGTAGTTTGTTTGAGGATAAATCTGCTTTAGAGTTAGTCATTTCCTGTTCGTAGCTTCCTGTTTTCTCTCGCTGCAGCCACAAGCACCACAAACCTCGAGTTAGTGTTTTGTGAATTACTAAAGTTTTCCTTAGAATAGAAACTATATACTAAACCAGGGGTGTTCACACTTTTTCAGCGTGCAAAATGATCAAGTCATAATGATCTACCTAATACAAAGCCAAACAAACTGCACTGAAACACTCTGTGCCCCTTTTTTGGACCCTCACCCACAGTTTGAGAACCTCTTCTTTAAGAGAACTTCCTCTGGCACTTTACACAAAACTGTGAAAAAAGTGAAGGACGATTTTTAAACCTGTTTTTTAAAGTTCCAAACTGGAGTTTCATTCTTTTCTGGTTTTGCAGTGATATTTACCAGCCTCTGCACGTTTACCCAAACCAAACGCACATCGTGACAAACACAGATGCATTTGTGCACTTTTGTTACTCAAACTTCAGCCAAATGTGGCAGTAGGTCTGTTCTGTAGATCCGCTCTATGCTGTAGACCTGCTTTGTGCCAACACTGTAACACAAATTTAGACTCGTTTTTGCTTCACGTTTGGTCTTGCTCTTCTAATCAGCCGCACTGTGGGAGGGGCTTGTGTTCGCTGTACGCAGGAAGGGAGCGAGAGCGTGAAAAGGC
Organism: Boleophthalmus pectinirostris; assembly: GCF_026225935.1. NCBI lineage: Eukaryota > Metazoa > Chordata > Actinopteri > Gobiiformes > Gobiidae > Boleophthalmus > Boleophthalmus pectinirostris. Next base: position 10,330,252 of record NW_026571515.1, on the reverse strand, counting down.
GACCAGACCAGGACTGAGACCGGGAACAGGACCAGGACTGAAATGGGGACTGAGACCAGGACCAGACCGGGACCAGACCGTGATTGAGACCAGGACAAAACCAGGACTGAAACCCGAACTGAAACCGGGACCAGACCGAGACCAGCCTTGGACGAGCCTGGGACCAGACTGGGATTGAGACCGGGACTGAGACCGGGACCAGACCAATTTAGTCCTGGTTCAGTCCTGGTTCAGTCCGGCATCACAGTTTAAGTCAATTTTTTTGTAGTTTTTTTTTTTTTTTTCCATTTTTCATTTAAACACAAAATTGAAAACTGAAAAAACGAATCATTATCTGTTTTTGGTTTTGGAGACAAACAATGAAGAAAATAGTTGTTTTTTGTTCTCTTATTTTTAGTTTTATTTTGAAAAACAAATGAACGAAACGATACACGGATTCCAAAAGCTCACAGGTCAGTTTTGTCTTATGTAGATCCTTTTAAGGCATTTGTTTGTATGTCGCTTTTATACATCCTCCAGCCACTTTATCATTTTGTGCAAATAAAGCAACATATAGACAACTGTGTAGCGTTGGAGGAAAAATGTCCGCTCCTATTTTGTCTTCGTTCAGTCTTTAGAGAAGAAGAGGGCAGACCTGAGCTTGTCAATCACGACTCACTCTGTAGTCTCCGCATGTCTCAGGTGCTCCCGGACGATTTAAGCCGTGAATTAAACATGATTTTCTGCCTCAAGAAGTAAAAGGATAAGTGGCAAACAGGGAACAAAAAGACCAAAGTGGCAAAAAAGTGGCATATATTAAAATAATATAGATTTTTGAAAGACTCTTAAAGGGCCCATGTTACGCTGTTTTTTGATCCATGTCATAATGTTGTTTCCTCATCACAAACAGACCTGGAGTTGTGTTTTGTTTCATTCACACATGTTTTAACACACAAACTCTGCATGTTTACGCTTATCTTAAACTGAAAACGCTCTGTTCAACCTTGTGATGTCATGTGGTGATACAGGAAGTGCTCCACTGTGTTTTTAAACTCCACACACCTTCACTTCATCCATTAAAGATATTCTATTCTAAAGGACGTATGACAGACTACAAATCTTACCTGTTTTTTTTGTTTTGTTTTGTTTTTTCATTTTAGTAGTTATTATTAGGTTGTAATCTTACGTCCTTCGAGAGGATTGCATAAATATTACCTGGCAACTATTACAACTATACAAAAAGGACTCAAACTTCTCTAAATAAGTTAGGATTAGATTAATACAAACACATGACAACAACCTGATTTTGTCAAATGAAGGTTTGAAGGTGCAATGTGTCACCTTCTTGTGTCCATGGAGATGTGCCTAAAATGTTCCACAGTATGGCGATTAACTTAGGAATCTCAACTGAAACTTGCAAGGAAATTTACAGGTTAGATGTATGAAGAGGCGACCCCGCTCACAGTAACATTTACCACATTTTTGTCGCACTTTTTTTTGGTCCTGTGGTTCTGCGACTTATACTCCGGTGTGACTTATATATTAAAATTTTCACCCCGACAGCCGCGAGAGGCTTTAGTCTTGTGTGCCAATATTTGCTGCTCCTGTTCCTCCCTGTACCACTGTCATTTCACTCTACTGCGCATGTCTCCTGCAGAAAGAGCCTCTGTCCTGTCTGTGTCATGTCAGTCGATCGCACCATTACTTCTGAACCACTGAAAATAAGTCGCTCCGGAGTGTAAGTCGCACCAGCCAAAAATGTGTAATGAAGAAGAAAAAAACATATATAAGTTGCACTTTTAGGGGAAATTTATTTCATAAAATCAGAGACCAAAAATCGACATTTCATCTTGAAAGGCAAGTTATAGTAAAAACAATAGAACAGAGAACAACAGGCTGTTAACGTCACATATGAACAGTCTCGGCATCAGTTCCAGTTAGAATTATTCCGGCCTTTCTGAATCCCGACAGGATGGTTTCTGTTGTTACTGAAGTCCAGGCTTTGTCGATTCATCCAGTGACTTCCAAGAAAGTTACATAATGCATCCTCCCGGTGGCCGTGAAGCTGTGTTCTCCATCCCCGCTTTCCGCCAGTCCCTCACAAGTTTCTCGCTCACTCCAAACTTTATTTCTGCTGCTCAATTACCATTTTAGTCTGAATATTTCACTACTTGCAGCAGGACAGTGGCTTTTTCTGCAGGAGACATGTGCAGTAGAGGACGAAGTGACAGTGGTACAGGAGTAACAGGAGCAGCAGATACTGAAGCCTACACAAGCCTAGAGTCCCTCGTGGCTTCATTGTGAACATTTTTAATATATAACTAAGAGTATAAGTCGCAGGACCACCCACGCCATGAAAAAAAGTGCAATTCAAAAAACACGGTACTATAACTTGCCTTTCCAGATGAAATGTCAGTTCCTGGTCTGATTTTATCATATAAATTTCCCCCAAAAAGTGCGACTTATATATGTTTTTTTCTTCTTTATTATGCATTTTTTGGCTGGTGCGACTTATACTCCGGAAAATACAGTAATGTTTTTTGAGATATTTTGAGCACCTGTAGTTAAATAAATTCAAGACAGATTAGTTTAAAGCCATACTGTGGATAATTTTAACCAAAACATTAACATCTCCATGGAGACCAACAGGTTGCGGACCCCCTCTGGAAAAGTTACACAGTGCCATTACAACGTGTTCCTTCCGTGGAAATTGTCCTTGAATTTTGGATGCAATTTTCCCCCGAAGGAATTCACAGCTATCATTTGTATTTTTACACTTTTCTTCTCAACTTTTCCTCACTCCGTAGATAAGATTAACAGTCAAATCAGGTGTTTCGCTCCACTGACCTCAACACATCTGCTCGTCACTGCTGTAAAACCCGCAGCCCTTCTGATAAAGATTTGTCAGTGAAATTAATGACTGTGTGACCAATTATCCCAGCTGCTGTGGAATAATATGCTAATACTATTTCTATCACTCAATCAACTGAGTTTTTTTTAATACAAGTTATGGCGGTCAATTATAGCGCCGAGGAAAAGGCTTACAAGCAAAATGCATCATGGTGTGGTTCTTAAATGGGCTCATTAGACTCCAAGTTGGTTACCCGGTCAGCCAGAACCACACGCCTTGACGAATCTTTACAAAGATGAGTGGATTTAGAGCTGGAATTCCCAAACTCTAATGAAGTAAATGTGAAAAATCCGTGTATCATTCGTTCATTCGTTTTTTCAATATAAAACCAAAAATAAGAAAACGAAAAAATAACAATTTTCTTCATTATTTGTCTCCAAAACCAAAATGAAAAAACGGATAATGATTTGTTTTTTCAGTTTTCGATTTTGTGTTTAAATGAAGAATGGAAAAAACGGATAACGGCCGTTTCCCGTTTACGTGACTTCCGTGAGTGCGATGCCGGACTTTTACACTGCATACGGACTGAACCAGGACTGATCCAGGTCCGGGACCAGACCGGAACCAGAGTGTTGGTCGCTAAAATATTTCTAGACAGGTCACTTCAAACAGTAATTCTGAACACGCACTGGATGTAAACAAACGTGATTTTTAGAGTAAAGAGGCGGGAGGAGATGTTTCTGCCGAGGAAGGTGGTGTCACGCATGCACAACATTTGAAAAAAGAACTCACTGTATTTCTCTTCCCTTAAAAAATCCTCTACACAACCTTTAAAGCTCACAAGAGTAAATTTTGCGTAATATAGGACCTTTAAACATACATTTGGAAATCAGTATGTAATAGCCTGGTGGCAACCTTAGCGGTTTGAAGAGGAACAGAGTCAAGTTGAGCCAGTTTTCTGTGCAGATCCCAGTGCATTTATTCCCAACAAGACAAAAAACTATTTACAAAAGTTCCAAAAATAAAAACAGGCATGGCAGTACCTGCGCTCACACAGCACCTCCCTGAACAATGTGAGGCTGGCTTCTTTTAAAGGCCCTGTGCTAATTGGGAGACGCCACTTTAACGAGCAGGTAAGTACCCATAATCTGTACATTTAATATTTAAAAGCTAATTATCAAAAACAGTGCCCAAACAATATCCAATTATATATTACTTACAAAAATATATGTCTATCTTTATTTAAATTAGCAGTGTAAGTTTTAAAATACCAAATAGAAAAAGTAAAAATTTTGTGCTCCCCTCCTCCAAACAACATGGTTGGCTGCCCTGGAACCTTCTTAAGGTGCTCTGACTCCCCGGGGACTCTTTTGGCCGGAGCACCTGAGGCAGACCACACCAGAGGGCAAGTACAATCACTTTAGAATTACTTTTACAATTTAAATGCACTTTACTTTTACTTATTTCCTTTTCTTTTTCAGGTAACTTCATCTGCACATTAATTTTCAATAAACATTTCTAAAACTTTGTTTCAGTTCCTCATTTTACCTTTTAACTAGCCCTAGGCCCAAGTAATGGACTGGCTACATTACACAGTACGAGCAGGAAAAAATGAAGCACCAAAGAATTATCCAATCTACACACACCTCCATGAATTTCTGACACTGACTGGACAAGTATTATTGAAAATTGGCCCACATATAATGGTCTGTCATCAGGTGCAACAAAAGTGAACAGACTGCTTCCTGGAAAATGCCTGAGTCCGCACTTCCACAGAGAACTTGACACTTTCTGAATACAAGTGAATCTGGTTCATCAAAAATACCATTTGCTCAGTTCTAAACTCTTCACAGTTCATTTAAACAGTGTCAACGCTACTCCTCTGTCATTTCTCTTTTCCGGTCTTATATTACACTAAAATGAATCTTGTGAGCTTTAGGACATGTTAAAATTAAAGTTACTGCCTCATCGAAAACACACCTGGAGCTGTGTTTTGTTTCATTCACACACGTTTGAGTAACACTTTATTATTAGTCTGTCTACACCTGCAAAGCTCAAAATGGTCTGTTCCACCTCGTGATGTCATGCAGCTGTAGATTTCAAGTTACCTTTCAAGCTACCTTTTACGTTTAGATCGGTAAAGATCGGCAATTCCAGGGCTGAAATGATCCAAATTATTCTAGTGAAGGTGCGTGGAGTTTAAAAACACAGACACGTGACATCACAAGGTGGAACAGAGTGTTTTCTATTGAAACTCCGGGTTTGTTTGTGACGAGGAGATAACATCATTAGTAGGAATGTGCAAAAATATCAAAATATCGATATATCGTATTGTTTAATGTGATGATACAGTATCGATATATCACCAAGAGTATTTTTTGGTATATTTTACTAAAGTATTTTGTTACAGCGCTACAGTTTTGTTGTTTGTTTAGAGGAAGGAAACTCTTTTATGCGGCACATTTGACATTTTCAGTGTTTTGGTGATTAAAATGTTTGTGTTTTATAATCACTTTGCACAAAAAGTGGTTTGACAAAGATTTTGAGGATCACAGTCATGTTTTAGAAATTTGTTTTTATTGAATCGTATCAAATCGGTTTGAAATATATCATATCGAATCAAAAGTGCACTGCATCGAGATATGTATCTTATCGTGACCTATGTATCGATTTATGCATCATATTGGCAACTTCTTAATGATACTCAGCCCTAATCATAACATAGATAAGGAAATAATATAGCGTAAAATAGGCCCTTTAAACCCTCTGTCATTTACCTTTTAGTGAGAGATACTCAAACTAGTAATGGGCATGATTAGTCGATTAATCGATAATTGACCATTAAGAATTTCGTCAATTACGTTCATTTTTAATTGACAAACCGAATGTAGGTTGCTGTGCTGTAGGGTGACCAAACGTCCGTTTTTCCCCGGACATGTCTGTTTTCCATGTCTTGTCCTGGCCGTCCGGGCTTTTTTAATAAAGTGATGCAAATGTTCAGGTTTTCATTACCTTTCATTGGACCATTAAACTGAGAGTCTCTCATAGCTCTCTGTAACTCATAAGGAGCGAGCAGACACAGACAGTCGAAGCGCAAATGTGCATTTAACGGTGACTTGTACCAAAAACTCCTCGCTTTTCGTCCCGGTCGAGACAAGTGGGAGTCCATGTGCACAGTGTACAAAGCAGGCACATGTGTAAAAACATTAAAAAGCTTTGCCAGGTGAGAGTAGCTCAATGTCGATGACGAGGCCCCACCTCCCATCCCCCGTACGGTGTCCTGGTTTTGACAAACACAAATATGGTCACACTAACCTGTATTCCACTGAGTCGTGTCCTTCAATCTGACAGAAGTTGAACCACATCAGTGCACAAGAGCTGTTTTTTTTCTTTGCTTAGTTTATGCAAATTAGTCGTGCAGTTTTAAGTTTCCTTTCTGTGAGACTTGTGCAAAGCTGCATTAAACACATTATAATGTCAAACGGGCTGATGTGGCTCTAGAGTGGCTACGGTTTATATGTTGTTGAATAAATTTGTTGACGATTGATTAATGAAATTTCATCGAATGCCCATCCCTAACTCAAACATATACTGTAAAGGATGAACTGGGTCCAGGAAAAGGAAGCTTCTAGCAAAGAATTAAGCAGCAAACTATTGTATCAAGGGACTTTAAGTGGCAATTGATTTTTCTAATGGAAGTGTGCCCTTGCTGTGAGGAGCCAATTTAGCTACAGTAAATATTTTCACTCTGGAAACACCTCAGAAACACCAGTCTGTGTGCAGAGCAGCCATCTGCAGCAGAGGACATGAGGCGCGAAAGAGGAGCAGCATCAGGTGAAAGAGAATTGTACCGTAGTGAGAAAAATTAAAACTAAAGACTGCCGCACACTACAGGACTACACGATTTTGGCTGCGATTTGCTTCTCCTCGAGTTGAGAGAGGTGTGACCCAACTTTGTGTCTTCGGGTGCGATTTTGAAGACCGCAGCGCTCCTCGTGTGTGGCGTCTGTGTGACTCTGAGCTGCTCTGTCAGATCTTAAACACAGCAACAGCCAATAAAACAGCGTCAGGGGCAGAGGAGTGAGGGACACAGAGGAGCAAGATACAAACTCAGGAAATAGCAAAAATAATGAGATTTTATGACTCATCTCTTGTAAAGTTGGAAATTTAAACTGCAGCATCTCATCCACATTATCCATAGAAACTGTCCTCCACAAATAATGACATCCAGTCCACAAAACAGCGCAGTTAATCCAGTTTGAAGTGTTCTTTAAAAGTAAAAAGGCAAGAGTAGTTCCTCACGTGTGTTTGTTTACACCCAGACAGCGCACGGATCGAGGTGAAGCTGCAGATTAGCAGTTGTGACTCTACTTTACTTCACTTTATCGCCATCTGTGCATTAAAAATCATGTATCTGAAGTTTGGCACAACATTTCACAAATCATAATAATAACACCGTTTTGACTTTCAGCTAAACTAGAAGTGCAATGCTCTGATCTTTTGAACACTCAAGAGTCTCAAAGCAAGTGTTTTTACAGTACAGGAAAAAACAGACATGAGGTGCGCTCACAACTTTACAGCCTGTGGTCGTGCTGCAGTCTTTGCGATTGGATATTTAAAATCCCTTAAGATTCTCCTCGTGTCTGTGGTGAGAACTTTTTGTTGCATGTTTAAAAATCGTTTAAGACCGAAAAATCCTGTAGTGTTTAGTGTTGGACAGTAATACGGTATGACATTATCTCATGGTATCAAAAAGTAGCAATGGTATCAGTTTCATTACCGTCATTAAAAAAATCTGCAGCCCGTAAGGACCTCATGTAATATTACAATTTAATGATACAGAAATTTGTTTGCTCGGCACAAATGAATGTGTGGTTGTAATTTCAATTTAATGCTGAGACGATTTAAAACTAATAGTGTCTATAATGTTTCTTTTAACTGTGTGGGGAGACGACGTTCGATTAGTTTCGTTCCTTTGTCACGTGACGCTCATAAGAGAGACCAAGACAAGACGGCAAGTCCGGCCACAAGCGAGTTGGTCCCAAAGAAAATACTAGTACTTAGTCCCAAAAAAAATACTAGTACTAGTACTACTAAAATGCTACTACTTTGGCAGCATTTTGGCTTCAGGCGCACATTTGTTTTGTTTACATTTTGTAGAAACTAAACTTAAAACCACATGGCTCATTTGCATAAACTATAAAGCGCTGATAAAAACAGCTCGCTCCTTGTGCGCTGATGCGGTTCAGATTCTGTCGGACTAAACGACACGACTCCGTGGAATATGAGTGTTCTTTGGATGTGCGGCTGATGGTGAGTTTGTTCTGTGCGTATCGCGTTGGAGATGGTTCGTGTGAAACTTCTCAGAGATTATGTAAAAATTGTGCGCTGTCTCAAATAAAGTAAATAAATAAATACAATTATAAGTCAGGTCATACACATAGACCGTATAGCAGTGGAGCTTCGTAGCTTACCAAAGTCGTACTAAAACATTTTGGTAATACAGTAATACTGTATACTCTGGTAAAATCCTCAGAGTTTAACGGTATCAAAATTTGCATACCACCCAACCCTCGTAGTGTGTGGCGTCTTTTATACCACAATCGGTGGAATCTGATCTTAGTTTTAACATAACCTTAAAAACCATAAAAAACTGATTTAGCTGCAACAACAGGTGAACTGATTTATGATGATCAACAAGCCTCTCACAAATAAAACTAGAAAAGCACTCAGAGAGCGCAGACCTCCGCCAAGGACTACCCCCATTTTTATATAAATTGAGATAAAATCAGTCTTCTGGATCAGATCCGGATCAGCCTTTGGAATATGAAAGAGGATCCCATTGTCCATCCCTGAGTCAAATTTCATGGGGTTTGGTCAATAATTAACCGAGATACTGAGAAACAAAAGTTTGGCCCCATTTACCACAATGTTAACTAAAATTTCAAAGTGATCCAGAATCCAGGATTTCTTCCGGATCACCCCCAAAATGAAATCAGTTCTTCCTTTTCACATTTCCAACAAATCCTGAAAATTTCATCAAAATCGGCCCATAACTTTTTGAGTTATGTTGCTAACAGACAAACAAACAAACAAACAAACAAACAGACAAACGCCGGCAAAAACATAACCTCCTTGGCGGAGGTAATTACAGTCACAAGAAGAAGCTGGCATTAGTATACTTTTTTCAGTTAGTCACTCTCACCATTTGGTTGAAAATCAAACACCTAAACAAGACCATGAACGCTCGCATGCATCACAAGCGCCTGAAAATGTGCTGTTTAAATCCATTTTGTATTGTTTCTTGAGATTTTTTGGCAGCGTTTTGCTCATGTGTGCACTGCGTCTCCATGGTAAATGCTTGAACAATCCACTATACTAGAGATACATGCAGAACACACCCAGCATGATGTCACCGCAAAAGTATAGACTGATTACTTTGTACTTTACCCTGAAATATCCAAATGGTAAATTCTAGACCCAAAACCCAAGAACTCACTGTATTACAACAAAAATCTGCATTTTAGCTTCCACTCGTCTCTATGGAATATCATTGGCTTATAAAATGTTGTGAGCTCATCAGAAATTCATCTCTGTTCCCATGAAATTCCACCCCTTGCCCTTATTTGTGACGGCGATAACGGTGACGATGGTGCACACCTGGGCGTCTACCAGCAGGTGTCTCATCAGGGTCATGGACTTGTGCATGCTGTCTCTCTCCGGGGGGCTGGGGCTGGAGTCCGGCTCCTCCTCCGGCTCCACGGGCTTCGGACCGGGCACCATGAAGTTGGCAATCTGGTCATTCAGGCTGTTCAGCGACTGCACAGCTGCAACACACAAGCAAGAAGAAGCTAGAGAGAGGGCTGAGGCAACAGATGGTCCGTATGTGGGCAAATACGTCTTTACATCAATCATTTTTCAGTTGGTGGGTTTTTGTGGTGATAGTGAGAAGATATGAAAGCATGTTTATGAACAGAATGTCGTCTGTGAATTGAAATTAGAGCGTCTGAGTATGAGTGAATGGACACGAGACAGTATTTAGAGTTTTTGTGGTCATTGTATTGAAGTAATTTAAGCAAAACACAACAAAACAAGAACAAAATAGAAAATAAAAACCAGTCCAGTGATTGCAGTTTTCTTGGTATGGTCCATAATGATTCAGTGATTCAGATTAAAGATGATAGATTACATTACCTTGGATTAAACTAAATTCAAAATACTTATCTCGCCATCAGGGTATGTCTTAGGCAGTTTAGTTTGATTTATGTTTTTATTTTGGGCAAGTAAGAAATGTACATTCTTTTACAATGGAACACAAAACATTCATGAAATCATAGCAGAAATAACAACCACAAAAAATAAATACTAATAAAAAATTTGCCCAAAAAAGAGTGGGAAGAAGAAAATTTATTTAATCCCACCATCTCTTCTAGTTGATTTGTGGATGAATCAGTCCATAACAAAAACCTGACACAAATATAATTTAAATAAAAGTAAGTTACTAGGTCTTAAACCCAACATAAATTCAATGTATGCACAAATATACAATAGTCCTTATTCAAATAACTTTTCATATTCAGAATATTAATGAGTTAAATAGTCATTCATCTAGATACACATTAATGCAAATTCAATAAATTAAGTTCAGTTAAGTCCAAAAGTTCAGTAAGGTTAACATTCATCAGGGAAAACCATTTCAACAATCAGTTAATTACACTTAACATTAAATCTGTAGGTGAATAAGTCAATAAGCGAATCATTTAGTAAGTCAATAATTCAGTAAGTAGGGGTGTTACGAACTGGCTCAGGGTTCGAACAAGGGACAGTCCACACATGTTTAAAAAGGTTTACAAAAATAGATATTAAAAACAGGATGCAAGGTAAGTTGTGGCCGCATGGTGGAGAGAAGAGGGGACAGTCTCCAGCAGCCAGCTGTTAAAGGTGGTGTGCCACGCCCACAATCAGATGCAGCTCGTTGGGTTGGCCCTCCCACTCTGGAGTCTGGACAGGAGGGTAGAGAGCCAGCAGTAGCACACACACGTACCCACAAAATACAAACCTAACCTGGGGTCGTAACAAGGGGAGTAACGATACCCAAGTCTCACGATACGATATTGTCACGGTATGAACCTCACGATAAGAGATTTATTGCGATATCGTGGGGAAGCACATGATATGGAGGGGAGACTCATGATTAGGGATGTAACAATATCCAAATCTCTCAGCACAATATTTTCACAATATACATCTCACGGTACAATATTTATTATGATGTTTTGTGGAGACAAACAAAACTGTTAATATGCTATTTTTTCCTCTTAAAATGCCTTGACAAGACTTAATCCAAAGAACTAAGACTTAAAAGTGCTTAGAACTGTTATTTCTTCTTGTAGTCTGCACTGAAATGGAGTGTGTATACATGCACCATGACTCAAAAAACCCGATCGGAACCGAGATACTGATGTGGATGTACACAAACTCATTATAAACAATGCGCACCAGATCAAATAGAACACGTTGCTCGCAGACTGGCACGCTGTCAGTGTTCTGTCCTTGCGTTGGTCGTTGTTGAGTTTTGGCTCTGGGGACGCACATTGAATAGAAGTAGATCTGCATCTTTTACTGTTTTTGAAATAAAGAGTCAGGAGGACAGTGATGATGATAATATCCTGAAGGAGAACAACTTTCAGTGCTTTTAAATAGTAACTGTTAGTAATAATAATAATAATAATAATAATAATGAAAAAATATATTTTATTAATTTAATTTTCAGTGTTTTAGAAAGACATATTTTGTTGTAATGCTTTGTAATGACTTTCAATTGAAATTCAATCACAGGTTTTCTACATATCCCATGTTATTTTTTTCTCTCCACTCCATCCATCTGCTCCTGGTCTGGTCCTTCAGTCAAATTTTAGAACCTTTGTGTTCCCCGAGCCAAAAAGTTTGCCCACCCCTGGTCTATGTGTTCCCTCTGTCTTTTTTTTTAACTACTGCAGCACCATAACTCTTCATTTAAGCAAAGAGACTTGTAATTCGATATATTGTGATGGTCCACGATATTATTGTGAGAAATTTGACGATACGATATCACGATATTTCGGTTATCGTTACATCCCAATTAGTAAGTGCACTTAATCGTTTTTCATCAATATATTAATGTGACCAGACAGAGAGACTGACTGGCTTTGTTTTTGCACATTTGAGACCCTCACTGTTTTGTCTAGTACCTTGAGTAACCTTTGAGTAAAATCCCTGTATTTTTTATACAGACAGATACAAGTCTTGTCCCACTTCCTCCGTCGTGCCTTGAGGCTCAAACATGTTTTATTCAGTGAAACGAAAGAGCTCATTGGTCGTCTTTCATTTTGGACTCAATCAAACTTCTCTCACCCCAGAAGAAAACAGTTTAAAGCTTCACTCGTTAATTCTGCAGAATCCGTGTTTTTCAAGACCTTGTTATATATTTTTTTCTTTTCTTTTGTCCTTATAAACTGATTGTCTAATCCACCTGCCCATCTGACGTCAAGTAAGTCACCCATAGCGTTCAGCTCCAGTCAAATGAAGCTCATGAGGGAAAGCCAGAGTCCATATTAGGAATAGGAACTGATTTACAGACACAACAGTGAAATAAAACCACAGGATCATGAACTAAAGTCATCTTTTAAAAATGGCATGGTGGCCTGAAAGTTAACTCGCCAACAGAAGACCTTTACTGCCTTTCCCGACAGTTAAAATAAACGGATTTGCGAAGCTATATTAATTATAAAAGACATTTCAGAGCTGCAAGAAGCATCAAAATAATAGATGAAGAGCAGATGGCAGTCAAACGCTGAATAAAACAGACCTTAATTTAACCGCTGTGATCTCGAAACATATTAAACGTTTCTCATAAAAGATTTTTATAGGTGTTTAAATCTTTGTTATGTTGTAGGAAAAGACTTGTCATTGCTTTAACTATTAATAGAACAAATAGTCTGTATTAAAGATGTCTAGTTTGTAATGTTGTTTCCTCATCACAAACAGACCTGGTGTTGTGTTTTGTTTCATTCACACATGTTTAACACCCTGAATATTTAGACTGAGTGTTTTTCTCAAACAGAAAACACTCTGTGACACCTTGTGATGTCATGTGGTAATACAGGAAGTGCTCCACTGTATTTTTAAACTCCACACACCTTCACTAGAATCTGGTAGAATTTGGATAATTTCAGCTCTAGAATTTCCGATCTCTACTCAACAAAATGTAAAAGGCAGCTGTAAACTTGTAAACTACTGCTTCATGACAACACAAAGTGGAACAGAGCATTTTGTGTATCATCTATATTAGTGCTTCTTGCTAGGGGTGGGCAATATCTTGATATTTTAAATATATCGAGATATTTTTTTAAATTGAAATGGATTCTGACAAATCGTATATATCAATATAAAGCTTATATTTAATTCTGATTTCTCCATTTTGCTTGTTTTGCCTTGTCTGTGCTCGTCCCTGTGCGACCCCACCTCCTTATATGAACAGCAGACAAATGTCTACCGCTGTGAATGCCCGAAGTCGGTGCCAACCAACGTTTCTAACACTACGAACCTTTTCCATCGTTTACAGACAAGGCCATCAGCACCACATCATCATATTCCACTGAGTCGTGTCCTTTAGTCCAACCGACAGCGCAGTTTATGCAAATTAGTCATGTGGTTTTAAGTTTCATTTCTATAAAACGTAAACACATGTGCGCAAAGCTGCATTAAACACATTATAATCTCAAACGGGCTGATGTGGCTCTAGAGTCATTATGGTTTAGTTTGGTTTATGGTTTATGTAAAGTTTATTTATGCAGAAGATTTTAATAAATAATCTGCTGCTGTGTAACTTGTACAATAGTGTTTAGAAGCGTTCGGTTTGATCTGTGCAGTGGATTGTGGGAGACCCCAGAGCTTCTTACGCTGGTGAGGAACATGGATCTATTAAAATAAGGGACCTCCCGAGCTTCCTATGGGAGCTTATGGTTCTGGATATCGTACGGTTAAAAGAGTTACAGCAAAGATGAGCTTGAGTAAAGTTGTTTAGTTTTTGAGTGAAAAGTAGGAAATGTGTATTATTTCGTCCTTTATTTTACACTTAAATTATTATGTTGTAGACAGGGATTGTTTATAAATGTCGCAGAAGCACTTTGTTCCTACATGAACTACCTCTTTGCACTTCAATAAAAAAAGACCTTGTGGAATTTGGCATATGTTTTGTTTTGTTTTTTCAGTGTTTTTTGTGGGGTTATATTTCCTGTACAGATATTAAGATAAAGCAAAATATATCGAGACATATTTTTGGCTCCATATCGCCCAGTCCTACTTCTTACTAACATCTTCACTTGAATTTTTTGGATTGTGACAACACTAGCTCGCACACAGTGTCGATAGTGATAATACAAAAGGTGTACGTACAGAAGCCGAGAGGGGTCACAACAAACGCAAACGCCGCAACAAATATAAAAGCCACAACACACCAAAAAAAAGCCACAACGGAAATGACTGCGGGACTCTATTTTAATGCAAAAGCCGCAACAAATGCAAACCCGCAACACAAACGCAAATGCCACAACACATTAAAAAGCCACAACACATTAAAAAGCCACAACACATTAAAAAGCCACAACACATTAAAAAGCCACAACACACAAAAAGTACGGACTCTATTTTCCGACGGACCGATCAAGCGGCAAGTGAAGAAGAAGAACTACAATGTGAAAAGTAAAGGAACGGAGAAGTTGGAAACGTAAATAAAAGTAATTTATTGTTTTATCATCATTCGTTTCACGTTGTAGTTCTTCTTCTTCACTTGCCGCTTGATTGGTCCGTTGGAAAATAGAGTAATGCAGTCATTTCCATTGTGGCTTTTTTTGGTGTGTTGTGGCTTTTTGTTGTGTTTTCGCGTTTGTATTTGTTGCGGCGTTTGCGTTTGTTGTGACCCCTCTCGGCTTCCGTATGTATGGCCTTTTTAGAGCTCAGTTTATACCTAAAGAAGGATTTTACATTACAACAATAATCCTAACTTCTAAAAAACTAATACAACGTCCTTGTGATTCAATTTCTGAGTCATCACTATCGGACTCTGTTCTTTTCCTACTTCCTGTTTTTGTTCCCAGATTGGCCCTTATGTCCCCTCCCTCTCCCTCTCCCTCGCTGTAGTGTACTTTCTAAACTTCCTCTCTCCCTGCTTTTTTCCCCCATTCTGAAATCTATTCTAAAGGTCAAAGCTAAAATGTTCTGACCACACACACACACACACTGCGCTGGATGCAGAGCGGCGAGAGCTGGGCAGATCTCATTACCATATTTGGCCGGTCCTGTTTAGCATATAAGTGTCTGTGTATTTTTGTAATTGAAAATCCGTATGCATCAGACTTAAAGGGCTCGTGTTACGCTATTTTCAGAGCAATGTTAAAATGCCGTTTCCTCATCAAAAACATACTGGACGTGGAGTTGCGTTTTGTTTCATTTGCACATTTAAACACACACACGCTGCATATTTAGGCTGCTTTCTTCTCTCAAATAGAAAACACTCTGATCCACCTCGTGACATCTGGAACTGACGTCTCTACTGAACTAAATAAAGGTAAAAGGCAAATCTGGACAAAATAGCAGCAGCAAGTGGTGTAGCTATGTAATCCGTGTATCATCCGTTCATTCGTTTTTCAATATAAAACCAAAAATAAGAAAACGAAAAAACAACAGTTTTCTTCGCTATTTGTCTCCAAAACCAAAATGAAAAAATGGATAACGATTCGTTTTTTCAGTTTTCGATTTTGTGTTTAAATGAAGAATGGAAAAGACGGATAACGGCCGTTTCCCGTTTACGTGACTTCCGTGACTGCGATGCCGGACTTTTGCACCGCAAACGGACTGAATCAGGACGGATCCAGGTCCGAGACCAGGCCGAGACCAGAGCGGGACTGAGACCGGGACAGAGCTGCTCCTGTCCTCCGCGCTCAAGAACCGCGGCTGGTTCCGAGGTGGTGCAAAGCCTCCGACTGACGCATTCACACCAATGAAAATGAATCGAAATAAGAGCTTTTGGTTCAAATGGACCAGACCGGGACCAGACCGGAGGCTGAGACAGAGCCCACGGCAGGGCCGGAGCTCGAAGCTGAGGCTCGGACCCCGTGGAGGCTCGGAGTCAAAGCTCGGAGTCCGTCCCTGGTCCCGGTCTCAGTCCCGCTCTGGTCCCTGTCTGGTCCCGGTCTCAGTCCCGCTCTGGTCTCGGTCTGGTCTCGGACCTGGATCCGTCCTGATTCAGTCCGTATGCGGTGCAAAAGTCCGGCATCGCAGTCACGGAAGTCACGTAAACGGGAAACGGCCGTTATCCGTTTTTTCCATTCTTCATTTAAACACAAAATCGAAAACTGAAAAAACGAATCGTTATCCGTTTTTTCATTTTGGTTTTGGAGACAAATAACGAAGAAAACTGTTGTTTTTTTGTTTTCTTATTTTTGGTTTTATATTGAAAAACGAATGAACGAATGATACACGGATTCTATGTCCATTTACAGTCTGTGCTTCCTGTACATTTTCTTTTATACATTTCCGGAGTATTGAGTGCACCTGAATATAAGCCACATCAACTAAATTTTAATAAAAGTTGTACATATATAGGCCGCACCTGAACATAAGCCGCATGTGTCCACGTCTTCAAGAATGTTTTCAAGTTCGGGCCGTCTGCTTTTATCGCCTCTGAAAGGTTTTGTCGTCTTTTACATCGAGTCAGTTCGTCGCGCTGCCGTCGCCAAAATCTCACCATCGACTCATTCATGTCGAGCTCACGTGCAGCGGCTCTGTTTCCTTCTTCGACAGTCCACATCAATTGTCGTTAACTTAAAAGCTGCAATACCTGCATTTCTTCGTGTGTTTCCATGAGGAGGGTGTGTGTATGAAGTAGGGATGGGCATGATTAGTCGATTAATCTATTATTGATCATTAAGAATTTCATCGATTACGTTTATTTTAATCGACAAACCGAATGTAGGTTGCTGTGCGTAGCGTGACCAAACGGGGGTCCGTACATGTGTCTCTCTGCACTCAGAAGGAGCGAGACACAAACAGTCGGTCAGTCTGCAACGTGCCGAAGCACAAATGCGTATTTAACGATGATTTGTACAAGAAATTCCACGCTTTCCGTTCCGTTCGGTACAAGTGTGGAGTCCATGTGCACAGTGTACAAAGCAGCACAGATGTTTCGGTGTCCAGTGGAAAAAAAAGTTCACCAGGACACAGAAAACATGAAAAAGTTTTGTCAGGTGAGAGTCGCTCAATGTCGATGACGAGTCCCCACCTCCCTCCCCCCGTACGGTGTCCTGGTTTTGACAAACACAAATATGGTCACACTAACCTGTATTCCACTGAGTCGTGCCACATCAGCGACACAAGAGCTGATTTTTTTATCCTTCACTTAGTTTATGCAAATTAGCCATGCGGTTTTAAGTTTCGTTTCTGTGAGAGTTGCACAAAGCTGAATTAAACACATTATAATGTCAAACGGGCTGATGTGGCTCTAGAGTTGTCACGTTCGTTATGTCATAAAGTTGAATTTATTTATGCAGATTAGTAGTGCAGATAGTAACAATAATGATGATAATTTTAATATAAAAAATGTTAATTATTAATCAATAATCGATCGTTAATTCTCCTGACGATCGATTAAGAAAATTTAATCGATTGCCCATCCCTAGTATGAAGCGCAAAATAACTGTTCAAAACACAATCAAACGAGCGTCTTCCTCGGCGCATCATCCCCGCTCTCTACTGCGCATGTCTCCTGCAGAAAGAGCCTCTGTCCTGTCTGTATCATGTCAGTGTCTTGGAGGATTTCAGCAGATTTCAGACTCTCTCGGGGGTGGGGTTAGTTCTATCGATCAGGTATGAGTGGATGCTCGGCTACTGAAGTTTGAGACGTTTCTTCTCGTCATTTACGCACACGGGTAAGACGTATCCCCCTCACTAATGTTCATTTAACCTCATAACTTATTTTATCTAGTGTAGCAACTTCATGTTAACCCTCATCCGCTCTGTTGCCAAACCACAGACCGTATATGTGAACAGACAATCTCCCAAACAGATAATCCGTCCATATATTCGCCGCATCGTTTTATTAGCCGCAGGATTCAAAGTGTGAGACAAAAGTAATGGCTTATAGTTCGGAAATGACGGTACATTTTTCCACAAACTGCCACTTAACAGATGTAAAACAATGATATATATTTACTATAGGTTCTATACCATCAAACCGAGTCATAATTAGAAAAACGTGAAAACCTGTCACATGCACTTTAAAGCCATACTGTGGAACATTGTAGGACTTTAAGCAAAAGCACTTCAGGACCCCAGTTGGCTGTACACCTACATCTTTAAAGCCACTAACCACTCCTTTAAAGGACAGTGAGGTACAGATCTTAACCAGAGAAAATAAATGGTTTGAGAGGGGAGATAAAGAGGCTATATTTGTTAGGAAAGACAATCTTTGTTTGAACAGAAATGGAGGGCTCAGACATCATCTGTCTCCTATTTACAACTCCATCCTCAAACCTAAATCAAAACAAAGAAAACAATAGTGATGGTTTGTACACTCAGAGGTGTGAAATCACCCACGGGAGCCTGAATGATTACGCTAATATGACTCAAGCACAGTCCCCAAATGACAACAGAGCTCGCTAACAAACTGAACCTAACACACCAACTTGTTTGCAGTTTCAGAGTAGTTTCAGTGTAGTTAGCTCCTCCCTTCAGGCAGATATAAGGCAGTGTCCACCCAGCCAATTTCATTTCTCTTCAGCGACTCGGTCAGGAATCAGAATACACTAGACCAGGGGTGTCAAACTCATTTTGGTCCGGGGGCCGTATCCAACCTACTTTGATCCCAAAGGGGCCGGATCAGAAAACTTATGTCATATAAACCCCAAAAACAGCAATAAGATTAAATATTTGTGCAGAGAAACACAAATCTATTACAGAAATCTTTTTTTAATTGATTAACTCTTTTTTTAACATAATATTATAATATTATGAACAACCTGAAACTTTAAGAAAAATGCAATTTCAACACAAAGTTTTAACATTAACTCATATGTATTTCATAGAATTTGTTTATGCTTTCTTTTTGCTCCTGAAACTTGGCATCTTTTAGCCTCCACAAGTGCATCAATATCAGGCACCATGTCCTGGGTCGCTGCTGTCTTCAGAATGTCATTCAAGTGCTTGTGTGTCGTGTTCAGCTTTGAGCGCAGTTTTGATTTATTAATGTTCATTACTGAGAAAACCTGCTCACAAAGGTAGTAACTGTAAATCTATTATTTCTAGTTGCATGTCTGCGGGCACATCAGAGGTTTTGATTATGAATTCTGTGCGGAAAATTGCAAATTCTGTCTTCAAGTTTTAAAATACAATTAAAATATTTTAGTGAAAATCAGTCCAGGGCCAGATTAAAGGTCTTGGAGGGCCGGATCTGGCTCCCGGGCCGTATGTTTGACACCCCTGCACTAGACGGTTTGCAAGAACCCGGGAAGTGCGAATCCGGGCACCAGCCAATCAGCGAAGAGACAGACATTCTGTGTTGGCAACGATTCCCGAAATTGACGATTAAAAGCTGTAACAAAGAGAATGTTTGGTGAATTTTATCAAGGGGAAAGACGTTATTGCTCTTCTTCCTACGGGATTTGGCGCATTATATACATCACGACCAAATAGCAGTGATTGGTTAAATTTTAAAAAAGTACCCACCTACTGTCGATCAAACAAATCCTAACGCTGCGAGGTCAGACGGTTTCCACGAAGTAAAACCGGCTCATGAATCACGCGAGTGTCCAATAGTGTCTGACCAGGACTGAAGAAGCAGTTTGGACGTCTTTTGTCCAGTTGACAGAATCAAATTTCTGCTTTACTTTACGCCTGACCCGGGGCATTGTCCAGCTCTGAGGCCAGTCTGACCAGCACGATTATATTTATTTTCTGATTCCAATGTAGCTTAATTTATTATTTTACCTCATGCATGGACCAAAGCTGCATTGATTTTATTTCAGAGGTGCTTTTAAAAGGACATTTCTTGCAAAGCTTTTAATCATAACATAAACTTTTACCAGTCTCACCAGCGCGTCAAAACAATATTTACAGATTTTTATAAAGAACTGGCCCGGTCCTCCACAATATTTTCTGTTTCTCATGTGGCTCCATGGAAAAAATAATTGCCCACCGATGCTTCAGGCAAAACAATAACACGGAGAGATGTAGGCGGCGGACAACCCCACCGGAAAAGTTGCGGAGTGTATCTTTAAATCCACCGTTTTACCGTTTGACAATAGTGACCTTTTAAGAGTCTGTGCAACATGTTGACCCACACAGTCGAGCTGCAAACTCATTTCAGAAAAGAAAAAGACTGAAAGAGACTGTGCCAAACGCTCCCCGAGTACATGTACTTGGTCTTTTCGGGATGCAAATATGAAAAGCCCACGCGGGAAAAAAAAAAAAAGAGGGAGAAAGAGAAAGAGAAAGTGTAGATTAATGTGTTACATAACTGCTATATTTTCGCTGTGGGTGACATTTACAGTCCAACGAGCTCCGAGGAGGAAGTGTGACGGAGGAAAGCGAAGACGGCAGAGATCTGGAATGTGTTGAGCGGTGAGAGAGGAGAGGAGAGAGGGAGAAAGAGAGAGAAAGATGGAAAAAAAGGAGAGAGAGAGAGAGAGACAGAGAGGGAGACAGAGGACAGCGAAGACAGGAGAGAGCGAGAATATGTTGAGTAGAGACAAAGAAGAAAGGAGAGAGGGAGAAAGAAACAGAAGAGAGGGAGAAAGAGAGAGAAAGATGAAAGATGGTGATGTGAGAGAGGAGAAAAAGGGACGAGAGAGGGGAGAGAGAGAGAGAAAAGAGAAAGGGAGAAAGAAAGATGAAAGAAGGTGAGGCGAATGAGTAGAAAAAGGGTAAAAGAGAGGGGAGAGAGGGGAAAGAAAGAAGGATAGGAAGAGTGACCATGTGAGAGAAAGAGAGAGAGAAGAGAGGAGAGAGGAAGAAAGAAAGAAAGAAAGAAAGAAAGATGAAAGATGGTGAGGTAAGAGAGGAGAAAAAGGGATGAGGGAGAGGGGAAAGAGAGAGACAGCGTGAAAGACAGAGAGAGAGAAAAGAGAGGAGAATGAAGGAAAAGAGAGAGAGTGACAGTGTGAGAGAAAGAGAGAGGAGAGGAGAGAGGGAGAAAGAGACAGAGAGAGTAACAGAGACGGAGAGAGAGGACAGCAAAGACAGCAGAGAGAGAGAATGTGTTGCGCAGTGAGAGAGGAGAGGAGAGAGGGAGAAAGAGAGAGAAAGATGAAAAAAGAGGGAGAGACAGGAGATAAAGGGGCAAGAGAGAGAGACAGAGAGAGAGAGAGAGAGAGAGAGGACAGGGAAGACAGAAGAGAGCTAGAATATGTTGAGTAGAGACAAAGAAGAAAGGAGAGAGGGAGAAAGAAACAGAAGAGAGGGAGAAAGAGAGAGAAAGATGAAAAATGGCGATGTGAGAGAGGAGAAAAAGGGATGAGGGAGGGCAGAGAGAGAGAGAAAAGAGAGAGAGGGATAGAGAGAGTGACAGTGTGAGAGAAAGAAAAAAAAGAGAAGAGAGGGAGAAAGAGAAAGATGGAAGATGGTGAGATGAGAGAGGGAAAAAGGGATGAGTAAGAGGGAAAAGAGTGAGGGATAGAGAGAGAGAGAGACAGTGTGAGAGACAGAGAGAGAGAAGAGAGAAGAAGAAAGAAAGAAAAGAAAGATGAAAGAGGTGGTGAAGTGGAGAAAAGGGTAAAAGAGAGGGGAGGGAGAGGGAAAAGAGAGAAAGGGATAGAGAGAGAGAGAAGAGACAGAGGAGAGAGGAGAGAGGAAGAAAGAAAGATGAAAGAAGGGGAGCTGAGAGGAAAAGGGATGAGAAAGAGAGAGAGAGGAGAAAGAAGAGAGAGGAGAAGATGAAAGAGTGAAGGTAAGAGAGGGACGGGAGAGGGGAAAGAGAGAGAGGGATAGAGAGAGAGAGTGAGAGCGAAAGACAGACAGACAGAGAGAGGGAGAGAGAGAGAGAGAGAAAGATGAAAGAAGGTGAGATGAGAGGAGAAAAAGGGACAAGAGAGGGAAAAGAGATAGAGGGATAGAGAGAGAGAGTGTGTGTGAGAGACAGAGAGAGAGAAGAGAGGAAAGGAGAGAGGGAGAAAGAAAGAGGAGAGAAGGAGAGAGAGAAAATGAAGATGTGAGGTGAGAGAGAGAAAAGGATGAGGGAGAGGAAAGAAGAGACAGAGAGACAGAGAGAGAGAGAAGAGAGAGAGAAGAAGAGAAAGGAGATGGTGAGATGAAAGAGAAAAGAGTGACTGAGAGAAAGAGAGAGAGAGGAGAGAGGGAGAAAGAGAGAGAAAGATGAAAAAAGAGGGAGAGACAGGAGATAAAGGGGCAAGAGAGAGAGAGAGAGAGAGAGAGAGAGAGAGAGGACAGCGAAGACAGAAGAGAGCGAGAATATGTTGAGTAGAGACAAAGAAGAAAGGAGAGAGGGAGAAAGAAACAGAAGAGAGGGGGAAAGAGAGAGAAAGATGAAAAATGGCGAGGTGAGAGAGGAGAAAAAGGGGACGAGAGAGGGCAGAGAGAGAGAGAAAAGAGAGAGAGGGATAGAGAGAGTGACAGTGTGAGAGAAAGAAAAAGAGAAGAGAGGGAGAAAGAGAAAGATGGAAGATGGTGAGATGAGAGAGGGAAAAAGGGATGAGTAAGAGGGAAAAGAGTGAGGGATAGAGAGAGAGAAGAGGAGAGAAGGAGAAAGAAAGATGAAAGAAAGATGAAAGAAGGTGAGGTGAGAGTGGAGAAAAGGGTACAAGAGAGGGGAAGGAGAGGGAAAAGAGAGAAAGGGATAGAGAGAGAGAGGAGAGAGAGAGAGGAGAGAGGAAGAAAGAAAGATGAAAGAAGGGGAGCTGAGAGGAGAAAAAGGGACGAGAAAGGGGGGATAGAGAGAGAGGAGAAAAACAGAAGAGAGGGAGAAAGAGAGTGAAAGATGAAAGGTGAGGTAAGAGAGGGACGGGAGAGGGGAAAGAGAGAGAGGGATAGAGAGAGAGTGAGAGCGAAAGACAGACAGACAGAGAGAGGGAGAGAGAGAGAGAAAGATGAAAGAAGGTGAGATGAGAGGAGAAAAAGGGACAAGAGAGGGAAAGAGGGAGAGACAGAGACACAGAGAGAGAAGAAAAAAGGGACGAGAGAGGGAAAAGAGGGAAAAGAGATAGAGGGATAGAGAGAGAGAGTGTGTGAGAGACAGAGAAAGAGAAGAGAGGAAAGGAGAGAGGGAGAAAGAAACAGGAGAGAAGGAGAGAGAGAAAGATGAAAGATGGCGAGGTGAGAGAGGAGAAAAAGGGATGAGAGAGGAGAGAGAGAGGAAAAAAGAGAGAGAGGGATAGAGAGAGTGACAGTGTGAGAGAAAGAAAGAGAAGATAGGAAAGGAGAGAGGAAGAAGAGACAGAGAGAGTAACAGAGACGGAGAGAGAGGACAGCAAAGACAGCAGAGAGAGAGAATGTGTTGAGTAGAGACAAAGAAGAAAGGAGAGAGGGAGAAAGAAACAGAAGAGAGGGAGAAAGAGAGAGAAAGATGAAAGATGGCGAGGTGAGAGAGGAGAAAAAGGGATGAGGGAGAGGGGAAAGAGAGAGACAGCGTGAGAGACAGAGAGAGAGAGAAGAGAGGAGAGAAGGAGAAAGAGAAATATGGAAGATGGTGAGATGAAAGAGGCGAAAAAGGGAGGAGAATGAAGGAAAAGAGAGAGAGTGACAGTGTGAGAGAAAGAGAGAGGAGAGGAGAGGAGAGGAGAGAGGGAGAAAGAGACAGAGAGAGTAACAGAGACGGAGAGAGAGGACAGCAAAGACAGCAGAGAGAGAGAATGTGTTGCGCAGTGAGAGAGGAGAGGAGAGAGAAAGATGAAAAAAGAGGGAGAGACAGGAGATAAAGGGGCAAGAGAGAGAGACAGAGAGAGAGAGAGAGAGAGAGAGAGAGGACAGCGAAGACAGGAGAGAGCTAGAATATGTTGAGTAGAGACAAAGAAGAAAGGAGAGAGGGAGAAAGAAACAGAAGAGAGGGAGAAAGAGAGAGAAAGATGAAAGATGGTGATGTGAGAGAGGAGAAAAAGGGACGAGAGAGGGCAGAGAGAGAGAGAAAAGAGAGAGAGGGATAGAGAGAGTGACAGTGTGAGAGAAAGAAAAAGAGAAGAGAGGGAGAAAGAGAAAGATGGAAGATGGTGAGATGAGAGAGGGAAAAAGGGATGAGTAAGAGGGAAAAGAGTGAGAGACAGAGAGAGAGAAGAGGAGAGAAGGAGAAAGAAAGAAAAAAGAAAGATGAAAGAAGGTGAGGTGAGAGTGGAGAAAAAGGGACGAGAAAGGGGGGATAGAGAGAGAGGAGAAAAACAGAAGAGAGGGAAAAAGAGAGTGAAAGATGAAAGGTGAGGTAAGAGAGGGACGGGAGAGGGGAAAGAGAGAGAGGATAGAGAGAGAGTGAGAGAGAGAGAGAGAGAGAGGAGAGAGGAGAGAGGAAGAAAGAAAGATGAAAGAAGGTGAGATGAGAGGAGAAAAAGGGACAAGAGAGGGAAAAGAGGGAAAAGAGATAGAGGGATAGAGAGAGAGAGTGTGTGTGTGTGAGAGACAGAGAGAGAGAAGAGAGGAAAGGAGAGAGGGAGAAAGAAACAGGAGAGAAGGAGAGAGAGAAAGATGAATGATGGCGAGGTGAGAGAGGAGAAAAAGGGATGAGGGAGAGGGGAAAGAGAGAGACAGCGTGAGAGACAGAGGGAGAGGAGAGGAAGAAAGACGGAAGATGGTGAGATGAGAGGAGAAAGAGAGAAAAGGGATAGAGAGGGTGACAGTGAGAGAGAGAAAGAGAGAGAGAAGAGGAGAGAGGGAGAAAGGGACAGAGAGAGAGAGAGGACAGCAAAGACAGCAGAGAGCGAGAATATGTTGAGCAGAAACAAAGAAAAGAGAAGAGAGGGAGAAAGAGAGAGAAAGATGAAAAAAGGTGAGGTGAGAGAGGAGAAAAAGGGACGAGAGAGAGGGGAGAGAGAGAGAGAGAGAAGGAGAGAGAGAAGAGAGGCGAGGAGAGAAAGAAACAGGAGAGGAGAAAGAGAGAAAGATGAAAGAACGTGAGGTGAAAGAGGAGAAAAGGGGATGAGAGAGAGAGAGAGAAAGCAAAAGACAAACAGAGAGGTAAAAGAGGAGAGGAGAGATGGAGAAAGAAACAGGAGAGAAGGAGAAAGAGAGAAAGATGTAATAAGGTGAGGTGAGAGGAGAAAAAGGGACAAGAGAGAGAGGGACAGAGAGAGAAAGAGCGTGGGAGACAGAGAAGAGAGAAGGGGAAAACAGGAGAGAGAGAAAGATGAAAGGTGAGGTGAGAGAGGAGAAAAGGGGATGAAAGAGAGGGAAGGGAGAGGAAAAAGACAGACAGAGAGAGAGGAGAGAGGGAGGGACAGAGAGAGAGAAAGATGAAAGAAGGTGAGAGGAGAGGAGAAAAAGGGACAAGAGACAGAGAGAGAGAGAAGAAAGGAAAAGAGAATAAGGGACGAGAGAGGGAAAAGAGAGAGGGACAGAGAGAGAGACAGCGTGAGAGAAGACAAGAAAAGAGAGAGGGAGAAAGAGAGAGACAGTGTGAGAGACAGAGAGGGAGAAAGATAAAAGAAGAGAAAGAGGGATGAGAGAGACGGTGTGAGAGACAAAGATAGAGAGAGAGAGGAGAGGAGAGACGGGGAAAGAAACAAAAGACAGAAAGAGAAAGAAGGTGAGGTAGGGAGAGAAGAAAAAGGGACGAGAAAGGGGATAGAGAGAGAGAGAGAGAGAAGAGAGAGAGACACAGAGAGAGAAAAGAGAGGAGAGGAGAGAGGGAGGAAAAACAGGAGAGAGGGAGAAAGAGAGAAAGCTGAAAAAAAGCAAGAAAGAAGATAAAGGGATGAGAAAGAGGGAGCGAGACGGAGAGAGAGAGAACAGCAAAAGATCTAGATTGTGTCAAGCAGAGAGAGAGAGAAAAGAGGGAGAAACAGAGGATGGAGAAGGAGAGAAGGAGATCGAAGAGAAGGAGTGACAGAGAGAGAGAGAGAGAAGGAGAGAGAAAAGCTAAGAGAGAGGAGGAAGAGAAAGAAAGAGAGAGAGAGAGAGAGAGTTGGCAATGACACAAAGAAATGCAGGTCAGTTTGAGTGGGTTGAGCTGAGTTCATGCACTTTATGTACATAGTAGTTTCACAAATTCACAAATTCCCACGCACCCTGAAGTGTCTTGCTCAAAAGCACAACAGAATTCACCGTCAGACGCAGATATCAAACCATTTTTTATTTTTTTATAATTTGTAATTTATTCAGTGATTTTTTGTCCATATACATCATAATATACATGTTCTGTTTTGTTTTTCCCCCCACACACACAAACTCAAAAAAAAAAAAAAAAAAGAGGGAGGCAGTCGGGTTACAAATTTTAGAATATACATTTTACACATTTTCAGGATTTCAGTAGTTTTATTTTTATTTATTTATTTTTTATTTTTTTTTTTTCAGATATCAAACCATTAACGTCAACTCTGCAACACAAAAACACAGCTCATGTAACACTGGGGCGAACAATTCCACAAATCCTGCTATAAAATTAAAAAAATTCAACTTCTGATTTACCAATTGTGACCGTTCAACTTCAAATTTAAATAAATAAATAAATGAAAACTACGATCATGTGTGTTCTACTTTCTTAGGCTCACAAATGCAGCAGATATTATGACGTATCCTGGTGTGAAGCCCGGTGCGGACGCTTTACTCTTACTGCCCTCTAGTGGACAAACACATCAAATGCAAGAGCAGTGCCACGTGAGAAGCAGAAAATATTGTGGCAGGACGGGCCAAAATGCTTAATATTAATTGTATTTCTTTATAAAAAGCAGTAAATATCATTGTTTTGACGAGCTGGTGAGACTGGGAAGAGTTTATGTGATGACTAAGCAATGAAAAAGTGAAGTTGCCTTACAAAAAAATGGCATTAAAAAACCACCTCTAAAATAAAAGCAATTAGGGCTGGGCGATATGGATCAAAAAATATATCTCAATATATTTTGCTATATCTCGATATATGTTCAAGAAAAAAATAACCCCCTAAAACTGAAAACTGCAAAAACAAATCTGCCAAATTCCACAAGGTCTTTTTTTTTTTTTTATTGAAGTGTAAGAGGTCGGCAGTTCATATAGGAACATTTAAGATGACAAAAAACCCTAATTACATAAATAATAATTTAACTGTAAAATAAAAGAAATAATACATATTTCCTTCTTTTCATTCATAAATAAAACAACTCAACACAAGCTCATCTTTGCATTAACTCTGTTATCCAAACCATAATCATAACCATGAGCTCCTTTAGCAGAAGAAGCTCAGGATGTTCCTTATTTTAATAGATCCATGTTATTATCCAGCAGTAAGGAGCTGTGAGGTTTAATCCCACAATCCACTGCAGATCAAACCCAACGATTCCAAACACTATTGTACAAGTGACACTGCAACAGATTAATTAAAATCTTCTGCATAAATAAACTTTACAATATATAAAACATAACGACTCTAGAGCCACATCAGCTCGTTTGAGATAATAATGTGTTTAATGCAGTTTTGCGCACGTGTGTTTACATTTTACAGAAACGAAACTTAAGCGCATGGCTCATTTGCATAAACAGCACTTCTCACGCAGCTCAGCTCGTTTAGCTTCTTTCGGGCTAAAGGACGCGACTCGGTGGAATATGAGGATGTGCTGCTGATGGTTTTGTCTGTAAATGGTGGAAAAGGTTCGTGGTGCTTGAAGCTTTTCACTGGCACCAACTTTCTGCGTTCACGGCGATAGTGACGAGTGAAGGAGACACGAGCGAACAAAATCAGGGAGGCGAAGGCGACGAGAGAGAAGGTAAACAAGCGAAGCGGCAAAATCAAAATTAAATATAAGCATTATGTCGATATATATGATATGTCAGAATTCATATCGAGTTTAAAAATATATTTAAAATATCGAGATATCGCCCACCCCTAAAAGCAATGCAGATTTAGTCCATGCATGAGGTAAAATTATAAAATATGTTTACTATGTGGCCCAGGAGCTGCCCAATCATGCTTAATAGATTTAATTTGCTTGTGATTTCTACAGACATAATGAAATTTTTAAATCGCAATGCTAGTCTCACTACGTCAAAATCAATGCATTATTCTACGGAGGTTACTGTGTTGTACAATCCTACTTTATATTTTAAAAATGAATTAATTAAATGTGTTTTTTTTTTTTCCTTCCATATTTCAAAAGATTCTATTATAAACCAATGTAATTTCAGCTGTTCAGTTCACTCTTTGCTTTGTGGTCACTTCAAGGACCAGAAATTAAATGACTTAGACTTTATGGATCCGCGAGGGAAATTACTTGGACACATTCGCTCACATATCACATTATATTACAATAACAAAGAGTAAAAAACATAAAAATGGTAATAAAACTTCTAAATAAGTTGCAATAAAAAAATAATATCAAGAGACTGGTGTCAAATATATGTACAAAACTTAAAAAAAAAAGGTTGCACATTAATAAGTACTATCTTAATTAGTCTTAATAAAGTATGAAGAATGATTTTGTATAGTATTTAGTAGTACTTTATAGTAGTAGTAGCAGTAGTAGTAGTAGTTTACAGTAGTACTGCATAATGGGTTAAGAGTTAGGTTATTAAATTGTTATGTTTTCTTTCTGCACTCTTCTCTCTCATTTAATGTCTCTGTCTCTTTTTTTTTATTTTATGATGATTATTTATGTTTTGATTTGTTTGTGTTGTGATTTTAAAGTATTTCTTATTCTGTGAAGCACTTTGAATTACATTGTGTACAAACTGAGCCATACAAATAAACTCGCCTTGCCTTAATCAATCTTAATAAACCATTAGTTCATTATGATTATGATGATTTAAAGGTGCATTGTGTAACTTTCTTTAACTGAAGTGTTTCAAACTTACTCCAAATCTTCAAAAATGCAAGAAATAAATTTTAATACCATAACATGGAGCAAACATCGCCATGGAGACAAGACAATGCTGTACTCCACCTGAAAAGTTACAGGGTCCGCCGCGAGTTTGTCCCTATGGAGATGTTATTGCTTGTCCTAGAATGTCCACAGCATGGCATTAAAGGTGCACTATGTAACTTTTTTTGTTGGGGATCCATCATCTGCATCTTTCTATATGTTACTGCCACTGCCCGGAATGTTCCACAGTATGACAGTAAGGCTGGGTATCATTCAGAAGTTGCCGATACGATACATGTCAATATACACAGGCCACGATACGATACAGATCTCGATACAGTGCACTTTCAGCTTGATACGATATATTTCAAATCGATTCGATATGGTTCAATAAAAAGTAAAGGCTAAATCGTGGCCGTGATACTAAAAGTCTTTGTTAAACCACTTCTTGTACAAAGTTAACATGAAACAAGCCAATTTTAATCATCAAAACAGTGAAAATGTCAAATGTGTCACATAAACAAGTTTCCTCCCACTAAACAAACTAAACTGTAGCTCTGTAACAAAATTAATTTTGTAAAATATACCAAAAAATACTCTTGACGATATATCAATATAGCAGCCCACGATATCGAGACTAAAACATCACATTAAACGATACGATATATATCCATATTCTGATATTTTTGCACGCCCCTGTATGACATTAAACAGATCTACCTTACATTTAGTTAATTACAGGTGGTTTTATAGCTCAAAAACACCCAGAAAAACAGACATTCTGACTGTGAGCGGGGTCGCCTCTCCACAGACCTGACCTGAACCTTAGTCTAGTTTGGTCTCCATGAAGATACAAAGGTTTAATGTCATACTGTGAAACATTCAGGACAAAGTAAATAAGTAAGTAAGTCTTTTTTATATAGCACTTTTCACAGACACTTTTGTCACAAAGACACTTTACAGAACATTATTCAGCATTATTCATTCACTCTATACCTGGTGGTGGTAAACTACTGTTGTAGCCACAGCTGCCCTGGGCCAGACTGACAGAAGCGCGGCTGCCATGCCAATCGGCGCCGTCGATCCCTCCGACCACCACCATCACTCACACACACACCACTTTCATACTAGGCAATGTGGGTGAAGTGTCTTGCCTAAGGACACAACAACAGTTATTGCCACTGGTGCCCCACTGTGGCTCCCATCCAAATACTAATACTGTATTTGTATTATTTATACTGCTGAGCTTCTGAGATCTGACTGGATCAGGATTTGACAAGTCGGTATGGCCACAAAGCAATAATTTATCCATGGAGAAAAGCATTTGACGGACCCTCCACCAGGAAAGTTACACAATGCGTCTTTAAACTTATCTGTCTAGGTATTTATTAAATTACAAATACAATTCTACAATACTCAATTAAAATGTGATGAGTATTTGAGGCCATACACCAGAAAAGTTACATACTGCTCTTTTAAGCTTTTCTTTATGTTATATCGTGGCTAATTATCTGTAAGCATAAAGCCAGACCAGCAAGTTTAGTTAAAAGTTAAATTTAATATTGATATAGCGGTGGGATAATATTAACATTTTTTATTCATGGATTCTCTCATAATACGCTTATTCTTTTTAAAGACTATCTAAATCTTTGTGTTAGCAGACTGAACTATTCTAAGTCTTAAAACTACAGATGAATAAACACAAGCCCGAGGACAGGTGCATTGTGGGTAAGTGTCCCTTTAAGAGGATGTGATGTTCGTGCTGTCAGTGTATGTAGGCCACCCCATCAGTGGAGGACCATTGTTTACCATGAAAATGCTTTTCATCTTTTCTGCAGCTTTGTAGTCTGTGTTTTTGAGCGAGCCGACAAAAATACAAACTGCTAGACTCGAGCTCAGGGCTAAAAGATGCTGTGTACTTTTCTTTTCAACTCCAAAAAAAAAAAAAGCACTTTGTTAATATTTGATGAGGCCCATATGAAGTTTGTTTGTGAAGAACGCTTATTTGACAAGTTGTAGCGTAAAAAGGAGAAGGAAAATGTAGGAATGATAAATATTGACCCCAAAAATTAAAAACTGATAAGTCAATATACTGATCATCGTGGAATAGGCCTAGCTCCTTGCTCTCCGTGCTCCCCCTTCAGAGCGCTATCAGAGCTTGAATGAAACTACTGCACATCACATCAAGTTTGTGAAGTTGTATTGTTTTGTATCATGTTTTTGTATCTTTATTTTATTTATTTATTTATTTATAGGGGTGTAACGATATCCAAGTCTCACGATACGATATTGTCAAGGTATGAACCTCACGGTACGATATTTATTGCGATATCATGGGAAAGCTCAAGATATAGAGGGGAGACTCATGATTAGGGATGTAACAATATCCAAATCTCTCTGTACGATATATTCATTTTCATGATATACATCTCACGGTACGATATTTATTGCGATATTTTGTGGAGGTTGTAAACAAAACTGTTAATATGCCACTTTTTCCTCTTAAAATGCCTTGACAAGACTTAATCCAAAGAACTAAGACTTAAAAGTGCTTAAAACTGTTATTTCTTCTTGTAGTCTGCACTGAAATGGAGCAAAGGATCATGGTCTATGTAGTTCCCTTTGTCTTTTTTTTTTTTTTTTTTTTTTTTAGCTTTTGGCTGCACCATAACTCTTAATTTAAGCAAAGAGACTTGTAATTCGATATGTTGCGATGGTCCACGATATTATTGTGAGAACTTTGACGATACGATGTTTCGGTTTTTGTTACATCCCTCTTTCTTTCTTTATTTATTTATTTATGTACTTTTTAATTATTTTTTAAATATATTTTTTATTTTATTATTATTTTTTATTATTTTATTATTTTTAATTTTTTATTTTTATTTATTTATATTTATTACTAAATAGCTTTCTATCCACTGATGAGCCACCCCTCGAATATCATACTTGTTCATTTTCTTAAAGGTTGTATAGAGGATTTTTTAAGGGAAAAAACATACAGCGACACTCCTTTTTCAGATGTTGTGCATGCGTGACACCACCTTCCTCCTCCACAGCTCTCTCAGTAGAAACACCTCCTCCCGCCTCTTTACTCTAGAAATCACGCTTGTTTACAGCCAGTGCGCGTTCAGAATTACTGTTGAAGTGACCTGTCTGGAAATAATTTAGCGACCGACACGTTCATTTTTTAGACCTTTCGTCTGCTTCGTTCGCGCCGTCGCTGGAAGGAATCTCCAAGAATCACCTCAGTTTGGCTTTGCTCCTTTTCCCCTTCTCTTCTTCTTTCATCGACCTCAAAAACGGACTTTCTTTTGCGGCGAACCGGTCGCGGATTCTCGTCCGACATCGCGAAAAACTGTGCGAATTGCGAGGAAGATACAGTTAGAAAACGCCTCTAAGAACCGCTCCATAAACTACATAATCCCCGCACGCCAGCGAGTCAGTTACACTAGAAACGTAGGAAGTTTGACTGACAACCTAACAGCCAATAGAAAATAAGGTAGCCTGGTTATCTATTGGCTGATGTTTATCTGGACTCAACACGTCCCCCGTTGATCGATTTTCAGTCTTTTTTTTTTTTTGGTCATCATAATTACAAAGCTGCTGCATCTCTGTAATGGTATTTTAAACTTTCACTGACAATTTGAAACAAAAAAAAAAATCCTCCATACAACCTTTAAGTAATCTTGAATTATTTATTACATCAAAAGCTTTTTTTGTAGGTCAGTGAAAATACTTAAAATAAAAAAATAATTCTCATAGTTGATTTCAGTTGCTACTTTTTCAGTTAGTTCCATTATTGCTGTAGCTGTTGAATGCTCTGCCCTAAATCCAAACTCAGTATCATTCAAGATGTTTTGTTTTTGTAAAAAACTATCAAGTCTTATTGAAAACACCTTCTCCAATATGTTTGAAAACTATGTGGAAGTAGCGAGACTGGCCTATAGTTTGAGAAGTTGTGTTTATCATTAATTTTATGAAGAGGAACTATTTTGGCTCATTTCATTTTGTCTGGGAAAACTCCTCTTGTTAATGATCGACTGCATGTGTATGTGAATAAATTTTAGTGGACGACTTCATCAAATAATACACACACATTTGACTTTTAAATTCACGCTCTGTTAATGTCTGGAAAAATTTCTTGAAAAGATAAACTGTATTTCATTTCAGAAGAGCAGACAAAGGTAAGGTCCCTGTCCAAAATTGAAGAGACTAAAGTTAAAGTGCCATTTTATTTTAAGTTGTGACCTTCCGAGCGTCGTGTTTCTGTGCTCGCTGTCTCATGTTTTGCATTTAAATGGTATCGTAGAGTTGAGGCGCTTCTGTGATGTGCAAACTCTTTTCTGCACAGTTTGTAATAAAAGACGCCTTTGTCAATACTTCCATCGCGTTATTTTTTTAATAGAAAGTTACCATCCAGCAGATAGAGAGCGCTTTCATGCTCCATTGTTCAGAGCTGTGTGCGTTAGTGGTGTGCAAAAATATCAAAATATCGATATATCGTATCGTTTAATGTGATGATACAGTATTGATATCGAGGGCTGCTGTATTGATATATCGCCAAGAATATTTTCTGGTATATTTTACTAAATTATTTGTTACAGGGCTACAGTTTTGTTGTTTTGTTTGTTTGTTCAGAGGAAGGAAACTCATTTATGCAACACATTTGACATTTTCACGGTGTTGACAATTAAAATGTTTCTGTTTCATATTCACTTTGTACAAGAAAAGATCTTTAGTATCACAGCCATGATTTAGCCTTTATTTTTTATTGAACCGTATCGAATCGAGTTGAAATATATTGTATGGAATCGAAAGTGCACTGTATCAAGATGTGTATCGTATCGAGGCCTATGTATCAAGTAGGGATGGGCATTCGATTAAATTCTTAATCCATCGTCAGGAGAATTAACGATCGATTATCGATTAATCATTAAGGTTTTTATATAAAAATTATCATCATTATTATTACTATCTGCACTAATAATCTGCATAAATAAATTCAACTTTACGACATATAAACCGTAACGACTCTAGAGCCACATCAGCCTGTTTGACATTATAATGTGTTTAATTCAGTTTTGTGCAACTCTCACAGAAACGAAACTTAAAACGCATGGCTAATTTGCATAAACTAAGCAAAGAAAAAAAAAACAGCTCTTGTGCGCTGATGTGGTTCAACTTCTGTCGGACTAAAGGACATGACTCAGTGGAATACAGGTTAGTGTGACCATATTTGCGTTTGTTAAAACCAGGACACCGTACGGGGGGTGGGAGGTGGGGACTCGTCATCGACATTGCGCGACTCTCACCTGGCAAAACTTTTTCATGTTTTCTGTGTCCTGGTAAAGCTTTTTCCCACTGGACACCGAAACATCTGTGCTGCTTTGTACACTGTGCACATGGACTCACACTTGTCTCGACCGGGACGGAAAGCGTGGAATTTCTTGTACAAATCATTGTTAAATACGCACTTGTGCTTCGGCACGTTGCAGACTCACCGCCTGTTTGTGTCTCGCTCCTTCTGAGTGCAGAGAGACACATGTACGGACCCTGTTTGTCCCCAGACACGGATGTTTGGTCAAGCTACGCTATGCACAGCAACCTACATTCGGTTTGTCGATTAAAAATTAAAGTAATCGATGAAAATTCTTAATGATCAATTATGAATTAATCGACTAATCATGCCCATCCCTAGTGTCAAGGTATGTACCGTATCGGCAACTTTTTAATGATACCCAGCCCTAGTGTGCGTCAGAATAATCGGCGCACAACACTGACAGAACGTTACACACCGTTTCGCAAACTGCAATAAAATGAGTTCATATTTTTCATGCATTATTTTCTTTGTGATCAATTCATCGTAATTAACGCGTTCATGTCCCACACCTACTACTTACAAAAAAATCCCCATGTGGCAGAATAGTGACGTAAACTTGCGGGCTGAGTCTTGTAGAAAAGGCGTGGACATCTCAAGATCAAACAGGCATGGATGAAATATGAAACAATTATACGATAGGAAGCTCCAAAAAGCTGAATCTGCGTAATACCTCGTCTTTAATACAGGATACACATTTGCAACATTATTTGAGAAACTGAAAATTCATAGTTATTGACTGTTTTAGCTGGCGGACATATTTCTTGGTGTACAGTGGGATTGGAAAGTATTGAGTGTGCACTTGTCAATACAGAAATCACTAAACCATAAGAAACACTCAGAGGAATCAATGCAGTCAAAGATAACTATACACACCAGCCTACAGTGTTCTTCAAGGATCAGTTGTGTTTTAATGGAAAACTACAATTAGTGTTTCTCATGACTGCTTGTTTAGATTTTACCTGTTTGTCTCCAGGGAAATGTTATTGTTTTCTCTAGAATGTTCCACAGTGTAGATTAAACCTCTCTATCACGAGGGAGACGAGCAGGTCACAGCACTACGCTACATTACAGGTCAGATCTATGGAGAGTCGTCCCTATTCACGGAAGAAATTATTGTATTTTTGCGCAACAGAAACACCCGTAATGATTAAATGCAAGATGGAAATGTTTAAAGATTTTCCACGGAACATTTTAGGCAAAGCAATAACATCGCCATGGAGACAAGTGATATCATCCCGTCAAAGTTCAGAATATACAGAATTACAAGTCTCTTTGCTTAATTGCCTTTTTTTGTTGCAGCAACAGTTTAAAAAATGGAGAAAACTACAAAGACGTGATCTTTTGTTCTATTTTAATGAAGAAAATATAAAGAAATAAGTGTTATAAAGAACTTTTCCACTTAATTCTTTGAACTATCACACTAATTAACTGTGATATACTGTATTTATATCACTATATTTCTGCTTTTTACTTACTTGTACATATACATGTATATAATTATGCCTTATTTGACACCAGTGTCTTGCTATTTTTTATTGCTACTTATTTATATTTATATTTTTTACCCTTTGTTAAGAGGATCTGACATCTACTTTGCCATCTACTTCTAAATCCGTGCATTCATTTGTTTTTCAAAATAAAACAAAAAATAAGAAAACGAAAAAAACAACTTTTTTTTCATTACTTGTCTCCAAATCCAAAATGAAAAAACAGATAAAGGTTTTTTCAAGTTTTCGATTTTGTGTTTAAATGAATAATGGAAAAATGGGTAACGACCATTTTCCATTTCTGTGACTTAAACTGCGATGCTGGACTGAACCAGGACTAAAACTGGACTAAAACTGGACTAAAGCTGGACTAAAACTGAACTAAAACTGAACTAAAGCTGAACTAAAACTGAACTAAAACTGAACTAAAGCTGAACTAAAACTGAACTAAAGCTGAACTAAAACTGAACTAAAACTGAACTAAAACTGGATTAAACCAGTCTCAGTCCTGGTCTCAGTCCTGGTCTAATCCCAGTTTCAGTCCCAGTCTCATCCCGGTCTCGGTCCCGATCTCGGTTCCAGTCTCAATCCTGATCTCAGTCCCAGTTTGGTCCCGGTCTCAGTCCTGATCTGATCCCAGTTTCAGTCCCGGTCTCATCCCGGTCTCGGTCCCGATCTTGGTCCCAATCTCAGTGCCGGTCTCAGTGCGGGTCTCGCTCCCGATCTCGATCCCGATGTCAGTCCCGATGTCAGTCCCGGTCTCAGTCCTGATCTCAGTCCCAATCACCCGATTTAGACCTGGTTTAGACCTGGTTTAGTGTTGTTTTAGTCCTGGTTTAGACCTGGTTTAGTCTTGTTTTAGTCCTGGTTCAGCCCGATGCGATGCAAAAGTCCAGCATCTCAGTTTAAGTCACAGAAACGGGAAACGTCCCTTATCTGTTATTTCCATTATTAACTTAAACACAAAATCAAAAACTGAGAAAATGAATCTGTTTTTTTCTGACAAATAATGAAGAAAATTGTTTTTTCTATTTTCTTCTTTTTGGTTTTATTCTGAAAAACGAATGAAGGAATGATATACAGATTCTTCTGGTCTCGTTTGGTCTCGATGATGACAGAAAGGTTTAATACTATCCTGAAACATCAAACATTCCAGCAAAGCAATAACACCTCCATGGAGAAAAGTTTGTGATGGACCCTACACTAGAAAAGTTACACAATGCAGCTTTAACAGTGGCGAACACGCTGACGGTCACACACAGAATCAACCCAATTTGCAGAAGACAAATCACAAACTAAAAATGATATGTTTTTGTCAGAACGCTGTAGAATATAGCGGGAAAAAAGTTATAAAAAGTCTGATGTCAAACCAGGCCAAAGCAGAGCCGCACTGTCACCGGAACACAGCTTCATCTGAAACAAAAATAGACTGAACCGGGAGCACGCCGTGAGCTGCGCCACGGAGACAAATCCAACACATGAAACAGCACGCTCCACCGAGAACACCGTCACCGATCTGCCGCCTTTTCACTTTCTCAGTGTTGCTTCTCAAAGTCACAAAATAAATCTTGAAAAAGTTAGAAAAGGGGGAACAAGTATCTGAGACCCCAGGGGAAGCACGCGGAGACGGGGGGATTCAGATCACACCGATGAGGAAGTGCGTGGAAGAGAGAGTGCGGAGAAGCTAAAAGGATGAGTTACGCTAAATCACGCTGAGATACTGTGTAAAGATCTTGTACTGTTCTTGTTTTTAACGGTTCATATAGAAAACTTTGATAGGACTGAAAAAAAAAAAAGCTACTGTGGGGTCTAAAACTGCTGTACACTGCAAAAACTACAATCTAGACAAGTTAAGATGATCTGAATTAAAACTAGGGCTGGATGTTGTTTGATTTTTTTTCGATACCAGTGCTTTAACGATATCTGCTTTTCGATACTGGTTCCTGAACAGTTCTTTTGTCAGTGCCTGTATTTTTTTACGCAAATTAATGGCCAATATTATTAAGAAAATACTTTGCAATCCATGAATTATGTTACAACAATGTTAATTCATATTTTAAAACATAGTACTAGGCATTATGATGTTCAGTTTTAACTCAAAATGAATGTGCAGCAAATGAACCAGGGCGCAAATAAACTCAGACTGACAAGTGCTTAAAGGGCCCATCTCATGCAAAATAACTCTTTTCACATTGTATCTTCTGCACATATTCAAGCACAATGTGGGTTTTGGAACATCCATTACACAATAGTTATGAAATCTTACTGATTTCTTGGAGACAGTCACAGACCAGGAACTATGAAAGTCCGACTATTGCTCCTCCCCCCTGCCCGTCCTGAGAAAGCACAGGCTCCGCCCTCCAAACGTGACGTAGGCTCTGAGTGAGCCGCCCTTCCTCCGCCATCTCAGGGAGGGAGGGGGAGACAGGCGTGAACCCTCATAGTGGGAGGAATAAAATTTTATTCATCATGGAGATACAGCACGTTCAGCCGCATGTGTTGGACCCGGAGTCGGACGAGGACTTGGAGGTGCACGAAGCGTAAGCACAGCGTCGACATCAGCTGAACATTAGTGATTGATAAAGTATTAATAAACGCTAGTAGATAAACCTATTATATCATGTTCGCTGAAGTGTAGATCAATGAGCTTATGCTGTCGCTTTTGTTTAGGTGTTCATGTGGGAACTGTCAGCTGATGCGGGGTGGAGGCGGTGGAGCGGGTGTGAAGCGCTTTCTGCTACGTCAAATGCATCATAGGTGTATCTGCCGCGTCATCGTTGTAGCAGCTGTAGTTCGTTGTCACGTGGGAGGGTGGCAGAAATACAATGCAATTTTGTAAAAAAAAAAAACACCAAATCAATCTAAAAACCACTTCGGCGACATATACAAGGCCCACACATCACTCTTAGAAGGTAGAAAGCTCTGAAAAGTTGATTTTGCATGAGATGGGCCCTTTAAGTTTCATTTTTGTTTTCACTGTGTATGGCACTTTATATAAAAAGTAGAGCTCAGAGCACATTCTTTTTGTTTTGATAAATAACTACTCTTTTACCGTGCGGTTACCTGGATGGAGGAGGAGGATGGAGAACTTTACGTGGGCTTGTTTGGCCGCATCTTTACGTACATGTAATCTACATTTAATATATACACCACATTTGGGAATTACACTTTTACCAGGACTGAGGAAGAGGAGGATTTTGGCAGAGTTTGGTTCACGTTATCTGTTTGGCTTCACTGTTTGGCACAACTCTTCGATTTTGAGACACTGTAAAGACTGGAGACTTAAACTGGAGCCTGATGTGTTTTCGGGTGGATATAAGTTTCACGCTGCACGCTGCTTCTTCAACTCTTCTGTTTTTCTTCAACTTTTTCTGTTTTTAGATGACACACTGAGCTTTGTTTAGACACATGTCAGACTATGTTAAACGTGAGCATTGTTTTTGTGCCATTTATTTATTCAGAGCGCTGTCTGAGCACCTGCACTGCTGATAAACACCAGAGCGGTGTAGGCATTGACTCATTGACGCAGGCATTTAAAGCCAAGAAAGTTGGCCCCAAATGAACCTTACAGTTTTCTGGTACCAGTAATTACTGGACTTTTTTGTTTGGTTCCTACTAGGAGCCAAGTTTCGATACCCAGCCCTAATTTAGACACATTTGTGTGAATATTGCTCACTCATATTTCTGACATATTTCGCAACAACTTCATCCTTTCTCCAGTGCAGAGGGACTCAACGATTTGTGAAAAATATTTAATTGTGATTTTCCTGATGAAGGGCTGAGTTAAAAGTTCACGGTTGGTGTATCAACCACGATATGATATTGTCACGGTATCAGCCTCATGGTATGATATTTATTGTGATATCGTGGAAAAGCTCACGCATTAGGGATGTAACAATATCCAAATCTCCTCTCCAATCGACTCCAGCCTGCTATTGGTTGATGTGTTTTACTTGAAGGCCACGCCCATGTTCTGTTTTAACTAAGCCCTGATGAAGACCAGTTAAGGTCGAAACATGTTGGCTTTGGCCATTCAAATAAAGGCCTTTCCTCGTGCAATTTTTTACTTTTTCTACTTTTTTGGAGTGCCTGGAATCTGTTGTGTTTTAGTTTTGATCCTTTTTCCAAGAGCACCCTCTACCTGCTCCTACTGATTGGAACACCTGCAGCAAACAGCCACATTTTTGTACAATCTCTTTGTACAATATTTTAGCGATATACATCTCACGGTATGATATTTATTGAGATATTTTGTGGAGGTTAATATGCTACTTTTTCCTCTTAAAATGCCTTGACAAGACTTCATCCAAAGAACTAAGACTTAAAAATGCTTAAAACTGTTATTTCTTCATGTTGTCTACACTGAAATGGCGCAAAGGATCATGGTCTATGTAGTTCTCTCTGTCTTTTTTAGCTATTGCTGCACCATAAGTGTTTAATTTAAGCAAAGAGACTTGTAATTCGATATATTGTGATGGTCCACGATATTATTGTGAGAACTAACAATACGATATCACAATATTTTGGTTATTGTTACATCCCTAGAATTGACAAAAAGACATATGAAGATATATAAACTGAGAGACAAACACAAGAATCACATTTCAGAACATGTTCGTGTGCCAACCCTGTAAATTTTATCCATTCAAATTGTGATTTCGATTTAATTATAATTAATCCTGCAGGTCTAACAATCAGAATATTGGCTGAAACAGTATTTGGACTTTTTTGGATTAGCACCATTATCTGAAAGCAGAATCAGATCGGTGTGTCCTCATCCATCACCTCTCACTCGTTAGTTAGCGAAATGGTTGATTTGTTATTCCCCCTCTTGACATGTTTTCCTTTTTCACAGCTTTTGACATCTTTCTCAGCCCCTGAAGTGTAAACAAGCCTGAAACCTCTCCTTTGAAACACACAGATGCTGACTATTCTTTGCATTTGTTGGCGCTTTGAAAAGATTTGCACAAAAACTCCTAATAGCCTCTTGCAGTCCTGTTGAGTCTCTGAAATCGAGTCTCCGCGGGGGTCTGCATCAAAAGAGGGAGAAAATAGCCCGTAATGGTGTAACATCTGGGCGTGGTGCGTTCGGCTGCGCGCTGTTCAGGCTAATTCTTCGCTGCTTAAGTGTGTATAAAAGCATGTGGCGTGTGGTGTGTACTGAACGCACCATTAGGCCCAGTTTAAGAAGATGAAAAAAACAGCTGAGACACAAGCTGAGAGAGGAGGGGAAAGGGAGTGGGCCATTATGGTATTCAGAATGCAAAAAGAACAGTAATCTGAATACTCAGCAGTGTTGTCAAGACACTCAAATGTCAAAGGAATAAAGTCAATACTCAGTACCGATTCTCATACCACTTTTTAATAAATTTATTTCTTTGTTTATTAATTTCATTCATATAGTATAAAAAGACATCAACAGTGACAACATCAAACATACAAGAAATGAATGAAAAGGAGTAGAAAGAAGAATCATCTTATGTTATCTGCCCCATTTTCCCTTTTCCAGACAATACAGCAACACCGATGGTCACTAAACATTTCAAATCAGTACATTTCAGTTCAATTATTAATCAATTGCAAACAGAAATCTTCACTATGATGCACAGCGACTTACATACATACACACTGCATTTGATTTTATTCTTTGTCAAGACTATTCCATAAAGTAGTAACTCTTTTCGCTGTGTTGCTTCGCTCCATAACTTTGGTTCTGAATTTGGGTTTTTTAAACAAGTAGGTTCCTTTTAAATTTTAGTATTGATACCTGCTCAAATGAGTATTTGGTTTCGATACTAGTTTAAATATCGATTAGTTATAATAACAACAGGAACAGCACTTGCAACCCGAAGGTCAGGGGATCAATTCCTGCTCGAATGATTCCTTAGGGCAAGACACAAGACACTACTCCCTACAGCAGCTTAACACCAACGGAGTGAACGAGTAAAAACTACAGTGGAACGTTTTGAAAGACTTCGACAACTAGTAGTAGTAGCAGTAGTAGTGCTAGTAGTAGTAGTAGTAGTAGTAGTAGTGCTAGTAGTAGTAGTGCTAGTAGTAGTAGTAGTAGTAGTAGTAGCTAGTAGTAGTAGTAGTAGTAGTAGTAGTAGTAGTAGTAGTAGTAGTAGTAGTAGCTAGTAGTAGTAGTAGTAGTAGTAGTAGTAGTAGTAGTAGTAGTAGTAGTAGTGCTAGTAGTAGTAGTAGTAGTAGTAGTAGTAGTAGTAGTAGTAGTAGTAGTAGTAGTAGTAGTAGTAGTAGTAGCTAGTAGTAGTAGTAGTAGTAGTAGTACTATAGTAGTAGTGCTAGTAGTAGTAGTAGTGCTAGTAGTAGTAGTAGTAGTAGTAGTAGTGCTAGTAGTAGTAGTAGTACTAGTAGTAGTAGTAGTAGTAGTACTAGTAGTAGTAGTGCTAGTAGTAGTAGTAGTAGTAGTAGTAGTAGTAGTAGTAGTAGTAGTAGTAGTAGTAGTAGTAGTAGTAGTAGTAGTAGTAGTAGTAGTAGTAGTAGCTAGTAGTAGTAGTAGTAGTAGTAGTAGTAGTAGTCTAGTAGTAGTAGTAAGTAGTAGTCTAGTAGTAGTAGTAGTAGTAGTAGTGCTAGTAGTAGTAGTAGTAGTAGTAGTGCTAGTAGTAGTAGTAGTAGTAGTAGTAGTGCTAGTAGTAGTAGTGCTAGTAGTAGTAGTAGTAGTAGTAGTAGTGCTAGTAGTAGTAGTAGTAGCTAGTAGTAGTAGTAGTAGTGTAGTAGCTAGTAGTAGTAGTAGTAGTAGTAGTAGTAGTAGTAGGGCTAGTAGTAGTAGTAGTAGTAGTAGTAGTAGTAGTAGTAGCTAGTAGTAGTAGTAGTGCTAGTAGTAGTAGTAGTAGTAGTAGTGCTAGTAAGTAGTAGTAGTAGTGCTAGTAGTAGTAGTAGTAGTAGTAGTAGTGCTATAGTAGTAGTAGTAGTAGTAAGTAGTAGTGCTATAGTAGTAGTAGTAGTAGTAGTAGTAGTAGTAGTAGTAGTAGTAGTAGTAGTAGTAGTAGTAGTAGTAGTAGTAGTAGTAGTAGTAGTGCT
>NW_026571515.1:9944993-10277493 GCF_026225935.1 Boleophthalmus pectinirostris | reverse complement strand
AAATAACCAAAAAGTAACTCTGTAGTGCAAAGAAAACACGGCAATGATGTCAAGATTATCAGCCTTATGCAAATTAATACAACTGTTGCTGCATCCATGGGCAAGACACACTGTCCAAACTGTTTAACTATTAAAGTGTGTAAGTGAGCAGCAGCCACTGGCACCTCTCACCCAATTAAAAGGTGCGTTATGTAACTTTTTTCTATGGAGATGTCATTGCTCTCCTGGGAATGTTCCACAGTATGGCATTAAACAGCTTTACCTTACATTTATTCAGTACATGCATCAAGAATCTCTGACTTCCGGTCATTGCGCAGTGCAAACTGGGAAGGATTTTCCGAAAATGTGAGCATCAAACCTCCATGTTTGTTTTCCCATTGGGATGCGTCTATTGACAAAAAAGATCTCTTCTAGTCTTTTGAACCATATCACTTTTGTTTCTGGTTCTGATATTATCATATTTTAGTTTTGGGATTTGGACATTGTAATTGTGTGGTTTGAGAACTCCATAAATGCAAAAGGGAAACAGATCTGTGTGACTGCAAACCTCTGTTCAAACTGTTTTCCTTCCCAACGGAATTGTAAAATAGTGAAAGGTGAAGGCGATGGGCAGGATTGATCCACAGGAAGGACCAAAAAGGAAACCTTTGACTGTCTAAATCATCCAGAGTTTGCAGCGAACATTTTGTATGTGGGAGCCCCATCAAAGCGGGATCCCGTTTGTTAAGCGAGAGATACAGAAGACAAACAGGCCGAGCTCGCACTTTCTTGTTCTTGTGGTTTTACAGCAACACCACATCTTGGTCGCTTTGCAGTGGAAGGTGTTTCTTGGCAAACAGCTGGTGCCTTTCACTTTGGTGTTGACTTTTTAAATTCGTAACTGAGGCTGAGCGAGGGATCCGGATTTTGCTTTGATGGCGCTCCACATCGGGATGTTTTAGGCAGTCAAAGGTTTCCTTTATGGTCTTTCCTGTGGATCAATCCTGCCCATCGCCTTCACCTTTCACTATTTTTCAACTCCGTTGGGAAGGGAAACAGTTTGAACAGACGTTTTCAGTCACACAGATCTGATTCCCTTTTGCATTTATGGAGTTCGCAAACGAATTTCTCGAGCCATTTTCCGCTGTTAGGATCCAACAACCACACAATTACAGTGTCCGAATCCCAAAACTAAAATATGACAATGTCAGAACCAGAAACAAAAGTGATATGGTTCAAAAGACTAGAAAAGATTGGCTTTGTCAATAGACGCATCTCACTGGGAAATCAAACATGGTGGTTTGATGCTCACTTTTTCAGAAAATCCTTCCCAGTTTGCACTGCGCAATAACCGGAAGTCCGAGATTCTTGATCCGTGTATTACAGATGTTTTTATAGCTCAAAAATACCTAGAATTCTGACTGTGAGCGGGGCCGCCTCTCCACAGATCTGAATTGTGACTTGGTCTGGTCTGGTCTTCGTGAA
Organism: Boleophthalmus pectinirostris; assembly: GCF_026225935.1. NCBI lineage: Eukaryota > Metazoa > Chordata > Actinopteri > Gobiiformes > Gobiidae > Boleophthalmus > Boleophthalmus pectinirostris. The sequence continues at coordinate 10,276,029 of NW_026571515.1, read as the reverse complement.
GTTAGAAAGGTTTAATGCCATACTGTGAAACATTCCAGACCAAGCAATAACATCTCCATGGAGAAAAACCTTTGAAGGACCCTCCACCTGAAAATTTACACAAATAAATACACAAATAAATACACAAATAAACGCATCTTTAGGGATTAAATGACCATCTAAAAATCCACCAAAACCAGCGTGTGTGTAACATTTTCAAATCGCAGAGTCTTTAGATCTTGAGGCTCTCATTAGTTTCACAAAACGTCAATATTTCACTGTCCCCACTCCCATAAAAACATTTCCGATTGTGGGATTATGGCGTGGTTTTATGTTTTTTTCCGGGTGAGAAATTTAATAATAAAAACACAAAACGCTATTCGGAGGCACTGCTCACATCTGCAGTGTAATTGGCTCCTGGAACATTAACTTGATCTTCTAATAAAGCCGTCTCATAATAAAACACAGAAGGGAAATAAAGACCGAGATCTCCAATCCGCTCTGCTCTGCTCTGTGTGTCCTCGGAAGCCATTCAAACGCATGTACGGGCTCATCTTGGTTTTATATGGCCAGGGTAGAGGGTTTAAAAGAATTAGAGAAATGAAAATTGGATACGGTAAAATGAAAAGGTGAAGGAGGTTTAGGAAATAAATTAAGAATGGCAGCTGTTATATTTGTTACTGTTTAAATGTCCAAAAGCCTTGTCATATTTTTGGTAACGGCATGTTTGATTAGCTGAGCGGCTGGACGGATTAATTTGAAGGTGCACTGTGTAACTTAAGGTCCTAAACCAACTTGAGTCCACGTAGATGTTGTTTTTTTTCCCTGGAATGTTCTACAGCAAGGGTCTGCAACCTTGAGCTATCTTTACGAAACAGAAATGCCAGAGAGCTACCAATTTCAGCAATAAACTGAGTAAATATAAGAGCCACAGCGAGCCTTAGACAGGGAACAGTTAGATGCTTATAAAACATAAACCTGAACCTAAACAAAAGCTGGAGGATGTGTCTGGGGTGAAGAAAGTCTGGGAGTCCCTGCTTAGACTGCTGCCCCCGCGACCCGGCCCCGGATAAGCAGAAGAAAATGGATGGATGGATGGAAAACATAAACCATTATCCATTTATCGGTGAACCAAGTTAGGGGTCAAAATTATACATTTGCAATGGTAATTAATCAAATTTGACTTATTATTCACTAGGGATGGGCATGATTAGTCGATTAATCGATAATTGATCATTAAGAATTTCATCGATTATGTTAATTTTAATCAACAAAATGGATGTAGGTTGCTGTGTGTATCGTGAGCAAACAGGGGTCCGTACATGTGTCTCTTTGCACTCAGAAGGAGCGAGACACAAACAGTCTGCAACGTACCAAAGCACAAATGTGTATTTAACGATGATTTGTACAAGAAATTCCAGGCTTTCTGTTGCGTTCGGGACAAGTGTGAGTCCATGTGCACAGTGTACAAAGCAGCACATATGTTTCTGTGTCCAGTGGGAAAAAGCTTTACCAGGTGAGAGTCGCGCAATGTCGATGACGAGTCCCCACCTCCCTCCCCCCGTACGGTGTCCTGGTTTTGACAAACGTAAATCTGGTCACACTAACCTGTATTCCACTGAATCATGTCTTTTAATCCGACAGAAATTTACCACATCAGTGACACAAGAGCTGTAGTTTTATCTTCGCTTAGTTTATGCAAATTAGTGATGCGGTTTTAAGTTTTGTTTCTGTGAGAGTTACGCAAAACTGAATTAAACACATTATAATGTCAAACGGGCTGATGTGGCTCTAGAGTCGTTACGGTTTATATGTCGTAAAGTTGAATTTATTTATGCAGATTAGTAGTGCAGATAGTAATAATAATGATGATCATTTTAATATAAAAATGTTAATGATTAATCGATAATCGATCGTTAATTCTTCCGACGATCGATTAAGAAAATTTCATCGAATGCCCATCCCTATCATTCACAACACGTAGAATTCAGAAATCCCTTGGAAGGGGGTGGAGAGCTACTGTTGGCTCCCAAAGACCCCGTTCTACAGTATGGCATTAAATTTAACTATTATAATTTCCGGACTATTGAGCGCACCTGAATATAAGCTGCGTCAACAAAATTTTAACAAAATTTTAAAATTGTACACATATAGGCCACAGCTGTACATAAGCCGCAGGTGTCCACGTCTTCAAGAACGTTTTCAAGTTCGGGTCGTCTGCTTTCGTCGCCTCTGAAAGCTTTTGTCGAGTTTTTGGATTGAGTCAGTTCGTCACGCTGCCGTCGCCAAAATCTCACCATCGACTCACTGATGCCGAGCTCACGTGAAGCAGCTCTGTTTTTGTTCTTCAAAAGCGACATCAATCGCCTTTAACTTAAAAGCTGCATCATCTGCATGTCTTCGTGTATTTTCCATGAGGAGGGTGTGTGTATGAAGCGCAAAATAACTGTTCAAAACACAATCAAACGAGCATCTTCCTCAGCGCATCAACCCCGTCTCTCCCCGTGTTCTACTGCGCATGTCTCCTACAGAAAGAGCCACTGTCTTGTCTGTATCATGTCAGTGTTTTGTAGGATTTCAGCAGATTTCAGAATCTCTCAGGGGCGTGGCTAGTTGTGTCAATCAGGTATGAGTGGATGTCCGACTACTGAACTTTGAGATGTTTTTTCTCATCATTTACGCACCGATCTGCATTTAACACACAGGGGTAAGGCGTATCCCCCTCACTAATGTTCATTTAGCATTATAACTTATTTTATTTATATTGCTAACAAACGCTGCAACCCTAAATCCATGTGTTTACCCGCACAGACAGCGGCGTTTTCTGCGCTTTTCCGCTGTGTTGCCAAACCACAGACCGTAAATGTGAATGGACAATGTGCCAAACAAAGAATCCGTCCATATATTCGCTGCATCGTTGTATTAGCCGCAGGGTTCAAAGTGTGAGAAAAATGTAGTGGCTTAAACTCCGGAAATTACGGTATCTCCGTGGAGACAAGCAGGCCACATCACCAGGCCAAGTTACAGGTCAGATCTGTGGAAAAGTGACCGTGCTCATGGTATTAATGTATGTTTTATGGTAGTTTTGAGAAATAAAAAAGACCCATAATTAAATAAATACAAGATATACTGTGGAACATAGTACAGGAAATGATTAAGATGGAGATGATCAGATAGCGGACCATCCACCAGAAAAGTTACACAATGCACCTTTAAGTAAACACACGGTCATACAGATACACGGTCTGCTTAACTATTTAAAGATGCAACAGGTTTCTGGTGGAGGATCTCCATGGTGATGTTATGGCTTTGCTTTTTAGTGTGGAACATTTGAAATTAAGCATATATATGTCTTATATTATAGTGTATTATATTCTTTGTGTATATTAGGGGTGTGCAAAAATATCAAAATATCGATATATCGTATCGTTTAATATACAGTATCGATATCGTGGGCTGCTGTATCGATATATCGCCAAGTCTATTTTTTGGTTTATTTTACTAAATTATTTTCTTACAGCTACAGTTTTGTTGTTTGTTTAGAGGATTAAAAAACTCATTTATGCAACACATTTTTCAGGATTAAAATGTTTGTGTTTCATATGAACTTTGCACAAAAGGTGGTTTCACAGACTTTTAGTGTCACAGCCATGAATTAGCCATTATTTTTTTTATTGAACTGTACTGAATTGATTTGAAATATATCGTATCAAACCGAAAAAGCACTGTATCGAGGTGTGTATTGTATCGTGGCCCGTATATCGAGGTATGTATCGTATCGGCAGCTTCATAACGATACCCAGTCCTAGTGTATATGTATGTTCATTTGTTTGCATGTATGTATGTTTATAATAATTTGTATGTATATATGCAAACAAATTTGAAGAAGAAGAAAAAGAAAGAAAGAAATGAAGCATATATTTGGCATTGATGTGCTTATAATTGCTTATAAAAACATTCCCGATGCTAAAAGTGCATATCTAGGTCCCTCAGAGCTGAAACTGTGAGTCACTCCAAGATGATGCAACAAAACAGCATTTTTCATGAGTACAGGAATAGTTTTTATAGTATTTTTAACCAACACAAACTGCTGAGCGTTTTTGGTCAGTTACAGCCGTTACTCTGAATGCTGTGGGATTTTACGCTCAGTGCATTTTGGATTACACCGCGTGAGTGACCAGCTCCCGTCCATTTCCTCTTTGGCTGCAGCAGGAGGAGAGCAGACGAAGTGGAGAGGAGCGCAACGCCATCCAAATGACCTGAGCGCAGCACGGCTGAACTGAAGTCAACTTTATGCAAATGCAGAGCGGGATCGCCACGGCAACAGCCAATCAGAGAACATCTTTTGACAGACGCGTGTGAGGCGCTGATCTCACTGCGTATAACAAGAAGCTGTTTGGTTAAAGAAAATATACTCATTTCCTGATTTAAAAAAAAAAAAAACTTTAAACTGCATCAATTATATCAGAGCTGGGCATTGTACAGCTCCCGGGCCAAATACGGCAGCCCTCTGGTTGTCTCTGTCTGGACCATTTAAGATAACTTGGAATTACAAAATAAACATAATTTTACCTCATGCATGGACTAAAGCTGAATTGGAGGTGTTTAATAAGATTTTTTGTAAGGAAATCTCACATTTTCATTGCTTATTCATAACATAAACTCTTACCAGTCTTACCAGCGCGTCAAAACAATGACATTTACTGCATTTTATAAAGAAAATATTAATATGAATTAATATTATGCAGAATTGAGTTAAGCATTTTGGCCCAGGCCTCCACAATATTTTCTGGGGCCCCATGAAAAAAATAACAGCCCATCCCAGGAATGTTATGGTCATATACATTATTTTGGGTCTTTTGAAATGGTAAAATAGATGCTATGTGAAAACCCGATCAAATAAAATGTTTTCAAAGGTGCTAACATAACTTTAAAACATAGACTGTATTAAAACATACAGCTAACCAACTAACCATCGCGTTACAAATGGGAATTCCAGCTCCATCGACTGTTTCCAATCGACTTTACATTGGTCTTAAAATGTTCATATTAACTCGCTCTGCATGATCCTGGTGTTTTTTTCCAGCTATTTTGTCTGTAAACAAGAGCACATTACCTGGCTTCATTTTAGAATTGATTTTAAGATTTTATTGTTTGTTTTTAAAGCTCTGAATGGACTGGCCCCACAATACGTCTCGGACCTGCTCCAAATTTACACCCCCGCACGTGCTCTGAGGTTCAAGGTCTAGATCCAGCTCGTGACGAGACTTAAAACCAGGGGGGACCGGGTCTTCTCTGTGTCGGGCCCCAAACTCTGGAACGTTCTGCCCCCCAATGTCCCAGAGTGTCTTAAGTCTTGTCTTTAAAGGGCCCATCTCATGCAAAATAACTCTTTTCACATTGTATCTTCTGCACATAAACAAGCACAATTTGGGTTTTGGAACATCCATTACACAATAGTTATGAAATCTTACTGATTTCTTGGAGACAGTCACAGACCAGGAAGTATGAAAGGCCGACTATTGCTCATCCCCCCGCCCGTCCTGAGAAAGCACAGGCTCCGCCCTCCAAACGTGACGTAGGCTCTGAGTGAGCCGCCCTTCCTCCGCCATCTCAGGGAGGGAGGGGGAGACAGGCGTGCACCCTGATAGCGGTAGGAATAAACTTTTATTCATCATGGTGATACAGCGCGTTCAGCCGCATGTGTTGGACCCGGAGTCGGACAAGGACTTGGAGGTGCATGAAGAGCGAGCACCGCGTTGACATCAACTGCACGGTGGCTGAGTGGCTAGCAGTCATGCCTCACAGCAAGAAGGTTCTGGGTTCGATCCCCAGGTCGCCCAGGGCCTTTCTGTGTGCAGTTTGCATGTTTCTCCCCCGTGTCTGGATGGGTTTCCTCCGGGTGCCATCCCCCATCAACCCAAAACATGCTACAGGTCTCCAGAACAGTTGATAGTCAAGGTCAGTTAAATACAATCAATCAATGAACCTGTCCAGGGACGACAGGTGGAAATTAGCACTGATGCTACAACCTGATGTACAATGCATCTCTCTTGTCCAGGTTAATGCGAAAATTGTGCGCTGTCCCTGTCTCAAATAAATAAAATAAATAAAAATAAAATCAGCTGAACATTACTGATTGGTAAAGTATTAATAAACGCTAATAGATAAACTTATTATATCGTGTACACTGCAGTGTAGAAAAATTAGCTTATGCTGTTGCTTTTGTTTAGGTCTTCATGTAGTAATTATCAGCCGATGCAAGGCAGAGACGCAGTGGAGGGAGCAAAGCTCTTTCTACTAAGTCAAACAGGTCATAGGTGTAGCTGCCGCGTCATCGTTGTAGCAGCTGTAGTTCCTTGTTTCGTGGGAGGGTGACAGAAATACGCTGCAATTTGTTTAAAAAAAAAACGCTGAATCAATCTAAAAACCACTTCAGCGACATATACAACGCCCACACATCACTCTTAGAAGGTAGAAGGCTTTGAAAAGTTGATTTTGCATGAGATGGGCCCTTTAAAACACACTTTTATTCTCTGCGTTTTAACACCGCGTGAGTTCTTGGTCCTCTGTGTCTTTTATTTATTTTTATGTTTTTACCTTTTTATGATTTATTGGTATTCTTGCTCTTATTTGATTTTATTACTTTTATTGTCTTAACGAGGACTAGTGGAGTTAAATAAATCTTTATTTTATATTGCTATTAGATACGTTTTATTTGTATTGTGCAGCACCTTGGAAACTGTTTTGTTTATGAAATGTGCTATACAAATAAAGTGGATTGGATTGGATAAATAAATTCCTAAAAGTCCAAATTCACTCCTATAATTTAGCTGGAGCTGAATGTTACTTCTTTATACAGTCTATCCTTCATCCCTAATCCTTTTGTTGAGCTGTATAATTACACTGACATCAGTAGATTCCAGCACATGTCTATGATCCCAGCAGAGGACACATCTCCGTCTGACAGATGGAAAACAATCACTGGTGTTTCCCCTCAAACATCGCCCCAGAGACATGAGCCACTTTCACTCTCACTCAGAGTGTTCACGCACACAAAATATGTCAGAGCTTCACAGGAAATTAACATACAAACAAATTTCAATTATATTTCAGAATGGTGGTTATTACTTTGGCTGCAATGCTGCTAGATATAGATTTATAAGGTTCTTTTCAAATTATTTTTTGTTATTATTATTTCTCAGATGAATGGCTTAAATTAGACTTGAACTAGCTGAGGTTTAAACTTGGATGCAACAAAAAACACGGCTAAATTATAATGCATAAGTCTGTGTTTATAAATAATGGGTAAAAATTCACAAGTAAGACTATATACACAAGATAAACTTCCTTTAGTTGATCATTTTGACCAAAGAAAAGAACAAAATGGACTAACATAAATAACTTAAAGTTCATATATTACGCAAAATTGACTCTTTTAAGCTTTAAATCATGTTATAATGTTGTTTCCGCTTCAAAAACAAACCTGGAGTTGTGTTTAGTTTCATTCACATGTGTTTGAGTAACCCTTTATTTTATGTTATGTTAGCCTGACTGCATCTCCAAAGCTCAAAATGATCTGTGCCACCTTGTGATGTCATGAAGAGGTTGTTTTGAAGTTAACAGCTACCTTTTCAGTAGAGATTGGCAGTTCCAGGTCTGAAACATACTCAGGTGGGAGACCGCTGGGAACACCTGGTGTCACAGTGGAGAACCAGTCGCAAAGTCATTGTGTTCTTAGGTAAGACACTTCACTTACATTGCTTAGTAAGAAAGTGGAGTGAGTGTGAGTGACGGTGGTGGTTGGGGAGGGGTCGATGGTGCAGACTGCACGACTACAGCCACAACGAGCATCAGCCAGTCTTCACTTCAGCTGCATTTCAGATGTTTTTTTCATGAGTTATAATGGGTTATAATGAGCAAATCCATCCACGTCACGGTGACGTTATACTTACTGGTAAATACTATAACCCATTGTCTGAAATGCAGCTGAGATGAAGACTGGCTGATGCTCGCTGTGGCTGTAGTCGTGAATGTTTTAATCTAAACATACAGAGAACCTGATATTTGTTAATTAGCCCTGGGATAACGTTACGTCGGATGTTAGCCAACTGGCTCCACTATGTTATCTAACATATAGGTGCAATTTCCCGTTCAGAGGAGGTGTTTCTACACAATATTATACAGCAGCGTTCAGTTCCCGAATTCAAGACATTTTTACAATAGATTTTAATTAACCCACTTGTTGGTCGCTGTTGTAGCTTCTTGTGCTTTTACTGTTTTTACCCTCTGCTACAAACTTGAGCTGCACAGTCTTGATCGATGTTTCTTCTGCTCGATGAATAATGTCTGTGAAGTGATGACGTATTTTTGACAGTAAAGTTCCGTCTGTGAATTCGTATTCGTACTGATGAAAGCGTAATCGTAAATTTTCATTTCGTGATTGTAATTCATGACGTCGTAATTTTTCAATTCGTATTCTGATGGATAAAATACACACAATATATTTTATGTACGACTGGACTCATTTGAGAGTTTACAAATATTTATTTTATGCGCAACTACAGCCAAATACGCACGGATTTCTATTTTATGCGCACGAATATTTTTGACAGCTTTCTTACTCCATAAGAAACATGAATGATTTGTATATTTTACTTTGCACTCATATTTAGTTTGCGGGATTACAGTTTATCATCCCACCCGCCCGCTCTTGCATTGTGCAGTCTCACTTCCGCCTGAAACCGTTATGAGCTTTCAAAACGGGACCCGCGGGAGTGCAGGGCTCTACTGTGAAGCACTTTGGGTGTCTTGAAAGTCGATATGTAAATGCAATGATTCATTAATTAAAAAAATAAAAAATAAATTCTAATGAAGGTGTATAGAGTTCAAAAACATAGTGACATTTCACGAGGCAAATACAAGCCAGTCTAGATACATTTCTGCCACTAACTTTGAGCCCCATCTCACTGACGATGTTTAATAAATCTTTCCTAATATTACTGTCTCGTCAAAAAGATGATGGTATTTTAAAGGTATTTTAAATATGACACAAAATCGACTCTTGTGAGCTTTAAGCCATGTTATAATATTTAATGATTCCCTCCTCAAAAACATACCCGGAGTTGTGTTTTGTTTCATTCACACGTGTTTGAGTAATCGTTTTATTGTTAGAGATTGATTAGACACTGATCCTGACTGTGTAAAATGCAAATCTGGCCCAGCTAATCTCACTCATATGTTTCTAACCTGTCCTACATTATCAACATATTGGAATACTATTTTTGAGTCTCTATCAGTTGTTTGCAATGCTAGAGTCTGCCAGTCCCCATTGACTGCTCTCTTTGGGATTCTTCCAGCCGGTCACTCCTTGTCACCCTGTTTTGTTGACCTGGTGGCTTTTCTTACACTGTTGGCCAGGAGGGCTGTCCTAATGCGCTGGAAAGACCCTCACCCACCCACTCACTCCCAGTGGATAAAAGATGCCCTTTCATTTATGAAACTGGAAAAAATCTCTCAAAGGCTCTGGCTCTAAATTTACTGACGCCTGGTTACCTTTTATTGATCATGTAATGTCTCTGACATTGGAGGTGACCCTATGAGTTGTGTTGCCCTATAGCATGTATCCATGGGTATCAAGTGATTGATATAATCTAAGACAAATGTTATAGTAGCACATATTCTGTTTTTTTTTTTTTTTTTTTGTTTTTTATAGGCCCTTTTTCTGTTTTTTTGTTTTGTTTTGTTTTTGTTTTTTTTAAAGGTGTGTAAATTGTGAAGTATTTACATTGTATACCAGCCTTGAATATTATACATCTTTATATAATTTGTCTTTTATATTTTGAAAAAGCATAAATAAATCATACATTAAAAAAAAAAAAAAAGAGATTGTCAATTTCAGGGCTACAAATGATTCTAGTGAAAATGTATGGCGTTTAAAAACAGAACGGAGCACTTCCTGTATTACCCCATGACATCACAAGGTGGAACAGAGTTTTCTGTTTGAGAGAAGAACTCAGCCTAAACATGACAACAAAAATGTGTGAAAAAAAACACAACTCCGGCTTTGTTTTTGATGAGGAAACGACATTATATAATATTATAGATCAGAAAATAGTGGTATAATCTGGGCCTTTTAAAAGTTGGAGAAAGCAGGTATAAATCTGTAACTACTTCCAAGCCCTCACAAACCCTTTTTATCCACTCGCACATTTAGAATCAGCTTTTTCAAACAGAAAAGTGAAAGAGGGTGGACAGCCCAACAGCCCAAAGCGTCATATAGTGAGTGACATGGCTCTTTCTCGCAAGCTTGAAATAGATTAATGTTTCTTAATTAGACGAAAACAACACGCAGCAGTCTGATTTTCGTCACTGTCCTGTTTTTACAATACACACGAACCAGAAATAAAAAATACAAGAAAAAAGTGAAGTGTTTTGTGTAGCTATTATCTGATCTGTGTTATAATGTTGTTTCCCATCACCTGGAGTTTTGTTTTGTTTTGTTTCATTCGCACATGTTTAACGCACAAATCCTGCATATTTAGGCTGAGTGCTTCTCTCAAACAGAAAGCACTTTGGATGGTTTTCAGACCTGGACTTGCCTATTTTTATTGAACGAAAGGTAAAAGGTAGCTGTTAACTTGAAAACTGGTGGAACAGAGCATTTTCAGCTTTGGAGATTTAGACAGATGTGGCAATGAAACATGAAAGTCCAGGTCTGTTTTTGAGGAGGTAACAACATTATAACATGACTTAAAGCTCACATTAGTCAGTTTTGCGTAATATAGGACCTTTAAGACCTAAAAATATAGTTCCAGTTTGCATATATTGAAAAATAAGTCTATATAGTAATTATGGAAAGCCTTTTGAAAATCAGTTTTCATTACTCTATAACCAGGAGTAGTCTAGCCTTAATTATAATATTTTTTGGCCTATAAGGTCCACTTAAAATCCCATAATTTTCTCAAAAATCAACAGTGCGCTTTGTAATCCGGTGCGCCTTAAGTATTAATTTTTGTTGTGTTGACCTCGAACCGATTTTCACGCATATTCCACTGAGTCACGTTCTTTAGTCCGTCAAAAGATGACCGCAATTAGCCATGTGGTTTTAAGTTTAATTTCTGCAAAACGTAAACAAATGTGCGGCAAATCTGCATTAAACACATTATTACTCAATGTATATGAATCCTCCTCATAGGAAATAAAAAAACAAACTTAAATTTAGTTCTGTCAAGTGATAAAAAAAAATTGAGAGATTAATTAATTATGATCTGTAATTAATTAATCAAATTCATCTCTTTTTTAATCTCACCTAAAAATTGCTGAAAAGCTTCAACTTGAGGTATTTTCATTTGAATTCATTATTACATTATTTTCATACTATCATTAATGTTTTTATATAAGTATCATCATTATTACTATTACTAATCTGCATAAATAAACTCAACTTTACAACATACAACATAAAACCGCATGGGTAATTTGCATAAACTAATAGGAGAAAAGAAAAAAAAAAAAAACCCTCTTGTGCGCTGATGCGGTTCTGCTTCTGTTGGACTAAAGAACACGACTCAGTGGAATATAGATGTTCTCTCTGTGACAAAGAGATGTTGAAGGTGAAGGTGAGTCTGTTCTGTGTGTCACAATGTTTTCAGAGATCACACATGCAGGTTTATCGCAGATGCGGGCGAGAACGGGAATGAAAATTACAATTCTGCGAGCGAAGCAGGACTGCACAGTGCGGGACTGTGTCCTAACAACACATAAAAACAGATTTTATAATAAAACAACTCACATACAGAAACATTAAAATTAGAGATTAAAAATAAAATTAACGCAATTAAAAAACATAACGCATTAAATATGACTGTAATTAATTTATTGCAATTAACGTGATAATTTGACACCCCTAATTAAATTATCCACCCACATTCACTTTCATAATACACACTGACCAAAACAGGGTGGCAACGCCGGGCGAATTACACCACGATCTGCCAACGGATCAGTCTCAAGTGTCGTCCGTTTGTTTCACTTGATGCACCTTATAATGCGGTGCACCTTATGTATGAAAATAGACGAGATAATCCAACATTATTGATATTGCGCCTTGTAATCCAAAAAATACGGTGTTATCTGTAGCTCCTCATTATATTGGGAGCAGATGCTGTCAGTCCTAAATTGAAACGTTATTGTTTTTGCATAGCTGGAGGCGGGTTTTGGGGTATGGGGGTTTGCTGAAAGGGGCACTTTGAAATGTCTGTAAGTATTGTCAAAAAGATGTGGGCCAAGCATCAGGAGACAGGCACTTCTCCGTGTGAAAACGGAGCCACAATCGTCTATTCTGTGTATATCTTTATCAATGGTATTTTCCTGTTGAGAAAAGCACTGCAAGGACTACGATACTAATATATTCATGGGTTACAAGCTGATTATGTGAACTAATAGGTAATCTAGTACAACAGAAAGGTTTAAAATGCTGATACAGTGAAACGGACTTAATGCTATGCTGGTACTTGAGTCAGCCTCTTTCGAATGCAAAGTAAAACTTAAATTAATTCCAAGGTTTATCGGTTGTTGCTTGGACGTGGTTTGAATAAACGCATTAAAACGGGCATTGTGTAACTTTTTGGTTTGGGGTCTGTCTCCTAGCCGGATTCATCAGTCAGTTTCACTTCTTAGAATTCATCTGACCTTGCAGCATTAGGATTCGTTCACTCGACGGTTGACGTGTATTTTTTTTTTATTTTCACTAAATATTTTGGTTATTTTTTGACAATATGATCAGATTTAAGCCATAAAAGGTTAAATTCATAACTTCTGACTCATTATGGATGCTAACTAAATACTAAAGTGTTTCATTCTGCCGTTTATTTATTGATGTTTATGATTTTTAACTATATTGTAGATTTAGAATTTTTTTTTTTGCTCTTGGGTCTTTGTAGCCTGAGTCATCAGCCAGTTTCACCTCATGGAAACCATCTGACCTCGCAGCATTAGGATTCGTTTGCTTGACGGTAGGTGGGTACTTTTTTATTTAACCAATCGCTGCTATTTGGTCGTGACGTATGTAATGCGCCGCTAACGGGGGCTAACTGGTATATTAAGCTTTTCCCAAATCCCATAGAAAGAAGGACAATAACGTCTTTCCCCTTGATAAAATTCCAGCTTTAAATCCTCGATCTCAGGAATCTTTGCCAACAGAGAATATATGGCTCTTCGCTGATTGGCTGGTGCCCGAACTCGCACTTCCAGGGTTCTTATGAACAATCTAGTGTATTGCGATTCCTGACCTAGTCACTGGAGAGAGATGAAATTAAGTGGAGGCACTAGGCGGCGCCAGCCTGGATGTCCGTCACCTGCTTGCTTCTATGGCCATGTCATTCATCTGCTTAATCTGCTTAAACAGCTCTACATTACATTTATTCAATTACAAGTGGTTTTATAGATCAAAAATCGGGTCGCCTCTCCGCAGATCTGACCTGTAACTTCGTCTGGTTTGGTCTCCATGAAGATAGAAAGGTTTAAAGCCACACTGTTAAACATTTCTGACAAAGCAATATTTACAACAGGTATTATTCCTCCAAATTAAGTCAAAATTAGAGAATTATAAAACCTCATCCGCACTTGTGTAACTTTTCGGTTGCAGGTCCGTCACCTTTTTGTTTGTAAGAATATGTCATTGCTCTGCTCGGAATGTTCCTCAATATGACAATAAAGACCTCTACCTTACATTTATTAAATTACAGGTGGTTTTATAGCTCAAACATACCTAGAAAAACAGGCATTCTGACTGTGAGGGGATCGCCTCTTCATAGATCTGACCTGTAACTTGGCCTGGTTTGGTCTCCATGAAGATAAAAAGGTTTAAAGCCACACTGTTAAACATTTGTGACAAAGCTACAGGCATTATTCCACTAAATTAAGTCAAAATTAGAGATACATACGCACTTCAAAACTGTGTAACTTTTCTTTTGGGGGTCCGTCACCTTTTTGTTTCTAAGGATGTGTCACTGAGCTGCCGGGAATGTTCCACAGTTTTGTTTGTTTGTGATGAGGAAAGAACATTATAACATAGATCAGAATACAGCGTAATATTAAACTGAAGGTACTTGAATCTCTAAACGCAGCGTGTCTCTTGTCCTCTACGGGCCTTGGACAGTTCCCGGTGTTGACAGTGTTGTGTAAGATGTGAGTGGACAGAAGTGCCACTGCTCCTCAGACACTCTTCACATCTGGGCTCTCGCTAAAATCAAGTGACAGATGTGATCGGACACGAGCAGCTCCTCCGCACTGTCCTCCCCGACCGTACAATACAGGGTTGTTTGCGCGACCGTTCTTCTCGGCAATACAACAGAAGAAGAGCTGGTTCAGTCGATTTTCCTCCGGGCGATACAACTTGGGGCCCAAATCCTCCTCGGTCCGGCTTGGCAATACTATAGAGAAGCAGATTTTGTCTCTGTCCTTCCCGTCGATACAACAGAGGGATTGCACTGTGTAACTTTTCTGGTGGAGGATCCGTCGAATGCTTTTCTCCATGGAAAAGACCGAGTTACAGGTCAGATCTGTGGAGAGGGGCCTGTTTTTCTTGGTATTTTTGGGCGATAAAACCACCTGTAATTGAATAAATGTTAAGCTAGGGCTGTTTAATGTCATACTGTGGAACATTCCAGGCACAGAAATGACAAACTTGGGGGAAAAAAAGGCGACGGACTCTCCATCAGAAAAGTTACACAATGCACCTTTAAAGAAGACCTACTGTGCTTGTGTCTGCTATACAGTTATAATCTGACACTGGTGGATCGTTTCAAACCACAATCTTCACCTACAATGACTAAATAAAATAAATAAATCTGCTGACTTCCACATTAATGGAAGCTGGCATCACTGTTAATGTTATCACAACAATGAGCCATGAAGTTGTTGGCACCTCCTATGAACAGCTGCACATCACACTGGCATCAAACTAGCTTTTTTTGTTTTTGTTTGTTTGTTTGTTTTCTTCTCATTTGCACCAAAGTAACAACACAATGCAGAATCTTACCCACATCACAGATTAAGAAAATAAAACTGGAGTAAATACAGATTTGTTCACATTACTGAACTTAAACAGCACCATATGCACATGTTATCAGGTTGTGGTCCAGCAGAAAGACAAAATAGTACACGAAAAAAGGAATATAGAACAGAATGCGAGAAGGAAACAGCGAAGGCGAAACACGAGCAACAAAACAGCAGAACAGGAACAATTCAAATCGGCCATTTCTGACCATTGTAAAAGAGAGAAGCACATTATGGACTGGGATGGAGCAAACATCATTGGGACAGAGGAAAACAAACATCACCGCTGGATTAAACAGGGAATCGAAAAAACGAAACGTGCCCACGGGATGATAAACTCGGGTCGAAGGGGCTTTTTTACTCTCACACACCTGGGATAGTGTCCTGAGGAAGTCGGACTGCAGATGGCGCTGTCGTCCTGCCTCCACCGGTAGGAAAACAGCGCCAAAACCTGATTAAATCAGCTGACCGGACATGTCACAGCAACATCACGTGACTCTGAGGAAGACCACAAGTGAGCAGTCGAAACTGTCAGGTATGAAACAAAACTCTAGGTCTGAAAAAAGAACCTGATAACATAAAATATCAGAAGACCAAATGAACCTCATTGGACTAGCACCATAGGCACATCAACCAGGAACTGCAATTATATTTGTACACAGACCTGTAAATAGTGTTAACACTGTGCATGTGTAAGTTATGAGACTGTATCTCTGACCTGTACATTTTAATACTAACGTTGTATGAGTGTGTTTTATAGTGAGAAATGGTATTGTAGGCTTTTGTCGTGTTTTATGACTTGTGCAGGTGATGTGGCTGGCCTTGGCTCAGCATGGGACAAAGGATGAAAATTAAGCTTTGGCTATAATCCTGCATATTTTCAAGTACATGTTTGTCTCTTGTGTTATCTTGTCTTAATATTGTCCCTTTAATAAATAAATACAAGACAAAATAAAGTACAGCGGGCGTACATCAAAACCGGCGAAAACAGGTTGGTATTCAAAATGGCACCCTGAAAATAAGCGAGTAAAGATTGCTCAAACTGCATGAATCACTCCAAATACCATTTCAGGTCAGTAAATTGTGAAAGGACACAACAATAACATGGCAACAAGCTCTGACAAGTCGATTTTGCATAACAGGTCTGCTTTAAAGTTTTATTTTTGCCAACTAAAAATATGTCTCTAATAAAAACAAAAACAAAATCAAATGTAATCACGACTAAACTACATATATTTTGTTGAGCAATAAAAACTAAACAAATTAAAGGAATGAGTGATCCAAGTTCGTCTAAATTAACACGTCTTAAATGAAAACTGACACTTTCATGGCTGAACTGTGTGTATAACAAAGCTTTCATCTGTTAGCCTCATATTGTTAATCGCAGTTCCACAAATTCATCATTTCCTCATGTTGCACTCCCCTCCGTGGCGAGCAGAGTGCAGAAGACAACTGACGCAACAGTTCGACTCTCTATGAAATTCAAATAACTTTTTTATATTTATTTATCGGTTTATTGGACAGGGACAGTGAAAGTAAAAGACAAAGTAAAAGCAGAAGGAGTAAAGTCAATGGTCACAGTTTTATATAAAGCTTTTCCACCTTCAAGACACTTTACAACAAGGAACCACGCACCTATTCACACACACATTCACACACCAGTGTACACAGACACTGGGGGTGAGGTGGGTTAAAGGTTGTATGGAGGATTTTTTGTTTGTTTCAAATTGTCAGTGAAAGTTTAAAATACCATTACAGAGACGCAGCAGCCTTGTAATTATGATGACCAAAAAAAAAAAAAAAAGAAAGAAAATCTATCAACTGTGGACGTGTTGAGGCCAGATAAACATCGGCCAATAGAAAACGAGGCTGCCTCATTTTCTATTGGCTGTCAGGTTGTCAATCAAACTCCCTACGTTTCTAAGGTAACTATGCAGCGGGTCTTAGGGGCTTTTTCTAATTGTGGCTCTCGCAGTTCGCATAAAGTTTGTTGCGATGTCGGACGAGAATCGACGACCAGTTCGCCGCAAAAGAAAGTCCGTTTTTGATGTCGCTGAAAGAAGAAAAGGAGAAAAGGAGAGAAGACAAACTGAGGTGATTCTTGGAGATTCCTTCCAGCGATGGCGCGACTGAAGCGGACGAAGGGTCTAAAAACTGAGGTGTCGGTCTCTAAATTATTTCTAGAGGGAGCTGTGGAGGAGGAAGGTGGTGTCACGCATGCACTACATTTGAAAAAGGGCTGTCGCTGGATTTCTCTTTCCTTAAAAAAATCCTCTATACAACCTTTAAGGAAACAACGACTGCATTCATCTGTGGGAGCTGGAATCGCACTAGCCAGGGATTTGACTACTCAACCAACGATGTTTATGTCGAACCACCAAGCTCCGGATCAGTGGACAAACGCTCCACCAACTGAGCCTCTGTCGCCCAGAACTGTAAGTAATGTACGTAAGTGAAGTGCAGATATCTAAGAGTTTTACTTACAGGTTGTATAGAGGATTTTCCAAGGAACGAGAAATCCAGCGACTGTTTGTCCTTTTTCAAATGTTGCGCATGCGTGAATCCCCCCCCTCCCCTACAGCTCCTACGTAGAAACACCTCCTCCCTCCTCCTCTTTACGCCAGAAACAGGTTTGTTTACAGCCGGTGAGCTGCACATGACTTGTAAACAACTAACTACAGTGTTGGTTAGGCAAGGTGGAGAAGTGAGGAGCGGGGGGAGCGGGTGTGCGGACATTTCGTTCGCGGACGAGAAGTAAGGAGCAGGGAGAAGAGCGGAGCAGAGAGCAGGGAGAGGAGAGGAGAGAGGAGAGAGGAGAGGGGAGCGGTGCGCGGAGATTCCGTGCCCGGAGAAGTGAGGAGGAGGGGGAAGAGCGGAACGGGCAGCGGGGACAGGAGCAGGAAAGGGGTGCAGAGAAGAGTGCGCGGAGATTCAGTGCGAATGAACTAGCTACAACACGCAGCAGCAAGCGGACTCTTTCTTTGCCTTGAAAATTACGTTTTCAGACATAGGATATCGCTTTCGTGTCCTGAAAAACGTTTGTCTAGCTCTTGGAAATAAAGTACGTTTTCATAATAAGCAGAAGTGACCTGTCCAGGAGTAATTTGTGGACCAGTGCGTCAGTCTTTAGACCCTGCGTCTGCTTCAGTCGCGCCATCGCTGGAATGAATCTACAAGAATCACCTTAGTTTGGCTTCGCTGCTTTTCCCCTTGTCTTCTTCTTTCAGCAATCTCAAAAACGGACTTTCTTTTGCGGCGAACTGCTCCTGGATTCTTGTCGCCATTGCAACAAACTTTGTGCGAACTGCGAGGAAGATATAGGTCAAAAAAAGCCGCTAAGAACTGTTGCGTTGGTGGAGTAAACAGCGTCTGTGCGTCTTGCGTCTGTGGACTGCGTGACAGTCGTACGTAAACCACGTACCGGCGGCGCGCAGGCAAGTCAGTTACGCTAGAAACGTAGGGAGTTTGATTGACAGCCTGTCAGCTCACAGATAACGAGGCAGTGTCGTTATCTATTGGCAAATGTTTAGCCCCACCACGTCCAGAGTTGATGAATTTTTATTCTCTTTTTTTTGGACATCATAATTACAAGGCTACTGCATCTATAATCTATCATTGACAACTTGAAACAAAAAAAAATCCTCCATTCAACCTTTAAGTACATTTTAACATGGATACTTTTTACTTTTACTTCACTACTTTCTACGTCACTACATGTTTATATTGTATGAGACCTGTTGAAAAGGCTGAAAAACTTGAACATTCAGCACAAATCTTTATCAAAATCTCTACATTTGAAGCTTTGTTAGATCTCAAAATCTGTGCAAAATAATTCTACTTTTTACTCTTTAGGTACATTGTGTAACTATTCTAATGGGCCCATCAAATGCTTTTCTTCATGGAGATGTTACTGCTTTGTCTAGAATGGAAACCAAACCAAACCAAGTAACAGGCCTTTCAGATCTGTGGAGAGGCAAGCGTCAGTATGCCTGTTTTTCTACGTATTTTTGAGATATAAAATGACCTGTAATTTAATAGATGTAAGGTATGTAAATAACAAAAAATACCTTTATTATAAAATCAGAACTCATTTATAGTAGTTTACATTGCTTGTAAAATGGCCAAAAAATAATTTATAAGATTCTAACAAGACAAACTAAGTATTGTTTGCGCATACTCCAAATTAGACGTTCATTCATGTTACAAAATTTCATGTTTTTTTGTTTAGTTTTGTTTAGTTTTGTTTCCTCTCTTCATTTAACATTGCACTACGTACTGGGGCAGGTGCTGGGATATCCTGTCCCTTTGTCGCCTGAACTGGTCTATCTATGCAACTTCTCAGAAAACATTATTCACCAAGGCGATATATATCTTTTCAAAGTCATGTCATTAGCGGCCAAAAAATCAATAACCAGGAACTGGGACACAACTTCTGTGCCTTCAAAGGATCAGTGGACATCTACAATAAAGGACATATATCTAATGGAAAAGATAACTTATAGACTGAGGTTGCAAGAGGCACAAATGAAGAAGAAATGGGAAAAATGGACATCATATATGCAAAAGTAGAATAATCAGTGTCACCTAGGCTTCTGTTTTGTTTTATTTCCTTCCATTGTCATTATTATTTCTCCTCTTTTTATATTTTCTTATGTTTACAAACCTGTCAAATATAATAAAAATAAAGTGATAAAAAAAAAAAAAAACATTGCACTACAACTCGGTTGAGTATCAAAAAAAAATAGACTAATGAAATTTAAGACCTTTGTGCAAAATAATTCTACTTTTTACTCTTTAGGTACATTGTGTAACTCTTCTGATGGGCCCATCAAATGCTTTTCTTCATGGAGATGTTACTGCTTTGTGTAGAACGGAGACCAAACCAGACCAAGTTACAAGTCAGATCTGTGGAGAGGCAAGAGTCAGTATGCCTGTTTTTCTAGGTATTTTTGAGCTATAAAACAACCTGTAATTTAATAAATGTAAGGTAGAGCTGTTTAATGTCATACTGTGGAACATTCCAGATGATATCTCCACAGAAACAACAGGTGACGAACCTTCCACAAAAGTTACACAGTGTCTTTAAGTACATTTTTCAACAGGTACTTTAATACTTTAACGTAAGTATACTTTTTCATGTGATACTCTTACGTGAGTATTTCTTTGCTCTGGTATCTGCACTTTTATTGAAGTAACAAAACTGAGTACTCCTTCCACCACTGCAAATAGGTAACCAATGTACATGTACTCTAATTTTGAAGCCTTCGTCCTTCGTTTAGCATTTAAAAAGTGTTAGTAAATATAGAAAACAGTAAAAGACGTAGATAAAAACACACATAAAAAGGACTTAGCCATATCTGTCCACTCCACATCCCAGGACAGTTTGGTGTTCACACTGTTGATTTTCCTTGGGCCAGGTTTTGAGATTTGTGGAGAAAAGTCTAATGTTTGACTTTGACTTCATCTCCAGTGGCAAAGAGTTACACAAGTGTGACCGCCGACTGCCCAAGTTTATATTTTACAACAGGAAATGAAATGTGTCCAAAATATTAGGATTGGGCAATACGGTGATAAAAGTCTAACTGATCTTATCCCTGTGATCAACTGATGACATCGCAAGGTGGAACAGAGCTTTTTAAACTTTGGAGATGTAGACAGACTAATAATAAAGGATTGTGGGGTTTTTTCGGAAGGTTCAATGCGTGTCCTAAAAAGAAGCACAGGAGATGGAGAATCCGAGAGAACAGGCCACTTTATTTCAGCATTTTCCATTGAGAGAGATTCAAGTTGATTACCAAGTACAACTGTCACCCCGGAACGACGTCTCTGACCAACTCAAAATCAGGGGTAGCTTTATACTACATCTTGACAAAACATTAACTTGTTGATTTTGTCATGGCTGGTGCTCAGCACCTGCATCACCAGCAAGAAATGAACACCTGCTCATACTGCTGACCCAGTACACCTTATCATGGGTGGGAACATGCCACGTTGACCACATATGTCAGTGGCACTCAAAGTACAGAAAAACATGTTATATAGACCTATAGATAGTCATACGTGTTTTCCACCCTGTTGTCATTCCAAAGTCCATAATATTAGGTGAATTAGCATGACCAACACATAATATTTCCCACAGGATCCATCCAGTCCTTGTATTTGCAGAGGTCGCTGGTGCTAGGTTAGTGCATGTGAATGGCCATAGTTATCCTGCCACTAAAAACGGTCTTACCCACTCCACAAAACACCCGAAGAAAATCTATTATTACGCCAGACTGTGGATGTAAATGTCTTTGTTGGTAAAATAATGTTAAAAATAAAACTAACCTTGTATCGCATGAATCGTCGCATGTTGAGGGACTATTTTCTCCTATATCAGTCCGCCGCTGCCAAACTTTCTATCAGGAAGTACAACTCACTGCTGCTGCTCAGACATAAATCCTTCAAATGCAAGGTTGGTTTTACTTCTAAAATTATTCTATCAACACAGACATTTGCATTTCTGTCAGTCTGGTGTAATAACAGGATATCCCCAGGTTTGACTATCCCACATTTAAGACTTTTTTAAGACCAAAAATTAAGACCAACAGCGCACCCATTACGCGGGCGAAAAACACCAGATCCAATTCTAATTCTAATAATGACCATTACTTACTGCTTTAAATAACAAAAAATACTCATTTATAGAAGTATGCATTGCTTGTAAAATGGGCAAAACAAATCATTTATAATATTCTAACAAGTCAAACTAAGTATTGTTCGCGCATACTCCAAATTAGACGTTTATTCATGTTACACGATTTCACGTTTTTGTTTTGTTTTGTTTCCTCTCTTCATTTAACATTGCACTACAACCCGGTTGAGTATCCAAAAAAAAAAATAGACTAATGAAATTTAAGACCTTTGTGGAAAAAAAATAAAACATCATTTACGACTTTTTAAGGTCTTAATTTACGAACATGAAATTTAAGACCTTTTTTAAGACTTGTAAGACCCCGCGGCTTCCCTGAATAACAGATTTGCTTTGGGTGTTTTGTGGAGTGGGTAGTGGGTGTTTTTAGTGGCAGGATAAATGTGGCCACTAGTTGAGCACCTCTGCAAATACAAGGACTGGTTGAAATATTAAAAAACTCATCTCCAACACTCTGGCTCACTAGGAAATGAGGTCCAAAATTCCTTTAAAGGTTGTATATAGAGGATTATAGAGGATTTTCCAAGGAACGAGAAATCCAGCGACTGTTTGTCCTTTTTCAAATGTTGCGCATGCGTGAAACCACCCCCCCTCCCCTACAGCTCCTACGTAGAAACGCCTCCTCCTTACGCCAGAAACCGGTGCGCTGCACATGACTTGTAAACAACTAACTACAGTGTTGGGCAAGGCGGAGAAGTGAGGAGCGGGTGCGCGGATATTTGTGTGCACGGACAAGAAGTGAGAAGCAGGGAGAAGAGCGGAGCAGGGAGTGAGGAGAGGAGAGGAGAGGGGAGCGGTGCGTGGAGATTCCGTGAGGAGCAGGGAGAAGAGTGGAACGGGCAGAGGGGGGCGCGGAGATTCCGTGCGAATGAACTAGCTACTACTACAACACACAGCAGCAAGACTCTTTCTTTGCCTTGAAAATTACATTTTCAGACATAGGATATCGCATTCGTGTCCTGAAAAACGTTTGTCTCGCTCTTGGAAATAAAGTACGTTTTCATAATAAGCAGAAGTTTCCTGTCCAGGAGTAATTTGTGGACCAGTGCGTCAGTCTTTAGACCCTGCGTCTGCTTCAGTCGCGCCATCGCTGGAATGAATCTATAAGAATCACCTTAGTTTGGTTTCGCTGCTTTTCCCCTTGTCTTCTTCTTTCAGCGACCTCAAAAACAGACTTTGTTTTGCGGCGAACTGCTCGTAGATTCTTGTCGCCATTGCAACAAACTTTGTGCGAACTGCGAGGAAGATATAGGTCAAAAAAGCCGCTAAGAACTGTTGCGTTGGTGGAGTAAACAGCGTCTGTGCGGCTTGCGTCTGTGGACTGCGTGACAGGCGTACGTAAACCACGTACCGGCGGCGCAGGCAAGTCAGTTACGCTAGAAACGTAGGGAGTTTGATTGACAGCCTGTCAGCTAACAGATAACGAGGCAGTGTCGTTATCTATTGGCAAATGTGTAGCCCACCACGTCCAGAGTTGATGAATTTTTATTCTCTTTTTTTTGGTCATCATAATTACAAGGCTACTGCACCTCTATAATCTATCATTGACAACTTGAAACAAAAAAAATCCTCCATACAACCTTTAAGTATGCAGGGTTTGTGTGTTAAACATCTGTGAATGTGAAAACACAACCCCAGGTCTGTTTGTGAAGTGGAAACAACATTATAACAGATCAGAAAACAGGGTCATACAGGCCCTTTAAAATGCAAAAAGTTAGAGAACTATTATTTAGTAGTGAAAGTTTTACAATTGGCAACATAAGACTCTCAAACTTCGCCAAAAAAATAGTATTCACAGGTTTGTAACAGACACAGAGCTTCTACTGCAATGCTCCAGAAAGTGATTTTTCAAAAGAACTACTTCACTAAAATCACAAGACTTTTTTATATAATAGCTTCTTTTGTGACTGAAGTTTGGCTGAGTTCCTAACACAATATTTCATCACTTCTTTAAAAATTACTTCTCCGACTTTTCCCTTCAGTAAAAAAACTTTTCACCACACACACTGCGGGACACCAGAGCCTTTTCGAAACCTCTTCTCTTCGTCTTTCTCTATCCCAGAAACAGTGACTGAAGTGTGGATGTGGTCCCGGTGGCCTCTAGCGTGTCTGGGGTCAGGCTGCCCTCACACCTCTCTCTCAGCTAACACCTCAGCGTGGTCCAGATTAGTCCCTCTGGCAGCCACGTCTCCTCTAATCGTGGTCAGTGTGGGATTTCAGGCTTCACCGCAGAGTTACGAGACAGACGAAAGCTATTTGGAAAAACTGGTTTTATCATGGAACACGCAAAAAGACTCAGACTTGGACTTTAAAAGGTCCCACTTCACACTGTTTTCTGATTCATTTTATGTTGTTTCCTCATCAAAAACAGACCTGGAGTTAGTTTTGCTTCATTCACACGTTTAAAACACACAAACCCTGCATATTTAGCCTTTGAGTTCTTCTCTCAAACTGAAAACACTCTGTTCCACCTTGTGACATCGTGTTTTTTAAACTCCATACAACTTCACTCAAATCATTTGGATAAGTTCAGCCCTGGAATAGCCAATCTCTACTGAAAAAAAAAGGTAAAAGGTCACTGTTAAACTCAAACTCTTCAATCTCAATCACTTCATCACATCACAAGTTGAAACAGAGCATTTTGAGTTTTGGAAATGTAGATAATGATGCATTATCTACAAACAAAACACAACTCCAGGCAGGCTTCTCATCTCAATGTCCCTTCACTCTCCTCATCCTCTCACTGTCCCCTTCATTTTCCTCATCCTCTCATCGTCCCCTTCCCTCTCTTCTCATTGTTTCATTGTCCCCTTCACCCTCCTCATCTTCTCATTTTTTCATTGTCCCCTTCACTGTCCTCAACTTTTCATCCTCTCATTGTTCCTTTCATTCTCCTCATCCTCATCATCCCCTTCATTTTCTTCATCCTCTCATTGTCCCCTTCACTCTCCTTCCCTTTTCTCATCCCCTTCTTTCTCCTAATCTTCTCATCGTCCCCCCTCACTCTCCTCATCCTCTCACTGTCTCCTTCATTTTCCTCATCCTCTCATCGTCCCCTTCTCTCTTCCCATTGTTTCATCGTCCCCCTTCATTCTCCTCATCTTTTGATTGTCCCCTTCACTGTCCTCAATCTCTCCTCATCCCTTACACTCTCCTCATCTCCTTCTTTCTCACCCTCTCATCGTTCTTCTCATCTCATCATCCCCATCACTCTCCTCACCCTCATTGTTCCCTTCTTTCTCCTCATCCTCTCGTTCCCTTTATCCTCCAGGGGAAAGACATCTCCTAAACTTAATCTACCTGCTACGTCCTTCATCGCAGTGTCTTCTGCCAAAGACGACTCATTCAGTAAAACTACTAATACTTTCTCTTTGTCTTTCTGAGTCTGTCCAGGTTGTAAAAATAAAAAAATACAGAAATATAGTAAACATATCACAGCTATCTACAAGAGATCGTGAGGAGAAACAGTGCAAAAATGAAACTGTGATTGACATGACATTGAGTGATCTGTTACATAAGGATGAGTTTTTCTACAGTTGTATTTAGTATGAATGTAGTCCTGCTTCTCTCACTGTTCGAGCAGAGCTGTAGAAGAAAATACAATTATGTTTTGCCGCTTCACAGGAATATCGAGGAAGTAAGGAAGCGGTATTTTAGTAGCAGCATCCCACTAAACCAGCTTTGTTCTGCATCGTTGCTGAGACTCCAGTGAAGGCTGTTATTTAAGCATAAGAGACACAAGTGGAAAGCAGAGATGTGATTTAAAGCTATGTAACTTGAAGGATTTAGAGAGAAATGTTACGAAAAGCAAGAGTGAAAAATGTAGCGTGTGAACTCGGGATTTTTCGGTTCTGGTGTACATGCTTTGGTAGTCGTCTGTTGCTTTGATCCTGTATTACACAACATTGGTTCTTGTGAGCTTTAGGTCATGTTATAATGCTGTTACCTCCTCAAAAACAGACCTGGAGTTGTGTTTTGTTTCAATCCGTGCATCATTCGTTCATTCGTTTTTCAATATAAAACCAAAAATAAGAAAACGAAAAAACTAAGATTTTCTTCATTATTTGTCTCCAAAACCAAAATAAAGAAACAGATAATGATTTGTTTTTTCAGTTTTCGATTTTGTGCTTAAATGAAAAATGGAAAAAACAGATAAAGGCCGTTTCCCGTTTACGTGACTTCAGTGACTGTGATGCCGGACTTTTGCACCACATACAAACTGAACCAGGACTGATCCAGGTCTGGGACCAGACTGGAACCAGACCAGGACTGAGACCAGGACCAGACCGGGACCAGACCAGACCAGACCAGACCTGAGACCTAGACCAGACCCCAGACCGGAGCAGAGGCTGGACCTCGAAGCTGAGGCTCGGACCCTGCGGTGGCTTGGAGTCAAAGCTCGGAGTCAAAGCTCGGAGTCAAAGCTCGGAGTCAAAGCTCGGAGTCCGCTCTGGTCTCACTCTGGTTACGGTCTGGTTACCGTCTGGCTTCGGTCTGGTCCCGGACCTGGATCAGTCCTGATTCAGTCTGTATGCGGTGCAAAAGTCCAACATCGCAGTCATGGAAGTCACATAAACGTCCGTTATCTGTTTTTTCCATTTTTCATTTAAACACAAAATTTAAAATTGAAAAAAACGAATCATTATCTGCTTTTTCATTTTGGTTTTGGAGACAAATAATGAAGAAAACAGTTTTTTTTTTTTTTTCTTATTTTGGGTTTTATATTGAAAAACAAATGAATGAATGATACATGGATTTGTTTCACTCATGTGTTTGAGTAACCCTTTATTATTGGTCTGTCTACCATATTTTCCAGACTATAGGGTCTTAAGCCTCCAACCCCATCAAAAAACTACCACGCACTTCACAATCCAGAGCGCCCTATACATGAATCCACTCGGGTGTCCCAGCACGACTTCAGTAAACTACAAAGCCACACCACCCACAGAACACGCAAACACACACGGAGCAGACAGCGACCGCACAGCGAAAAACACCCACAGCCACACTCATCACTCCACGCGGACGAGGAACGGAACGAAGGAACGAACCGAAAAAGCGAGTGCAATGTGCCACTTCTAGACACAACTGAACAACTGAGTCACTGCGAACACGCCGACAATCCGTTGGTCCCAGACAGCACCCTCCCTACACGCCACAACTGAACAAAGCCCAGAGTCACCGTGAACGCACCAAACAAAGTCCGACTGACCCATCCAACTGTTGGGTTTCGTTTAAAGTCCGGTGCGGTTTATTTGTGAAAAAAAGTTTGAAAATAGACCATTTAATGACAGTGCGCCTTATAATCCAGAGCGCCCTAAATACAGTAAATACAGTATATCTCCATAATTCTCCTCCACCATCCAGGTAAACGTGTGGTAAAAGAGTGAAGAATTTATCAAAAACAAAAAGGATGGCCATGTTCGCAGCATTGCCTTTGATATGAAATGCAATACGAAGAAAACAGAAGTGAACCTTAAGCGTGTGAGTTAGGTATGGGACAATATTGAAATTTAGTGCCCCGAATATCATAGCTAAAAATTATTACAATTCACGATTATATCCCAATAATTATGAACGTCGCTGACATGGATATCAATAATTATAATTTTACTGTTACGAATAAGCTACATGTTTAAAAAACTTTTATATAATTGTACTTTGTTATCAGGGTATCCCCAAGTTTGACTACCCTAAATTTGTTGTTGTGTTTGTTAAGACCTTTTAAAGATCACTTAAATTAAACTTAAAGGTTGTATAGAAGATTTTCCAAGGAAAGAGAAATGCAGCGACTGTTTGTCCTTTTTTAAATGTTGCGCTTCGCACCTTTTCCCCTTCTCTTCTTCTTTTAGCAACGTCAAAAACTGACTTTCTTTTGTGGTTAACCGGTCGTGAATTCTTCTCTGCCATTAAAACAAAATTTGTGCAAACTGAGAGCTACAGTTCAAAAAAGACGCCAAGAACCGCTAAACATGAACCGCGAACATAAACCACACAATCCCAGCCCGTCGGCAAGTCGGCGACGCTAGAAAAGTAGGGAATTTGATTGACAACCTAACAGCCAATAGATAAAGAGGTAGCCTTGTTTTCTATTGGCTGATGTTTATCTGCCCTCACTACATCCACACTTGATAGATTTTTCTTTTCTTTTTTTTTTTTTTGGTCATCATGATTACAAGGCTGCTTCTTCTTTATAATTCTATTTTTAACTTTCATTGACAATTTGAAAAAAATATTTAAAAAATCCACCATACAACCTTTAAGACCAACATCGCACCCATTATGCAGGCGAAAAAAACAGATCCAGTTCTAATCATGACCAACCGACTACTATATCTAGAATCTAAGAGCCACTGTGGATTAAACCTACACTTCCCCATGATCCATCCAACGTCTTCCTCCACTCTACTGATTGGTTTCTGGCGCCGGCGGCAATGAGTAAACAAAGTATTGTTTGCGCAGACTCCACATTAGACGTTCATTCACGTTACACAATTTCACGTTGTTGTTTTTCCCTCCCTCCATTTAACATTGCACTGCAGCCCAGTATAGAAAAAATTGGCCAATGAAATTTAAGACCTTTGTGAAAAAAATAAGACTTGGACAACATAATTTATGACTTTTTAAGGCCTTAATTTAGGAACAAGAAATTTAAAACCTTTTTAAGACTTTTGAGACCCTGTAGCTACCCTGGTAAAAGTGAAAACAGCTACGATCTAGCGGAGATCATGAAGGATAAGTTGCTTTTTCTACACATTTTGGCGATCCAATGGTGATTACGTTTGTTGGCGATGATTACGATTATATAAAATGTCCCATGAATGATTATTGTGTACTCTTTTTATCACAATCAGCGAAATTATTGTCCCATCAGTGTGAGTCCATGTAAGGATCAGCTGTGCGCTCTGGTTCATTTACACGCACTTTTGTTCTGAATTATATTTGTACATGGACAAGTGTGTGTAAAATCCCTCAGTCGTCCAGATCCACGTATCAACTGAACAAAAGTTTATTTTGGTCGGAACTGAAGAAGCAGTTTGGATGAGCTGCGAAACATATTTGACCAAAATAAAC
This sequence comes from Boleophthalmus pectinirostris, assembly GCF_026225935.1. Taxonomy (NCBI): domain Eukaryota; kingdom Metazoa; phylum Chordata; class Actinopteri; order Gobiiformes; family Gobiidae; genus Boleophthalmus; species Boleophthalmus pectinirostris. The sequence goes on along the minus strand of NW_026571515.1, from coordinate 10,247,225 downwards.
TTTTATCGAGTTCACAAATTGAGTTTCTCCTTTTGCCATGGACCAGTGTTGTTCCTCCGTCAGCACCAGGCTTTTGATCGTTGTCCAGCACAGTTCATGGCGGCGCAGGTCCGCATCACGCCATCAGGAGTTTCTGTGATGCAGCTTAATACGTTCTAGTGCCTCAAGCCAGTACCATCAAACTGAAAATTGCTTCTGGACGAGAACCAAATGTTCTGATTGCAAAAACAGTGTCCAGATGACCACTGCCGAAACCTTCTGTACAGTGAACCACTCCTGGACGAATGAGGGATCTCGTTTCCAAAAACCTGATCCCATTACTGCTCGTTCTAGCTACAAAATGTCTTATTGTTAAGTATATGATAAATAGAACAATAATTTTTTTGGGGGGTCAATATTTATCATGGCTACATTTTCTTTTTAATAATGGGAATTTTTGGTCAATTTCTGAACTAAAATTATAGTAACTAATTCCTTCAAGGTGCATTGTGTAACTTTTCTGGTGGAGGCCCAAGCTTTTCTCCATGAGGATGTATGAATGGTATTAAACCTTTCTATTTTCATGGAAATCAAAACAGATCAAGTTACAGGTCAGATCTGTGGAGAGGCATCCCCGCTCACAGTCAGAATGTCTGTTTTTCTTGGTATTTTTGAGCTACAAAACCACCTGTAATTTAATAAATGTAAAGGTAGAGCTGTTTAATGTCATACTGTGGAACATTCTAGACATTTCAGAGACAAGAAGGTGACGGACCCCCAGCCAAAATGTTATCAGTGCACCTTTCAGAGTTTAATTATGCTATTTATTTATACAGCTCAACAATATTAACAATACTGTACATTTAGAATACTGTTTTTGTGAATAAATCTACTTTATGGTTTGGTTTAAAGATGCATTACGCAACTTTTCTGGTGGAGGGTCCATCACCTGCTTGTGTCCAAGGAGATGTTATTGCTTTTGTCTGGAATGTTGCATGGTATGACTTTAACCACATCAATCTAGTATTTATTCATTACAGGCGTTTCTGCGGCTCAAAAACACAATAATTCTCTCTGTGAATAGGGTAGCCTCTCCACAGATCTGACCTATAACTTAGCCTATAGTTGCCCCCTTGAGATCGATAGGTTTAATCTCTACCATGGAACATACCAAGTAGGTGACAGACCCACCACCAGAAAAGTTGAGCAATGCACCTTTAAATATTATTGTTTATTTCAGGAATGTATCACACTTCAGAACTGTTATCATGACAAAACTCTTTTGTAAAATCTAAAGAACAAAAACCGAGAAGAAAGCAGTTTTGGGTTAGTCTTAATGATGACCAGCTCACGGCTCCACTCCCCGGAGAGAAGAGCACAGAAGTAAGAAGAACAATGCGACAAGACCTTCCACTATTTTTAGAATCTGTGTCCTATTAAACTACAGATAAATGACCTTATCTGGTGGAATACGCCTGATTTTAAATGATTTTGGACTATCACCTGCAATTTATTATAAGGATTTTATTCGGATTTTATTTAGATTGCCAAAATTACAGACAAATTCCACATAAATTAATCAAGAAATATCAACGAGTTTCTCCTGTACAAAACGTCTTTCTAGAAACTAGTTGTGTCTAGTTTCTAGTATCAATCAACAGAGACAAGCCAGAGACACCACCAGGTCATTTCCAACAAATCCTAAAATCAAAACTGATTCAAATGAAATAACTCATGTCTCATCTGTCAAATTTCTGGCTGATAATCTAAACTGGAGAGAGCATGCTGACTGGGTGTAATAGCCTGGTGGCAACCTTAGCGGTTTGAAGAGGAACAGAGTCAAGTTGAGTCAGTTTTCTGTGCAGATCCCAGTGCATTTATTAAAGGCAAAACAAAACTATTTACAAAAATTCCAAAAAGGTTAAAAAACAGGCATAGAAGTTACCTGCGCTCACACAGCACCTCCCTCTGAACAAGGTGAGGCTGGCTTCTTTTAAAGGCCCTGTACTAATTGGGTGAGCCCACTTTAACGATCAGGTAAGCACCAATAATTTGTACATTTAATATCTAAAAACAACTATCAAAACAGTGCCCAAACAACATCCAATTACATTAATTACAAAAATGTATATATCTTTATTTAAATTAGCAGTGTTCAATGCCCTAAAATACTAAATAGAACCAGTTAAAAAATTGTGCTCCCCTCCTCCAAACACATGGTTGGCTGCCCCGGAACCTTCTTAAGGTGCTCTGGCTCCCCGGGGACTCTTTTGGCCGGAGCACCTGAGGCAGACCACACCAGAGGGTAAGTACAATTACTTCAATTTAAATGCACTTTTACTTTTTCCCTTTTCTTTTACAGGTAACTTCAATCTGCACATAAATTTTCAATAAACATTTCTTAAACTTTGTTTCAGTTCCTCATTTTACCTTTTAACTAGCCCTAGGCCCAAGTAATGGACTGGCTACATTACACTGGGTGACCAGAAAAATTAATAAATCTCTTGGTATTGTAAGAAAAGTTTGTAAATTTCTGGACTCAAACTCTATACTAACAAAATATTATTGGCGCAAAAACGTTTTGTTTGAACTGCAACCCATTATTCATCAAACTTAACATTCTGTCAACATGAGAGCCCAAGTTACATGTCAGATCTGGGCAGACGTGAGCCAACAGAGCAAGAATGCATCTATTTCCATTTTCGTTCAATGTTTTTTGTAATTAAACTCATGTAATAGAACAAATTAAATCGTGAAGAGTAAAGATAATACTACATATAGAGAAGCAGGAAAGTTACACAATACAACTTTAAGCAGGTGCTGTAAGTAGGTTCTAGCTGCAGATTTCACATTGTGTAGGATTTTTTATTTGTTTTGCTTCTCAGATTTCTTGTAACAAAAAACTTCTACGTTAGTCCATTCTCTCAAAGTAAACATGTATAAACAACACTCTGGTCTCTTAAAAGTGTGTAACATTGAGGGTCTGCCATCTGATGTCTCCATGGAAATGTTATTGCTTTGTCTAGAATGTTCCACAGTATAGATTAAAACTATCTATCACCCGGGAGACAAGCAGGTTACATTACGATTCAGATCTGTGGAGAGTCCGCCAGTCTTTCCCAGAAAGAATTATTGTATTTTTGGGCAACAGAAACACCCGCAATTAAAAAATACTAGATGGGATTTACCTAAAGGCGCATTGTGTAACTTTTTTGGTGGAGGGTCCGTCACCTGCTTTTCTCTATGGAGATGTTATTGTTTTGTCTGAAATATTTCACAGTATGGCATTAAATCTTTCTGTCATCATGGCGACTAAACCAGAACAAGTTACTGGTCAGATCTGTGGAGAGGCGATCTCGCTCACAGTGAGAATTCCTGTTTTTGTAGGTATTTTGAGCATTAAAATCAGTTGAATAAATGTGAGGCAGACCTGCTTAATGACATATTGTGGGACATTTGAAGCAGAGCAATGACATCGCCATAGAAACAAGAAGGTGACGAATCCCCAACTTATCTGCTGGGTCGAATCCACGTTTAATTACATAATTAAAGTGATTGACAAGTTGCTGTTTTGGTAATTTCGGAGAGCACAGCTGGTAACTGGCACGCTGTGTTTTCAAAGTTTGATTTTATTAATAATTAGTTTTGTTTCTAAACTATGGTAACTAATTTTTCATTTAAATTATTGTGCCATTTATTTAGACATTTTTAGTTCATAATTTTATCAGCTGGTCACAAACTGCATTATTAGTCAAATACATGTAACAGATGGAAAGCACAGTGAACACCAGACACACAAAGCTTATAATGTAGCACTATGGAACATTTCTGCTTGTCTCCGTGGAGATGTCATTGCTTTGCCAGAAATGTTCCATAATACTGCATTAAACCATCTACCAAGTATTTATTTCATTTAGTGATGCACCAATCTGATCACCAGTATCGGGTATTGGTGCAATATTGAAAAAATGGATCAGGTATCGGCTTCCAAATATCGGTTCAGCCCATATCCTGGTTGGACACTGATTTACTGATTGATTGATTTATTTATTGATTATTTTACTAGTCACAGTTTGCATAGAAAGTTTGGATTTTCATTTACAGTCCCTGACAAAAGTCTTGTCGCTTATCCATTTTGTAGAAACAAAAGCTTATAACCTGACTTTAAATTAATCGATTGGTTTTAGAAATGTCTCATATGAAAGCTAAAACCCTCCCAAATTATGCTCAATATACTAAAATAAATTTGCTTCACTGAAGAAAGATTGATCATTTAATGAACACAGAAAGGTCAGATTTTGGCAAGACAAAAGTCCAATCCTAGATTACAGCCTCACCTGTGATCAGTTACTGATCAATCAATTAGTGGGTGTGTATAAAAAGAAGCCCAGCACACCAGACCTTCACATCAACTGCAGCTTGACCTCTGACAACATGCCTAAGATCCACCCTGAGACCAAAGCGTTAATTATCAAGAGGCTGAAGACCAGATCCACTGCTGAGGTGGTGACACCTTCAATGTGTCTCAGCGTCAAGTACAAAGAATAAGAAAAAGATCTGAAATGACTGAAGACAACTGCTCGGGAGGACCGTTTGTTGATTCAAAATCCAAGGCCAGCCCCTTTTCCACTAGCCCGGAAAATGCGATAAATAACAGCTACAGAACACATTTAGATCTGTTTTGTCTTATTTTCTTTTTGTTTTAAGTAGATAAATGCTGTTTTCAGTCTCTGCTCTGGTATAGTATCCATATCGCAAACTGAAAAAGTTGGATCAGTGCATCTATAGTTTTTGAGTCATCAACTATAATCATGCAAATATGATTGTATGATGTATCTCTCTGACACTTTTAAGTACTTCTAGAGTCTTAAGGTTACATCTGCTATAAATCCAGTGAAAGCATTTCCACTGACCTTCACTTCATCCCGCCACACTTCTACCGAGAGTTCTGTGGAGGAGTTTTTATTCCACAATCTCCCATTCTTTTTCTCATTTCTTTTCACAAATCCTGATACGATGAAGCTTGTTTACGATCGGTGCTTCTCAGTGCTATCATGAAAACTGTATCTCGTGCAGTGAAATGCCGTGAGTTATTTCTGCCTGACATTTGTGCGCGTCCTCTCCGCACTGATACCGTCTCTGGATGTAATTAGGGTCCTTTAACCGTCCACCACCTCACGCTTTGAAACATATACGATTTGTTAGTGTTATTGCCAGAGCTGTAGATAGCATCAGCGTGCGTCGGGCTGTGTGCCGCTCTCTGCTGCTTACACTTTTTGCTCTTGTTGATACTTTGCAGTGAAATCACGCTGTTCGCCATCAGTTACCATGGTTACGCAATGCACACATTAACAAACACGGACAGAAATCTTTTAAGATCGTCTGAAAACTCAAGAAAAACAAAAACAAAATAGATTTAAATCACTAATTTTCAGGAGTCTGTGATCAGTACGAGCGTTCACGGCCCTGTTTAGGGGTTTGAGTTTCAACAAAAAGGTGAAAGAGTCTGAGAAACTGTCAGCGTTAACCAGCCTGTGATTGTGATTTTATCAGTGTGAGACTTGATTTAACATCACAAATCCTTTCACCTGTTGTAGTTCTAACTAAAGCAGCTCTTTCTGGTCAGATTGTGTTAAAATAAAGATCTTAAAGGCCGCCACACATTACAGGATTTTTCGGTCTTAAACGATTTTTAAACGTACAACAAAAAGCGCACACCACAGACACGAGGAGAACCTTGTGAGATTATAAATTTCCTCGTGTCAGATGTTTCCTGTCCACAGTAAAACGACTCGCTTGTAGTGTTCTAAAGATCAGAGCAGGGGTGTCAAACTCAAATTCACAGAGGGACAAAATTAAAAACTGGGACTAAGTCGTGGGCCAAACTAAAAGTTTATTGAAAAAAATTCAACAACATCTGCATGTTTTCTCTTCTTACGAGCTATGTAATGTTAAATCTTTTCTATAGTCCATCTGTAGCCGGCGGGTCAGCTCTAAAACACATTTGATATGATCACGCGGGCCAAATATAATTATATCGTGGGCAAAATTTGGACCCCGGGCCTGAGTCTGACATGTCTGGATCAGAGCATTGTACTTCTAGTTTAGATGCAAGTCAAAACTGTGTTATTATTATTTGTAAAATGTAGTGCAACACTTCAGATACATGATATTAAATGTACAGGTGGTTGGCGATAGTTCACAGGAAGTAGAGTCAATATCTGCAGCTTCACCTCGATCGTTGTGCTGCGTGGATGTAAACAAACACACGTGAGGAACTACTCCGGCCTTTTTACTTTCAAAGAACACCTCAAACTGGATTAACAGCGCTGTTTTGAGGACTGGATGTCATTATTTGCGGAGGACAATTTCTGTGAATAATATGAATGAAAATGCTGCAATTTAACTTTACAACTTTACAAAAGGTGAGTAAAGTCTTTTCATTATTTTCATTATATTTCCTGAGTTTGTAGGTTGCGCCTCTGTGTCCATCCCTCCATCTACCCCTGACGCTTTGTTTTAACGGCCGTTACTGTAGCCTTGTTGATGTTTGGTGGTTACGAGCTGACAGAGCAGCTCAGAGTCACACTGACACCACACACGAGGAGCGCAGCAGCTTCAAAATCACACACAAAGACACAAAGTCAGGTCACGCCTCCACAAACTCAGGGAGAAGCAAATCGCAGGCAAATCCGCCTTTAGAATGCGGCGGCCTTTAAACGTGCACTGCGTAACATTTCTAGTGAAAGGTCCCCCATCTGCGAGTCTCCACTGAATTGTTATCGCTTTGTCTAGAACAGGCATGTCCAAACTATGGCCCGGGGGCCAAATGCGGCCCTCAGACAAGTTTTTCTTGGCCCTCAGACTTCCAGGTGAATTGGCCCAAATTACATTGCATCAATTGAAAAATAATTTTTTACTGCAAGTTTTTTTGAAAATCTACCTCGATAAAGCTAATATTTCATATTTAGTGTGTGGTTTTAAGGATCTTAGCATGAATAAAGACTGATGGCTCATTCTAATGTGTTAAACATGCACATATTTCAATTATTCCTTGTACTGAGCCCCAGTCTACAGCCCTCAATTGGCCCTCTACTTCGTCTGTGTTTAGATATGTGGCCCTTGATGAAAAAAGTTTGGACACCTCTGGTCTAGAATGTTCCACAGTATAGACTTAACGAATCCATCACAAGAAAAACAAGTCGGTTACAGCACTACATTACATTACAATTCAAATCTGTGGGGAGTTGTCTCTATTCACAGAAGAAACTGTTGTATTTTTGAGCAACAGAAACACCCGCAATGAATAAATGCTAGATGTCTATGTTTAATGTCATTCCATGGAACATTCCAGGCAAAGCAATAACATCTCCATGGAGACAAGTAAGCAGAAAAGTTGCGCAGTGCACCTTCAACCTTAAACCCTGTTTGTGGAGCTAAATCTTTCCCAGTAGCTCCGAGCCTCGTTCTATTATTTCATCACAGCTCCATCATTCATTACTATTCGATGACGCTTATGTCCTCTTGTACCTCCAACATCTGCTTTTTTATCGGCCATAACGCACTGACGGACGCCATCTTTAAAAATTGAGTGACCGACGCTGGAAGAGCCCAATCAAAAATTCCCCTGGCTGCCACAAAAGAGTAGTTTATTTTGACAACGCCTCTCTCCTCTCTCCTGGTTCATTATGCAAACGGGCCCTCGGAGGAAATGCTGTCAGGCAGTCATTTGAGTTTGAGTGAGGCTGGGACACCTGGCGCACTTAAAAATTGACAGAGACCCCCCCCCCCCCCCTCCCTCGCTCCATCCCTCTCTCCCTCCCACTCTCAACACCGGCTCCTCTATTTACACGCAAGAGAGCCGCCGGGGAAAAGCTGCACACTCACCTTGTCCTATCTACGCTCCTCAAACCCCCAAGGCTGGTCGCTAATACAAATTTGATTTAGAGAGGAATTTATGAGCTGGTTGGACTCTGCTTTTAAAGGTTCATATTACGCTGTATCCTGAGATGTGTTGTAATGTTGTTTTCTTATCACAAACATACCTGGAGTTTTGTTTTCTTTAAAGAACAAACCCTTCATATTCAGTCTGTGTTCGTCGAACGGAAAACATACAGGAAGCGCTTCACTGTTTTTATAGGTTCTATATTACATAAAATTGATTCTTGTGAGTTTTAAGACATGTTAAAATGTTGTTACCTCCTGAAAAACATAGCTGGAGTTTGAGTAATCCTTTATTATTAGTCGGTCTACATCTACAAAGCTGAAAATGCCCTGCTCCACCTTCTAATGTCGTGTAGCAGTAGTTTACGACAAAATTTCAAAACTTTTCCATGACTTTTTCATGACCTAAAGTGAATTTTCCATGACTTTACAGCACCTGCATGTGAAGAATTGATCAGACTTCTAGGGCTAAATATGAAATGTTAACCCTTCCCACTCACCTTATGGTTTGGTAGGGGTGTGCAAAAATATTGGAATATCGATATATCGTATCGTTTAATGTGATGATACAGTATCGATATCTTGGGCCACTGTATCGATTTATCACCAAGAGTATTTTTAGGCGTGTTTTACTAAATTATTTTGTTACAGAGCTACAGTTTTGTTGCTTGTGGAGTGAGTGAAAGGAAGCTCATTTATTCAACACATTTGATATTTTTACTGTTTCGATGATTAAAATGTTTGTGTTTCATATGAACTTTGCACAAGAAGTGGTTTAACAAAGACTTTTAGTGTCCCAGCCATGATTTAGCCTTTATTTTTTATTGAACTGTATCGAATCGATTTGAAATATATCGTATCGAATCGAAAGTGCACTGAGATATGTATCGTATCGAGGTGTGTATCGTATCGGCAACTTCTCAATGATACCCAGCTCTATGGTTTGGTATTATAGTTTTTTAACATTCAAAATACTGTCCGGGCTCCTGCCATGGACACAATCAATGGATATATCTCTGGAGCATACTTCTGGGGGCAGGAAAAAAGGCCATTACAAAAAAAATGGATGACACAAATTGCACCATCAATCAAAGACTGGTCGGAAATTATAAATGAAATTAGAAAAATGGAAAAAATAACATTTGGACTTAATTTGAAACTGGACCTCTTTGACAAACTTTGGACTAAATGGGACTAATACGCTGGACAGGATGTGCCGTAACATTATTTAAATTTATTTATTTAAATATAAAAACACAGGATGCAGTCTGTCAAATTTGTTCTCTCTCTACGTCATGTTCACTGTTTTGTGTTATGTGTTGTTTATCTTTTCATTAAAACTCAAGAAAAATAAAGTATTAAAAAAACAAAAAACAAAATACTGTCAGGGCATTTATTGTCGTCTCTTTTAAACAAAAGGCGCATACGTTCAGAAATAATCAGCCTAATGTTGACTTAACAGAATGCTGTAGTTGCGTGAAAGAGACACTAAAATTCCATGACTTTTCCAGGCTTGGACAATGACATTTTCAATTTCCGTGACTTTTCCAGGATTTCCATGACCGTGTGAACACAGTGAACAAGAGTTTACAAGTGAACAGCTTCTTTTACCTTTAGTCCAGTAGAGATCGGCAATTCCAGGACTGAAATCATCCAGATGATTCTAGTGAATATTCATGGAGTTTAAAAAACACAGTGGAGCACTTCCTGTATTACTACATGACATCACAAGAGAGTGTTTTCTGTTTGAGAGAAGAACTTAAGTCTAAATATGTTTGCTTTGTGTGTTAAACATGTGTGAATGAAACAAAACACATCTCCAGGTCCGTTTGTGATGAGGAAACAACATTACACAATCAGAAAATAGTAATATGGGCGCTTTAAACTTTATACTCATTTAAATTCTTTGTATAATAAGACCTTCAGGCACTGTTCTGTAGATCTGCAGCAGTGATTTTGAGCTTCCTCCTCCACCTGCACCAATTACATGTGTCCTTACAGCATGTGACAGTGGCAGGTCAGGCTCTGGTCAAACTAAAGTGTCGGCTGTCTGGTCATTATCACCTCCTCTTTCCTCTGCTCGCTTTCCTCAGAAATGGACTGTGCCCACAGGAACCCAGAGGAATAACAAAACGCCTCTGTAATAAAAAGGACAGGCTAAGCTTAAAGGTCCTATATCACACAAAATGGATTCTTGTGAGCTTTAAGACATGCTACACTGTAAGGTTTTCACCTCTTGTGTTTTGTTTCGTTCACACATGAGCTCAAAGTGCTCTGTGCCACTTTGTGATGTCATGTAGTGATAGTTTTCAAGTTAACAGCTCCGTTTACCTTTTGTTCAGTACATGCACAGTTCCAGGGCTGAAATTATCCACATGATTCTAGTGAAGGTGTATGGATTTCAGGGACGGGACACTTCACTTAAAGGTTGTATGAAGGATTTTTTTTGTTTCAAATTGTCAATGATAGATTATAGAGATGCAGTAGCCTTGTAATTATGATGACCAAAAAAAAGAGAATAAAAATTCATCAACTCTGGACGTGGTGGGGCTAAACATTTGCCAATAGATAACGACACTGCCTCGTTATCTGTTAGCTGACAGGCTGTCAATCAATCTCCCTACGTTTCTAGTGTAACTGACTTGCCTGCGCCGCCGGTACGTGGTTTACGTACGACTGTCACGCAGTCCACAGACGCACAGACGCACAGACGCTGTTTACTCCACCAACGCAACAGTTCTTAGCGGCTTTTTTTGACCTATATCTTCCTCGCAGTTCGCACAAAGTTTGTTGCAATGGCGACAAGAATCCAGGAGCAGTTCGCCGCAAAAGAAAGTCAGTTTTTGAGGTCGCTGAAAGAAGAGAAGACAAGGGGAAAAGCAGCAAAGCCAAACTAAGGTGATTCTTGAAGATTCATTCCAGCGATGGCGCGACTGAAGCAGACGCAGGGTCTAAAGACTGACGCACTGGTCGCCAAATTACTCCTGGACAGGAAACTTCTGCTTATTATGAAAACGTACTTTATTTCCAAGAGCTAGACAAACGTTTTTCAGGACACGAAAGCGATATCCTATGTCTGAAAACGTAATTTTCAATGCAAAGAAAGAGTCCGCTTGCTGCTGCGTGTTGTAGCTAGTTCATTCACACGGAATCACCGCGCAACCCTTCTCTGCACCCCTTTCCTGCTCCTCCCTCTCTCCCCTGCTCCCTTCTCCCACGAAATGTCCGCTCCCCCCTCCTCACTTCTCCGCCTTGCCCAACACTGTATTTAGTTGTTTACAAGTCACGTGCAGCGATGAGGACTTGTTTTCTAGAAACAAACCTGTTTCTGGTGTAAGGAGGAGGAGGGAGGAGGCGTTTCTACGTAGGAGCTGTAGGGGAGGGGGGGTGGTTTCACGCATGCGCAACATTTGAAAAAGGACAAACAGTCGCTGGATTTCTTGTTCCTTGGAAAATCCTCTATACAACCTTTAAGTCACAACTCAACTTACGATTCTGGACTCTTGATTTCTGATTCTCTTTGATTTTGATAACTTCTTTAAATTAACATTATTCCTTATCTTAAAGGTCCTATATTATATAAAACTGACTCTTATGAGCTTTAAGTCATGTTATAATGTTGTTACCGCCTCAAAAACAGACTTGGAGTTGCATTTTGTTTCACACATGTCTGAGTAATCCTCTATTATTAGTCTACATCCCAAAAATTCTAAATCCTTTGTTCCACCTTGAGATGTCATGTACACTAGTGGTCAAAAGCTTCAGAAAACCCTTATTTTTCCAGTTATTCATTGCAATTCAAGTGGTGCAAGTCCAATAAAGAGCGTGAAATACAAAGGTAAGAACTGAACAGCCAGAGGTTAAAAAAATTGATAAAAGATACAAAACACAAGTCCAAGCTCTGCCAAAACTACCTCAGGAAAAAAGAACAAGATGGTAAAGCTTGAAAACCTGGAGTGTCCAGCACAGTGTCCAGACTTAAACCCCATCGAGCTGGTTTGAAGAGTGAAAGCCGAGCGACCTACAAGTGTCACACATTTATGGGAACTTCTGCAACAGACTTGGGAAAGAACTTTCTGAAGAATATTTGATTTCTATTGTAAAAAGAACGAGCCACGAGTGTGTTCAGCTGTTATATCTGCCAAAGGTGGACACTTTCACGAATCAAAAGTTTAGAATACATTTTGGTCAACAGTAAACAGTAAAAAAATGGAAAAAGCTGTGGTGTTCTAAAACTTTTGAACTGTAATGTAGTTGTAACTTTCAAGTTAACAGCTCCTTTTACCTTTTGTTCAGTAGAGATTGGCAATTCTGGATCTTAAATTATCCAAATTATTCTAATGAAGGTGTATGGAGTTTAAAAACGCAGTGGAGCACTTCCTGTATTACCACATGGCATCACAAGGGGGAAGCGTTTTAGGTTTTTAGAGAAGAACTCTGCCTAAATATGCAGGGTTTTTTGAGTTAAACATATGTGAATGAAGGACAAAACACAACTCCAGGACTAATTGTGATGAGACATTTTAAATATTATAACTAGGGGTGTCAAATTATCGCGTTAATTGCGATTAATTAATTACAGTCATATTTAGCGCGTTATGTTTTTTAATCGCGTTAATCTTATTTTAATCTAACTAACTTTAGTTGTTTTGTATTGTTATGCTTTTTTAAAACACAAATTGTTGGGACAACAACACAAACACACAAAACATTTTTTTTTTCGGTAATTCCTCATTGCCGGAAACCACACAAAACGCGCGCAGTAACAGTGATGTAAACGTCACGTTGCGGCGTCAGTCGCACAATGGACGAGGTGGAAGAGCCAGTAGAACACAGAGCAGCAGTGCACAGGTAAAAACACATTCGTGTGGAAATTATTCTCCCGACGTGAAATATAAAAGAAAATAACAAATATAATATCTCCTGAAAACAACCTGCATAGGCTCATGATGTCTGCACTACTGTCCTATAGTGACCTGCCACATGAGGGGACACGCACAAACACACACAAACACACACACAACACACACAAACACACATTCATCATCGTCATTACCCTGAGAACGCACGGACCACGCGCTTCCTCCTGTGCGCCTCTAAACCAGAACTAACACCAAGACTAAAACCAGGACTAAACCAGAACTAAACCAGAACCAAAACCAGGACGGAAACCAGGTCTAAACCAGAACTAAACAACCAGGAACTAAAACCAGGACTTAAACCATTCCAGGACTAAACTAGGACTAAAGGACTAAACCAGGACTAAACCAGATAAACTAAATATGGACTAGGACAGTAATCAGGACTATTATAGTCTAAAACAGTTTCTCACCAGTACAAATATTTTATCACAAATTTAATATTTTTAAAGACTGGACTTTTTATTGTCTTTAAGTCGACAAAAATTACATTTTCTCACTCGCTACTTTACACACAAACTGTTTCTTATCATGGATTTTTGGCTCAACAGCCAATTTGGAGAGATTTGTTAAACAATAAATGACTTAATAAAGTCACTTTTTTAAATCAGTCTTTTGATCTGCCACAATAATGTAATAATTAAATAAATTTAAATGAAAATACCTCAAATTGAAGGCTTTTCTCTGCAATTTTTTAGGTGAGATTAAAATGAGATTAATTAGATTAATTAATTACAGATCATAATTAATTAATCTCTCAATTTTTTTAATCGCATGACAGCACTAATTATATAACATAGATCAGAAAATAGTGTAATATAGGCCATTTAAAAAACAAAAACTAGTAAATCTTTTTTTTTTAAATGCAAGTATTTATTTTAATAACGAATATAATTTATGTGTAATCTAAGAAAACTCAAATATTCGTCGTTTTTGGTGGGAATTGTGTCTTTAATCCAACTGTAACGCGCCGCTGATTCATAAAAACATTTACGTTTAGTGGTGCAGACGGGTGAGTGCCTGAAGTGTACGCATGCATCTCACAGGATTAACTAACCTTCTCTCATTGCATCTCAAACTGCCTTATTTGGGCGTCACAACTGCAGAGGAACAAAGTCAAATCGACACAAGGTCAAATACGTGATAAAACTAGAACGGCCGTTATTATGTCAGCGTTATGATTATGTGTTAGTCTCACGGAAATTAAACCGAAAATGTGAAAGGGCTTTATAGTTTTCTGATTGGTAGCTTCAGCTGTTGCACCCCTGGTTTATTGTACAGTCTATTTTGTTGAGCAACTCGTTAACCTAATAAAAATGTATGCGGGCGTTGTAAAAATGTCAACTCCTATCTTTCAGAATTAGCAGCAGAGGCGCTTTGTTAATCTAATTCCGTTTCATTCTCAACACATCGGTGACCAGATACTTTTGATGTAAGGGTTACGTAACGAGACGCGATGTCAGTTTGGCAGGGCCCCTGTGTAGGAGATAATAAGAGACCACGGATCGCTCCTCAGCTGCTCTGACCCTCACACATTAAATTGTCTGGTAAATCCTTCATACGCCTCAGAGGGGGTGGACGTTATGGGCAAAAATAGCAAAAACAAAACTTCTTTTTGGTGAGGAGTGAGGAACAAGACGTCAGCTCGTCTCGGTGGCCTGTCCGAACCGTCAGACTGACCATCAGCAGAAGGTCTTCAGCTGAATCTCTGACGAAGCCTGGTAGTTTAGCAGCGGAAAGATGTCAAGGAAAGAAACATCTACTTATCCATTTTCTGACCAAAAATGAAGTGTTGTAGCCATTATTCTACATGGAGAGGTGTGAAACGTTTTTAGTAGGAGTGCAAAAATATTGAAATATCGATATATACAATTCTCACGGTACGATATTTATTGCGATATCGTGTGAAAGCTCCCGATATGATGGGGAGGCTCATGATTAGGAATCTAACAATGTCCAAATCTCTTGGTACGATATTTTGACGATATACATCTCACGGTTACGATATTTATTGTGATGTTTTGGGGAGGCTAAGAAAACTGTTAGTTACTTTTTCCTCTTAAAATGCCTTGACAAGACTTAATCCAAAGAACTAAAACTTAAAAGTGCTTAGAACTGTTATTTCTTCTTGTAGTCTGCACTGAAATGGAGCAAAGGATCATGGTCTATGTAGTTCCTCTGTATTTTTTAGCTACTGCTGCACCACAACTCTTATTTTAAGCAAAGAGACTTGTAATTCGATATATTGTGAAGGTCCACGATGTTATTGTGAGAACTTTGACGATACAATATCACGATATTTCAGTTACTGTAACAATTTGGTGTTACAGTTGGTCATATCGTTATTACGCGTGTGCAAAAATGTGATGATATCGTGGGCTGCTGTATTGATATATAGATAAATAAGTATTTTTTGGTATATTTTACTAAATTATTTTGTTACAGCGCTACAGTTTTGTTGATTGTTTAGAGGAAGGAAACTTGTTTATGCAACACATTTGTTATTTTCACTGTTTTAATGATTAAAATGTTTGTGTTTCATATGAACAGTGGTTTAACAAAAACTTTTAGTATCACAGACACAACCATTATTATTTATTGAACCATATCTAATTGATTTGAAATGTATCATATCAAAAGTGCACTGTATCGTATCGTGGCCTGTGTATCGAGGTATGTATCGTATCAGCAACTTCTTAATGATACCCAGCCCTAATCGTTACAGTGAGCTGCTCTGTCGATATATCGCTTAAGGAATTTTTTTGTATCTTGTAGCCACACTACAATTTTGTTGCTTACTTAGTGAAACAGAACTTTTCTGAGATATTGCTTTAAAAAGTACATGGTTTCCTTGAAAAAAAAAAGTAGTATATCACAGAGTATCGTGTGTAATATATAGATTATCGCATGTATTGCTGTATCGTAACAATATTGTAACATGAGCCATGTATCGAGCGTCAAATCAAATTCAAAATTCAATTCAAATTCAAAAAAGTTTATTGTAAATTTTCACATGAAACGTTTGAAGAGTTAAAACTGTTCCTCACTCTCAATCTTCTAAATATATAATAATAAAAATAATAAATGGAAAAGTTAAAATAAACAAATAAAAGTAAGAAAATGGAAAATCATGAGGAAGCCTGTAATTCCCAGCTTTATTCAACAGACTCGCGAGGATTAGAGGAGTTCCTGAAGTTCTGAGAAAATTTTAAGGCAGGTGAGAAGAGGGATTAAACTTAGTGTACTGAGTGTCGGAGGCTGAAATTGTGATATTCAACCAGGTGAGACAAATAAATAAGGAGCTGTGACTGTGAATAGTTTATAGGAAAACAGTTTTGGTTGAAATGTTGCTGCTTCATTGTTTAAAAAGCAAGTATTACACTATTTTCTGATCATACCTGGAGTTGTGTTTTGTTTCATTCACATATTTAAACACACAAATCCTGCATATTTAGGCTTCTTCTCGCAAACTGAAAACACTCTATTCCACCTTGTGATTTCAGCCCTGGAGTTGACAATTTTGACTAAACTAAAGGTAAAAGGTAGCTGTTAATTTGCAAACTACCACTACAACTTGGGATAATAGACTCAAAAGTTGTAAAAAAAAATAAATAAATAAACAAATAATAAAAATCTGAGCATCAAGTTTCAAATTTACTGGTCTGTTTGCACCATTTTATTGAATTGGAAGCAGTCTGACCCCTCCTTGCACGTGCACTGGTTCAGAGGTGTTATGATGCATTTGGATCAAGAGAAAATTAGTCTTTGCAGGTTCAGGGAGATAAATGTAACAGGATTTGGTCACCTTCTGTTTATTTAAAGAAGGTATTTAAACATCTCATTAAATCTATGTTATATGATGGTCTTTGAAATACCCACTTTTTCAGCTTATTTTGGTGATTTTTTTGTGTGTGAATGTTCAGTTGTTTTTATTTTTGTTTTGTAAGGGTTCTCTAAGACATTATATAGGCAATTAGAATTTCATGTATGTGCTTGTACATCTTTTTAACCTTTCTGACATGTCTGATGTCTTATTTTGGGGACTGTAACTGTGTATTACAGTATTTTTCGGACTATAAGTCACACTTTGTTCATGGTTTGAGTGGTCCTGCAATTTATACTCTGGTGTGACTTACATATTAAAATGTTCACACTGAAGCCGTGAGAGGCTCTAGGTTTGTGTGCCAGTATTCCTGCTCCTATTACTCCTGTATTACTCCTTCATGCTCTGTGCATGTCTCCTGCAGAAAGAGCCGCTGTCCTGCTGCAAGTAGTGAAATATGCAGCCGAAAACAGTAATCGAGCAGCAGAAAGAAAGTTTGCATTGAGAGAGAAACTTGTGAGGGACTGACGGGAATGGAGAACACAGCTTCATGCAACTTTCCTGGAAGTCATTGGATGGATTGACAAAGCCGGGACTTTAATGACAACCAAAACAATCCTGTTGGGATTCAGAAAGGCCGGAATAATTTTAACTGGTATTGATGCTGAGTCTGACGACAGCTACGCAGAAGAGGAAGTGGTGCTCTGTTTACCTCCGAAGGTCGCAGAGTTGTTCAGAAGTGACACCGAGGATGAAGAATTCAATGGATTTAGTGATTTGGAGTGAGATGGAGAGTCTGGTAAACTTGTTGTTTATTTTATAATTATCTGAAGAACTGTTCATATGTGACGTTAACAGTCTGTTGTTCTCTGTTCTATTGTTATTACTGTAACTCGCCTTTCAAGATGAAATGTCGGTTGCTGGTCTCTGATTTTATAAAATAAATTTTCCCCAAAAAGTGAGACTTATTCTCCAGGGCGACTTATAGTCCGAAAACTACGGTAAATGTCAAAAACACAATAAACAAAGTGCTTAAAAAAAAAAGGAAAAAAAACACTACATGAATCAGAACAGAGCATTTTGAGGTTTGGAGATGTAATGATAAATAATGCTACAATAATTAATCCTAATACAATCCTAATAATCCTAATACAAAAAACAATGAATGATGAATGAATGTATCGAGTATCAAATCATGATGGACCCTGTGATTCCCAGTCTTATTCAATAGACAACGGTGTTTTTAAAAAGCATTTAAAAATATGGTGAAACGAGTATGTCATGTTTTCATGTTGTACACAAGGCAAACTGACATCTCACTGTCCAATTACCCACCAGACTTTTCTTGCAGATACAGCAATAAAAGTTCTATCAAATGCATTCCATCTTTCACATCTCCATGCGTTGCTTTGTTCGTGTTTGCAGATCAGCACAAACTTGGAGGAACCATCTCTCATGCTCTTTGTAGCCCGCTCTCTTGTACGATAAAAAAAAAACACATGACAGCAATAAATTATTCACGAGTGACACGATACAGATTAAAGAAACAACTCGGAAATACCCCTCGCACCCACGGAGGAGGTCAGAAAGGATTTAATTAGTTTCCCCTGGGCTGGCTAACATAACCGTCGGCTAATGGAGGAGCGCTAATAAACATTGTGAAATCCTGATGTGCGTTTTATGTGGCGCTACAAAGTGTCCCAACACGCACAGGGGAACAGTGCCACAGAAAAGACAGACTCACATTTACTGGTATCTAAAAGGAAGGTTACAGTTTAGAAAGGAATTTGTGCTGGTTTAATGTAGTGTAAAGTATTCTGGTTCTATGTTCTAAAGATACTAAAACTCACTCCTCATTAAGAAAAGGGCTGCAAAACTGACTGGGATTGAATCGAAATCACAATTTGAATCACAAAGGCAGCAATTTTTTTAAGCACCAGAATTAAAAATCTTATTCTGCATAAAAACTGCTAACTCTGTTCTGAAATGTATTTGTTTGCCAGTTCATAAAGAGTTTTAAAGAGTGTGTTTAAAATGAAACTCACATAAATCACACATCTAATCGCAGTGCTTGTCAGAGATACTGCAATTAGTTCATTTTCCCAAATTGTTCTAGTCAAGCTGGCACCACTTAGTGCCTCCACTCAATTTAATTTCTCTCCAGTGAGTACGTCAGGAATCAGAATACACTAGACGGTTTGCAAGAACCCCAGAAGTTGTAGACCAGGCACTGGCCAAGCAGCAAAGAGCTGCGAAGCCATGACGTCAAACTCAAGCGTCTGTCTGGGTCAAGATGGATGTAGATGAAGACAGACATTCTGTGTTGGCAACGATTCCTGAGATCGAGGATTTAAAGCCAGAACAAAAAGAATGTTTGGTGAATTTTATCAAGGGGAAAGACATTATTACCCTTCTTCCTACAGGATTAGGGAAAAGCTTATTATAGTAGTTAGCCCCATTAGCAGCATAAAAAATACATCACAACTAAATAGCAGCAGTTGGTTAAATAAAAAAAGTACCCATCGAGTGAACAAATCCTAATGCTGCGAGGTCAGATGGTTTCCACTAAGTGAAACCAGCTGATGAATCAGGGATAAAATTGTTCAGCCCTACATCAGAAGGTTGTGGGCTGCCTGGCAAATCCAGAATGATGCCTCTGTGTTTTTATACAGATTGATATCAGTCTGGTCCCCATGACCTCTGTTGTGTCTCAAACCTGTGATTTGTCTTTTTTCAGGAACATTTATGAAACAAAAGAGCTCATTGGTCGCCTGTTACTTAAAAATAAAATCATGTTACTGTCACCTCAGGGCCTGTTTACATAAGAACGCTTGTGGGTAAAAGCGACAAAATATTTTATGGAAAGTGACTTTCGTTTAGAAGGTGCCAGCGTTTTATACAAAAATCTGTAACCACCCTCCAGTGTGGAAAAGTTGAATAGCGTTTCCGGCCACACTGTCCAAGACGCAAAACTCTGGTCAGATCTGCTCACGTCTCGAACGCGTTTACGTCACAAACATACATTATACAGAAACAAACATGTCAGATGGCATGCATACCCAATCGAATTCCACACACTTTTGCGTCACCATGTGCACACACGTTTCTTCCCGAAATCGCTTGTCTAAACACGGAATAAAAAGGGAAGATGCAAGGCCACTTTTCTGTTCAGACCATCATCACATAAACGCAGCCTTAGATTTACAGAGTTCATTGATTTGCTCATTGATTCTGAAGAAAGCTGCCATGTTTTTCAGTCCCCTATGAGTTTTTTCTCCTTATTTTTTTCCGATTTTGTCCCTGATGGGCTAATCAAAACTGAGATTCACCGATGACCAGACTCACATCTTTGGTAAAGTAGTGAAGTGTGTATTCTGGATCCCAGGAAGGTCCTGGGTTCAATTCCAAGATCAACAGATGCATAAAGTTTGCTTTTTGTTTTTTGGTTTCAAGCTGAACCATGTACTAATCCACCAGTTTGTAAAGATCTGTACCAGGTTCAAGATCTTCATCAGTATCATAATAATAATGTCATGTTTTTTGTTTTGTTTTTTTTTATCTCTCCTGTCATTAAAAGTGCACTAAACCTGAAAAATGTTCAATACTGCAAAGAAGACTACTGAAATCCAACAAATTAAATAAGATGTTTTTTTTCTCTTACATGAGTGACTTGACAAGTTACATTACTCGAAGTTAAAAGAAATATTTCTCAACACTTCAGTTATGTAAGTTATGTAAGCTATCTTTATTTTCTTTCATCTTAAACTGGACTGGCCTTAACCTGTTCTCACTTCACTGCTGTACACTGTAACATTCTACATCACAGCGCCTGCCTTCACACTTCTGACGTTTCATTTTCACCGACGGGCCCCCGCGGGAGCAAGCGAGTCTAAACCCCCCCGTCTCCCCGGGCCTAACTCACTTACCTGCAGTCCACACAGCTCCAAACCAAAGCCTACCAAAACTGCAATGTGACGCCTTCTGCCCGATTAGCAACGAGGCGCGCGTGAAGTTAATCTCCGAGCGAAGGAGGGTCCACCGCGGGGGAAGAGAGGGAGGACTGGAGAGAGGGGAGTGAAAGACTTCAAAGAGGAGAGAGAGAGGCGTACCTGCAGTGGTCCGAAAATTTCACGTCACGTTTAGCCGGGTGCAGAGCAAGGATTAGAGGAGTTACTGAAGTTCTGAGGGGATTTGAGGCAGGTGAGAAACAGCTTAAACTTATAAATACTTAGTGTACTGAGTGTTGGAGGCTGAAATTACGATATTCACCCAAGTGAGACAAATGACTGAGAAACTGTGATTGTGAATAGCTTACAGGAGTGTAGTTTTAGTTGGAATATGGCTGTTTCATCGTTTAAAGGGCCCATAACACGCTATGTTCTGATCTGTTATAATGCTGTTTCCTCATCATAAGCAAAGCTGGAGTTGCGTTTTGTTTCCTTCATGTTTTTTCAATCGTCCTACCTCTTCTTTAAAGGGACAGTCCGGAATTTTGGACATAGGACCTGATTTCCTAGTGAGTCTTACCCACTCCACAAAACACCCGCAACAAATCTATTATTACGCCAGACTGTCGATGTGAATGTCTGTGTTAGGGATGGGCATTCGATGAAATTTTCTTAATCGATCGTCGGAAGAATTAACGATTGATTATCGATTAATCATTAACGTTTTTATATTAAAATTATCATCATTATTATTACTATCTGCACTACTAATCTGCATAAATAAATTCAACTTTACGACAAATAAACCGTAACCACTCTAGAGCCACATCAGCCCGTTTGACATTATAATGTGTTTAATTCAGTTTTGCGCAACTCTCACAGAAACGAAACTTAAAACCGCATCGCTAATTTGCATAAACTAAGCGAAGATAAAAATACAGCTCTTGAGCGCTGAGGAGGTTCAACTTCTGTCGGATTAAAAGACATGACTCAGTGGAATACAGGTTAGTGTGACCAGATTTGCGTTTGTCAAAGCTTTTTCCCACTGGACACCGAAATATATGTTCCTGCTTTGTTCACTGTGCACATGGACTCACACTTGTCCTGACCGGAACAGAAAGCGTGGAATTTCTTGTACAAGTCATCGTTAAATACACATTTGCACTCCGGTACGTTGCAGACTGACTGTTTGTGTCTCGCTCCTTCTGAGTGCAGAGAGCTACATGTACGGACCTCCGTTTGGTCACGCTACGCACAGCAACCTACATTCGGTTTGTCGATTAAAATTAACGTAATCAATGAAATTCTTAATGATCAATTATCGATTAATCATGCTCATCCCTAGTCTGTGTCGATAGAATAATGTTTGAAATAAAACTAACCTTACATCGCATGAATCGTCGTTTGTCGAGGGACTATTTTCTCAGTAGCGGCGGAATTTCACTTTGCCGGTAAAATAGGTGCTAGGTGATATTAGGGCTGTCGCAATAACCGCAAAAATGAATCACCACAGTACCAAGAAGGCCCACCGCGATGATCACCGCACGTGACCAATGTGACCCGACCCAGAGTCCTGCACGAGTCCATTTTTAGAGACCCACACCTGCCTGGACACATTAACATTCCACCCATTACCACCCGTGCCCGTGATGACCCAGGACTAACCCAGGACTAACCCAGGACTAACCCAGGACTAACCCAGGACTAAGGTGCGCCCGCGTAGACAGTCTGGTAATCACAGGCGAAAGGACCGGCGCAGAGATCCACGGCCGTCGCCCGATCGCACTTTGTGGATACCTGCTCCACGTGCTCATGTTCGTGCTCGGGGCTCTCTATCTTAAGTCCACGGATACCTGACCTGGTGCAGGACTCTGACCCGACCTGGTGCAGGACTCTGACCCGAGCTGCCACAGTGAGAGCTGGAGAGATGCAGTGGCACTTGTTCCAAAGCCAAATGTTACTTCTCCCACCCTACGCACGCTATATCCACACGACAACCAAATTACAAGTGTATCTGCGCAACAAGTGCATCATCAGAGAGTTTTCAGTGCCGCTGGAAATATTATAACTCCAGGAGATGGCACCCCCTTCTCCACGAGTGCGATATCATTGCATATCGCGCTATACCGCACAGCAGGAGAAATTCCCTAACCACGACAGACCCTAGGTGATATCAGTCCGCTGCTGCCAAGTTTTCTATCAGGAAGTACAACTCACTGCTGCTGCTCAGACATAAAACCTTCAAATGCAAGGTTGGTTTCACTTCTAAAATTATTCTATAGACACAGACATTTACATAGACAGTTTGGTGTAATAATAGATTTGTTTCGGGTGTTTTGTGGAGTGGATAAGACAGTTTTTAGTGGCAGGATAACTATGGCCATTGACATGCACTAGTCTAGCACCAGTGACCTCTGCAAATACAAGGACTGGATGGAATATTTTAAAAAAGTGTCTCCACACGTCTCCAACACTCTGGCTCACTAGGAAATGAGGTCCTATGTCCAAAATTCTGGACTGCCCCTTTAAGACTCTTGCTGCTCTTGCTGTTTTTATGTAAATATCTAACTGTTTTTTTTTTTTGTAGAGTGGGCTGATCTCTCTGGGTGGCCTCACTTTGGGACCTCAGATTCATTGGTAGGGATATGAGCACCTGGGCTGGCAACCATTTTGTGTAGAGTGTGTTTCAAAGCAAGAAAAATGATCTGACGAAGGCTTTTTTGCCAAAACATTATTTAAAAATTAAAAAAAGCTTTTGGACATCAGCCATCTGAGTGTACTATGCATTTTTGCATTTCATTCACACGTTTAACAGACACATCCTGCATATTTATGGTTCTTATCTCAAACAGAAAACACACACATAATACAGGAAGTGCTCCACTGTGTTTTCAAACTCTATACACCTTAACGAGAATTAAATTGGATGAATCAAGCCCTGGAACTGTCAGTCTCTACTGAAGAAAAGGTAAAACAGAGATGTTAACTTGAAAATAGAACAATAACTGAAATATAGTGATATCATATCATCAAAGTTCTAACAATAATATCGTGAACCATCACAACATATCAAATTACAAGTCTCTTTGCTTAAATTAAGAGTTATGGTGCAGCAATAGAGAACTACATAGACCATGATCCTTTGATCCATTTCAGTGTAGACTACAAGAAGAAATAACAGTTCTAATCACTTTTAAGTCTTAGTTCTTTGGGTTAAGTCTTGTTAAGGCATTTTAAGAGAAAAAAAATCACAAAATATCGCAATAAATATTGTACAGTGAGATGTATATTGTGAAAATATCTAAGAGATTTGGATATTGTTACATCCCTAATCATGAGCCTCCCACCCATATCGTGAGCTTTCCCACGATATCACAATAAATATCGCACCGTGAGGTTCATACTGTGACGATATCGTATCGTGAGACTTGAATATCGTTACACCCCAACTTGAAAACTATCTCTACATGACATCACAAGGTGAAACAGAGCATGTTGTGCTTTGGAGATGTAGACAAACTAACAATAAAGGCTTAGGCCGGGCGTACACTGTGCAACCCTTTTTGAGCATTTTTCGTGCGACTGAAGGATCGGTGTCGTGCTTCGTGTAACATGGGGTACATTAATGACTCACGACCAGCTCATGACATTCGTAGGTCGCAAAAAATCAAACTTGTTTAAATCCAGCGCCTCTCGTGATGTTGAAGTGTTCCACGAGCCGATTGCCGGAATCAGACTGAGCATGCGCGGACACAGAAGCGACTAGCATTGTGTCTCCGCAAATCTTGTGGTTTTCTAATTCCGTGGTTTTCTTCTTCGTGGTTTTCTACTTCCGGAACAACAACTTTGACAACTCCGGTCGTTATGTGAACGTACAGTGTGAGCAAAGTCGCATCCGAGCATCGTTTTCAGTGTAGAACATATTCGTGAGCTGTGAATGTTAAACCCTGTGATTTGGTCGTACAGTTTAAGCTGGGGCTGAGTGACACGACCGAAAATATCGCACAGTGTACGTCTGGCATCACTCAAACATGTGTGAAGGAGGCAAAACACAACTCATGGTCTGTTTGCGATGAGGTAACAACATTATAACATGGCTTAAAACTCACAAGAGTCAATTTTGTGTAATATAGAATCTTTGTTTATTTTGTAATAGCTTGGACTTCCATGTTTTTCTTTCTTTCAAGCTCATTATCATTTGTTGTTTGCTTTGGTTCTAAATGTAAATGGCAGCGTTTCGTGTTTTGTTTAGTGTGATATATTTGTTTAAAGGACGCAGTGAAGCTTCTGAGAAATTGCTTCTTGGGCATTCACGTCCGCAAATGCCACAGTAATTAATCCTAATAAACAAACTGATGAATGAAAGCGTATGGGACTGTAATATTAAAATCATATCTACTAATCAAGATTTATAACCAAGGACAATTAGACAAACTGTTATTGATTTGGGCTACATTAAAGGTGCACTGTGTAACTTTTCTGGTGGGTGGCCTTTCACCTGCTTTGTCTTGGAAATGTTCTCACTTTGCCCTGAATGTTCCACTGTATGGCATTAAAGTTATCTATCCTGCATTGATTTAATAAAAAGTGTTTTATTGCTGGCCTGTTGGTGTCACGCGCATTTATGGAGATTGAGAAGGATCCTACACCAGAAAAGTTACACAGTGCACCTTTAAAACACTGTATTAAAGGTTGTATGGAGGATTTTTTTTGTTGTTTCAAATTGTCAATGAAAGTTTAAAATACCATTAAAGAGATGCAGCAGCCTTGTAATTATGATGACCAAAAAAAAAAAAAAAAAAGAATGAAAATCTATCAACTGTGGATGTAGTGAGGCCAGATAAACATCAGCCAATAGAAAACAAGGCGCCCTCTTTATCTATTGGCTGTTAGGTTGTCAATCAAACTCCCTACGTTTCTAGACTCGTCGGCGCGCTGGGATTACGTGGTTTATGCAGCAGTTCTTAGAGACTTTTTCAAACTGTCGCTTCCTCGCAGTTCACACAAAGTTGATTGCGATGGCGGACGAGAATCCATGACCAGTTCGCCGCAAAAGAAAGTCAGTTTTTGAGGTCGCTGAAAGAAGAAGAGAAGGGGAAATGGAGCGAAGACAAACTGAAGTAATTCTTGAAGATTCCTTCCAGCGATGGCGCGAATGAAGCAGACAAAGGGGCTAAAAACTGACACGTCGGTCGCTAAAATATTTCTAGACAGGTCACTTCAACAGTAATTCTGAACACGCACTGGATGTATACAAGCGTGATTTCTAGAGTAAAGAGGCGGGAGGAGATGTTTCTACTGAGGGAGCTGTGGAGGAGGAAGGTGGTGTCGCAGTACTTCACTTCTCTTAAGAAATCCTCTATACAACCTTTAAAACACACCTGAAACAAAAATTTAACTTTTTCTTCACAGTGTGTAAAAAGCAGGTCAGTGTCAGAGTCAGCACAATAGAGGGGAGGACAGAATCTGCAGTGTCCTTTTCATTTCAGCTACTTTCTACAGCCCAATATTACATCAAGATAAAAAAGAGCAGATATAAAACCCACCCAAAGGAAAACATGAAACCAAATTTGTCTTATGGCCGCAACACGTAAGGATTTTTCAGTCTTAAATAGGGGTAACAATATCCAAGTCTTACGATACGATATTGTCACGGCATGAACCTCACGGTACGATATTTATTGCGATATCGTGGGAAAGCTCACGATATGATGGGGAGGCTCATGATTAGGAATGTAACAATATCCAAATCTCTCTGTACAATATTTTCACAATATACATCTCACGGTACGATACTTATTACCTCCGCCAAGGAGGTTATGTTTTTGCCGGCGTTTGTCTGTTTGTTTGTTTGTTTGTCTTTTAGCAACATAACTCAAAAAGTTATGGACCGATTTTGATGAAATTTTCAGGATTTGTTGGAAATGTGAAAAGGAAGAACTGATTTCATTTTGGGGTTGATCCGGAAGAAATCCTGGATTCTGGATCACTTTGAAATTTTAGTTAACATTGTGGTAAATGGGGCCAAAACTTTTGTTTCTCAATATCTCGGTTAATTATTGACCAAACCCCATGAAATTTGACTCAGGGATGGACAATGGGATCCTCTTTCATATTCCAAAGGCTGATCCGGATCTGATCCAGAATTTTATCGCAATTTATATAAAAAATGGGGGTAGTCCTTGGCGGAGGTCTGCGCTCTCTGAGTGCTTTTCTTTCTTCTTTTGTGGAGGCGAACAAAACTGTTAATATGCGACTTTTTCCTCTTAAAATGCCTCGACAAGATTTAATAGTGAAGAACTGTTATTTTTCTTGTAGTCTACACTGGAATGGAGCAAAGGATCATGGTCTATGTAGTTCCCTCTGTCTTTTTTTTTAGCTATTGCTGCACCATAACTCTTAATTTAACAAAGAGACTTATAATTCAATATATTGTGATGGTCCAGGATATTATAGTGAGAATTTTGATGATACGATATCACGATTTATTTATTTAGTTATTGTTACATCCTTAGTCTTAAAACGATTTTTAAACATGTGACAAAAAGCGCACACCACAAACACTAGGAGAATCTTATGAGGCGGGGTATAAAGTTGTGAGCGTGATCAGCTGTTTCCTGTCTACAGTAAAACCACTCGCTTTTAGTCTCTTAAGTGTTCAAAAGATCAGAGCACTGCACTTATAGTTGAGTTACAAGTCAAAACTGTGCTATTATGATTTGTGAAATGTTGTGCAATACTTCAGATACATGAATTTTAAAGCACAAACGGTTAAATCTGCAGCTTCACCTCGATCCGTGCGCTGTGTGGATGTAAACAAACACACGTGAGGAACTACTCCTGCCTTTTTACTTTCAAAGAACGCTTCAAATTGGGTTAATAATGTGGGGGTTTTTTTTGGACTGGATGTCATTATCTGCGGAGGACAATTTCTCTAGATAATGTGGATGAAAATGCTGCACTTTAAACTTACAATAATAAATAAAGTCTTCTCATTATTTTCAAATCTTGCACAGCGAAAACACAAAGCTGGGTCACGCCTCTTTGAACATCGGGAGAAGCAAATCGCAGTCAAAAACAGGCAAACTCTCATGTAGTGTGTCCTTTACTTTCCATGTCAAATACAAAACATTTGAGCGAACATACATGACCATTCACACAGACAGTGGCTCGCTCTTTTCTGCATCACTCGAAGAAAAACTAAAATGGAAACACGGCTCTGCCCACGCCAGTCCATCTTCACCCCAACCAGGGAATAATTTAGCTCCATCAATGCTTTTATATGCGTTATAAAAGAAAACAGACAGTTACATAACTGTACACTGTATCTGTATAAGCGAACTGCCTCCTTTTGCTTCTGAACCTCTCAAACAATTCTTATACACTTTCTTTAAGGGAAAATATTCAGAAATCAAACCAGAAAGGCTGCAATTATTTACACAATAAAATGTTCTCTCCAAAGAACAAAATATTCTGTGTTTGTACAGTTTTTACCTGTAGTTTAGAACCCTACAATCACGTTCTGAAATGCAACGCTTGTGTCTCAAATATGAAAAGGGCCAAAATGACGCTATTTTCTGATCTGTTTTAATGCTGTTTCCTCATCAAAAACATAGCTGGAGTTGTGTTTTGTTTCATTCACAGGGATGTAACAAAAACCAAAATACCGTGATATCGTATCGTCAAAGTTCTCACAATAATATCGTGGACCATCACAATATATCAAAATGTAAGTCTTGTTGCTTAAATTAAGAGTTATGGTGCAGCAATAGCTAAAAAAAAAACAGAGGGAACTACATAGACCATGATCCTTTGCTCCATTTCAGTGTAGACTACAAGAAGAAGTAACAGTTCTAAGCACTGATTTTAAAAGTCACTTCCTGCATTCTCCATGAATACATGAAAAATCTGAAACACTTCTATTTGATTGTCCTTCACCTGCTTGTCTCCATGGAAATGTTGTTTTTGTTATCTTTGTTTTGAATGTTCCACAGTGCAGATTAAACCCATCCATCACGAGGGAGACAAGCAGGTCACAGCACTGCGCTGCATTACAATTCAGATCTATGGAGAGTCGCACCTATTCACGGAAGGATTTATTGCATCTTTGAGCAATAGGAAACACCCATAATGAATAAATGTGAGATGTATATATTTAATGTGATCAAATGAAACAGAAAATGCACACCTAAGTTCTTGTAGAGGTGCAAATGCAAGGGACAGTGACATAAAAGTGAAAAAACACATAGCACTCTCAGATGGTCGCTGTCCGAAAGCTGTTTTTGTGATAACAATTCTAATGTTAATTTGGTGTTTTGGCTTCTGACTAGGAATGTAACAATAACCGAAATATCACAATATTGTATCGTTCTCACAATAATATCGTGGACCATCACAATATATCGAATTACAAGTCTCTTTCCTTAAATTAAGAGTTATGGTGCAGCAATATCTACAAAAAAGACAGACGAAACTACATAGACCATGATCCTTTGCTCCATTTCAGTGCAAACTACAAGAAGAAATACCAGTTCTAAGCACTTTCAAGTCTTAGTTCTTTGGATTAAGTCTTGTCAAGGCATTTTAAGAGGAAAAAGTAGCATATTTACCTCCACAAAATATCATAAATAAATATCGTAACGTGAGATGTGTATCGTGAAAATATTGTACTGACAGATTTGGATATTTGGATTGTTGGATTGTTGCATCCATAATCGTGAGCCTCACCACCATATCATCAGCTTTTCCACGATATCGCAATAAATATCACCCCGTAAGATTTATACCGTGACAATATCGTATCGTGAGACTTGGAGATCGTTACAGGCCTATTCATTCACACATATTTACCAGACAAACCCTGCAGGCTTTGAGTTCTTTCTGTTCTGTTTCTGTTCTGTTCTCTCAAACAGAAAGCAAGAGTCAGTTTTGCGAGGATCTTTAATGCTACTGGAGCTGTTTACAGCTGTACTTTGAACAGAATCCTACAACTTAAACATATTGCAAATCTAATCTCTTTCGCAGTTCTAATCAGAAGACTCTCTTTACTTCATCCCCTTCCATGTTCACACAGCACCTCTGCAGAAGCAAAACCATCAGTCACCTCTGCCTCTCCATCGTTAGTGTCTTGGCTCCATGAAGACATATTTTTCTATCTCCAACTAAACCAAGATCTCTCCATTTTTAACTTTAAAGGTCCAATGTTACACAAAATTGCCTCTTGCGCGCTTTAAGTCATGTTAGAATGTTGTTACCTCCTTAAAAACAAACTTGGAGTTGTGTTTTGTTTCATTTACATGTTTGACTAATCCTTTAATAATAGTCTGTCTACATCTCCAAAGCTCAAAATGCTGTTTCACTCCACCTCGTGACGTCATGCAGTGGTAGTTCTCAAGTTAACAGCTACAATTTTACCTTTTGTTCAGTAGAGATTTGCAATTCCAGGGCTGAAATTACCCAAATGATTCTGGTGGAAAGGCAAAATGTGTGAATGAAACAAAACACAACTCCAGGTCTGTTTGTGATGAGGATTCTTTGTTTCCTTATGACCTCTATACTGTATTTATATTATGGTATTTGTACATACATTTATATAATTTATGTCTTAATTGACACCGGTCTCTTGCTGTTTTTATTGCTATTGCTTATCTAGAAGTTTATTACTATTTTTGTGATACTTTTTTACTCTGTGTTATTATAATATAATGTGATGTATGAGCTACTGTGTCTAAGTAATTTCCCTCGTGGATCAATAAAGTCTAAGTCTAAACAACAGAAAATGGCGTAATGTGGACCCTTTAAAATGCAAAAGTTGAAAGTGAACAACTTCATTTGCATTCATAGGCTAATATAGACTTTATCTTATAGACTAGATTTCACAGCGAGAATATTTTTATAGCCTTGTGGATGCTTTTCAATTTTTAATGGCGGATATTTTTTGATGTTAATGACGATAAAGTGGGAAATAAATTTGGCTTAAAGGCGCTTAAAGTTGGACATTTTCTCATCCTTCTGGTCTAAAAAAAAAAAAAAAAAAAAAGATGCACTATGTAACTTTCTGGCTGGGCGTCTGTCACCTTCTTGCTTGATTACCGTATTTTCCACACTATTAGGCGCTCTGGATTACAAGATGCACCGTCATTAAATGGTCTATTTTCGAATTTTTTTCACAAATAAACCGCACCGGACTTTAAACGAAACACAACAGTTGGATGGGTCAGTGGGACTTTGTTTGTGGCGTTCACGGTGACTCTGGGCTTTGTTCAGTTGTGGCGTGTAGGGAGGGTGCTGTCTGGGACCAACGGATTGTCGGCGTGTTCGCAGTGACTCAGTTGTTCAGTCGTGTCTAGAAGTGGCACATTGCACTCGCTTTTTCGGTTCGTTCCTCCGTTCCGTTCCTCGTCGGCGTGGAGCGATGAGTGTGTCTGTGGGTGTTTTTCGCTGTGCGGTCGCTGTCTGCTCCGTGTGTGTTTGCGGCTTTGTAATTTACTGAAGTCGTGCTGGGACACCCGAGTGGATTCGTGTATAAGGCGCTCTGGATTGTGGGGCGCGCAGTCGTTTTTTGATGGGGTTGGAGGCTTTTGAGCACGCGAGTTTCAGCTGACGTCATTGTTATTAAAAGCCCGCGTTGCATGCTGGGAAATATTTTGGTCGGAGGCAAGAAACAGGATAGCGTCAAACACAGTGCGTAACCTCGCGTATTTATCCCCGATAATGGTAAATTCCTGCTGCATTATCAGATGCACAAATAGAAGCACGGAAGAAGGAAAATGTCTTTTTCGTATTCTGAGTGAAAAGAACCGCTAACGGCGAATTAAACGGCTTTCAAACATCCGCAGAGCAAACGTAGAAGATCCTAACAAACCGTGGACTCCAACAAGTTCAACAACACATCGAGACTCTTGGAGGTTTTCATCTTTTCTGCTGTGAATGGCCCAGGAGTTTCCACCAAGTCATTGTGGATATCGCCGAAGTGAATATTTGTCCAGGTAGTTGGCGATTCTGACCAGAAATTTGGTTTGGTCCACCTTTTGTCGGGGTTGAAAAGGGTGATTTGTCGTCCATCGATGCTTATGACCAATTTCTGGTCAAATGGTCTTGGGTCCTCTGCTGTTAGAGTGGATAAATAACCGGGATCAATACCCTTTACGTGCTTTCTCGCTCCGACCTTCATGTTGAATTAGTGTTTCTTGCCGCCGACCAAAATAATTCCCAGCATGCAACTTTTGTCAACAATGAAACTTGCCTATAGTGCGGAAAATACGGTACTCTGAAATGTTCCACAATGTGACATTAAACAGTTCTACCTTACATTTATTAAGTTACAGGTGGTTTTATAGCTCAAAAATACTTGTAAGTGGGGTCGCCTCTTCACAGATCTGACCTGTAACTTGGTCTCCAAGAAGACAAAAAGGCTTAATGCCATACTACAAAACATTCAAGACAAAAAAAATAACAGCTCCAAGTAGAAAAATGACACAATGCAGCTTTAAGAGTATTGTAAAGTATTTAAGTATTAAGTATTTTTTTGCACACACACTTCAATGCCCAATTAGCAAATCCCAAATACTGCAATTTTAAAGTACAATACAATACAAAGTACAATAATTTCTTCCATTTTAAATTTTAATGGTGATGAATTCATACATTTTCTCATCCTTCTGGTTGGGAAAAAAAAGAAAAAAAAAGAATTAACAAAACGCAATTCCTCTACTAAAAATGACATTATTGGAGCGCATGTTTCACAAAATACCGTTTATTCCTCTCGTACTTATCCATGCTCTTTGAAGCTGCTGCTGCTATATTTTTTTTTCTTCTTCCTATTTTTAGCTCAAACCTTACATTCGGTTCTACACTGGAGCTTGAGGGAGAGCTAATCCACGAGAACGCCAGCTTGCAACATCCTGGTAGCGGCAATTATTATGGGATTTCTTTGGTTATCTTGGCCCGTCACCCACCGCTGGATCACAAGTCCTTTAGCTCAACGCAAAACGGTGCCACAAGTTGCATTTTTAAACTCTTAGACCTGGATCTGGATGGGAGGTGTGAAAATTCAACAGCTCCTCCAAGTTGGTGTTGAATTTTTTATTTTTTTTTCCTCCTCTTTTTTCATTTTCGATGTTGTGATGTGCGTCAAAATCCCTGGGCTGCCACTTTATCAAAAGGGAGCCTGTCGAGCGGGTTTCCAAGCAGTGCTCGAATAGTTTAAGGAAAAGTTCAAGTAGCTCGTCTGAATAGGAAAAAGCGTCAGAAGTAAAAGTTTGTGAGGTCTCCAGAGCGGTCTTCTCCAACAGCGTCAGGGAAGGAGGCAGAGTTTTCTAGACTTTTCTTCTGTGGGTTATATAATGCAAACAATTCTAGGCAATGAGCAAGGGTATTTATTTTCAGTGGTGGATGAAGTACTTGATTTTGTTACTTAAATAAAAGTACAGATACAAGAGCAAGAAGTTAAGTAAAAGTAAAAGTATCGCATGAAAAAATCTACTTAAGTAAAAGTATTGACGTACCTGTTTAAAAACATACTAAAAGAGTGAAAAGTAAAAGTATTTTGTAGAGACTTTTTGAACAATTAAAGGATGAAATGTAGTCAGAGTCGGAAGGAGGAAGGAGCTGGCAGATTTATCAGACTGACACCTCTGACGAAGGCGGAAGTGTTACTGCCCCAACATCTTACCAACAGGTCAATAGGCTATTTGGCTTTTTACACATTTGTCTTACTAGAAGAAAACACAAAAATTACACGGGCTTAATACAGTACTAATATAAAGAAAAATATAAACAAACATCATGTAAAGTTACTCAATTTGATTTCTTGCTTATCGTGTGGGCAACCTTCGGGGGACCCTGCATTGGTTCTGAGTAGGAATGGTTAATCGATAATTGATCATTAAGAATTTCATTGATTACGTTAATTTTAATCGACAAACCGAATGTAGGTTGCTGTGCGTAGTGTAGGGTGACCAAACAGAGGTCTGTACATGTAACTCTCTGCACTCAGAAGGAGCGAGACGCAAACATTTCGTCAGCCTGCAATGTACCAAAGCACAAATGTGTATTTAACGATGACTTTCCAAGCTTTCCGTTGCGTTCCCCCGTACGGTGTCCTGGTTTTGACAAACGCAAATCTGGTCACACTAACCTGTATTCCACTGAATCATGTCTTTTAATCCGACAGAAATTGACCACATCAGCGACACAAGAGCTGTAGTTTTATCTTCGCTTAGTTTTTGCAAATTAGCAATGCGGTTTTAAGTTTCGTTTCTGTGAGAGTTGCGCAAAACTGAATTCAACACATTATAATGTCAAACGGATTGATGTGGCTCTAAAGTGGTTACGGTTTATATGTCGTAAAGTTGAATTTATTTATGCAGATTAGTAGTGCAGATAGTAATAATAATAATGATCATTTGAATATAAAAATGATCATTAATTCTTCCGACAATTGATTAAAAAAATTTTATCGAATGCCCATCCCTAGTTCTGAGGCTTCCCCAGAGTCCCTAGACCCCACATTGGGAACCACAGCATTATATACATACTATATTTTCCGAGCGATTACACGCGCTCTTAAGCCTCTAACTGCATCAAAAAACGACTGCACGCTCCACAATCCAGAGCGCCATATACACACATCCACTCGGGTGTCCCAGCACGACTTCAGTAAACTACAAAGCCGCACCACCCACGCAAACACGCACGGAGCAGACAGCGACCGTGCAGCGAAAAACACCCACAGCCACACTCATCACTCCACATGGACGAGGAACGGAACGGAGGAACGAACCGAAAAAGCGAGTGCAATGTGCCACTTCTAGACACGACTGAACAACTGAGTCACTGCGAACACGCCAACAATCCAGCGGTCCCAGACAGCACCCTCCCTACACGCCACAACTGAACAAAGCCCAGAGTCACCGTGAACGCCACAAACAAACTCCGACTCACCCATCGAACTGTTGTGTTTCGTTTTAGGTCAAGTGCAGTTTATTTGTGAAAAAAGTTCGAAAATAAACCATTCAATGACAGTGCGCCTTATAATCCAGAGCGCCTAATAGTGAGGAAAATACGGTATTTGGCTTTTTACAAATTTGTCTTACTAGAAGAAGATACTAAGTTTACATGGGCTTAATACAGTACTAATATAAAGAAAAATATAAACAAATATCATGTAAAGTTACTCAATTTTTCTTGCTTGTTGTGTGGGCAACCTTTGGGAGACCCTGCATTGGTTCTGAGGCTTCCCCAGAGTCTCCAAACCCCACTTTGGGAACCACAGCGTTATATACATACATTATAATAATACAGAATACATTTCTAATATTGGTATTCATTTTCAGGCTTATGTAGAGCTTTAAAACATCTTTTTCAGACAGTGAAATGAAGCAGGGTGGACTGTAAACATTCAGTCAATCCTAGCGACGCTCACAGGTCTTTTATTCCAGGTTTGTGATCAATAAAATGTTTTAGTCTATTAGAAGCAGAGCGTGTAGGGTCTAATTTGGTGCTGTTTTTACAATAGTGTGTACTCTTTGGGGGAAAACAGACAATTTTAAACTTTTACAAGAATAAAATTGATCCACCTTTGATGATAGTGTAACTCATCAGGTAAATAAGCTGTAAGATGCAAAAAACCAAGGCACTCACTGCTTAAAATGAAATGCCTTTATTAATTTATGGCATGTGTTAACGGACAAAATAATAAATGCATTTTATTTTAACCAGTGAGTGCCTTGGGTTTTTTGCATCTTTAAACTGACTTCCCTTCGTAAAGAGCACCACTGAGTTCTATCTACTGGGCGGCAGTAGCTCAGTTGGTAGAGCGTTCGTCCACTGACCCACAGGTTGGCTGATGTGATTCCAGCTCCCACAGATGAATGCTGCCATTGTGTCCTTGGGCAAGACACTTAACCCACCTCGCCCTCAGTGTCTGTGTACACTGGTGTGTGAATGGGTGAGTGGTTTCTTGTTGTAAAGCGCTTTGAGTGCCTTGAAGGTAGAAAAGCGCTATAGAAAAATGTGACCATTTACTGTGTATTAAGCCAGGTGTACGCTACGATTTTTGACCCTTTTTGAGCCGATTTTTCACTCGTGCGGCTGTTTTGGGAATCGGGCCGAGTTTTGGCTTCATCGTGTGTCGTGCTTCGTGTAGTAACATGGGGTAAAGAGAAACGATTTATACCTCACGACCAGCTCCAGATCGGCATTCACAGGTCGCAAGAAAATCAACTTGTTTGAAATCCAGTCGCCTCTCGTGAGGGTTTCGCTCTGTTCAAGTCGTTCCACGAGCCGATTTGCCAGAATCTGTCAGACTGCAGATGCGGACACAGAAGCAGAAGCAGGATATGAGGTTGTGGAGGACGATGGCGCTGGCGGGTGTTTTGGACACAGGACATGGAGGCGCAGCTAATCGAGCAACACAGAACAGACGTTTGGTGAAAAACTTGATGCTACTTACCTCCAGTTCCCTCTGAAGAACTGACAACCCGTACTGCCCACATCTGCCCACGTCTGCCCACGTCTGCCCACGTCTGCCCACGTCTGCCCACGTCTGCCCACGTCTGCCCACGTCTTCTTTGCCCACCTGCCCATATTCGTCGCCTCTTCTTTTTGGGTTTGTCTGCGCAGAGAATGACACAAATTGCCAAGGCAGCACGTCTGTTTTTTGCCTGGATCCCGCATTTTGTCTCCACACGTCTGTGGTTTTCTAATTCCGTGGTTTTCTTCTTTGTGGTCTTCTACTTCTGGAACAACAGCTCCGGTCGTTACGTGAACGTACAGTGTGCATGGGCAGGTCACATCCGAGCATCGGTTCATATAGTGTGAGAACATGATTCATGAGCTGTGAACTTTTAAACCCTGCGATTTGGTCGTACAGTTTAAGCTGGGGCTGAGTGACACGACCGAAAACATCGCACAGTGTACGTCTGGTATTATCCAGTCCAAGAAGTCCAGTCTTTTTGAAACCTTTTTTTATAGGTAAATAAGCTATTTGACTTTTTACAAACGTGTCTTATAAGAAGAAAACACAAAGTTTCTATGTAACAAGAAGACAAAATGTTCTGAATATATTAAGCCCACTGAAGTGCATTGTTTTAATATAAATTAAACCTAAGATATTACATATTACTTTGTATGTTAAAAGTATTCGAGGGGCCCTGTGAGACTTTGGGAATGGCTGATAAAAGGTTTTTTAAATATCTACTTTTTCTTTTCATTCAAAATCAGACACCTCACCTCCACCTGGACATAAACAGAACTAGTTCAGAACAGTTAACCCACTACCGCAAATATTGTTTTTTGTGCGTCCACCTGCTGTTTTCACCTCATGATAAATAATCTTGTTTTTGCAGGAAGCCAATAGGGAGATGTATCTTTTCTAATATCCAGCGTACAGCTACATGAAACAGGCTTCTCCAGAGCTATAGAAAAGGTCAGACTGTTGCTATTTGTGGTCATCTCATTTACTCACGTACACAGCGGTGCCTGCTCATCTACAGGTGTGGAGCGTAGCACAAGTATATTCAGGAAACAACACACTTACCTCTATGTCTGATAGAGACTTTGAAATGACAAGAGGAGCGTGCATGGAGGAGATCAGCTGCTTTTGTAGGACAAAGTGGACAAGGGCAAAAATAATGAGATTCTGTTCACATTTCGCATCTAGGGACAAAACGACTGTTATATGAACGAACACACTAAAACAGAATCATATTTCAGAACATGTTTGAACAGATCTAAACTCCAAGGTTAGCAGTTTACACAGAATGAAATATTTTAAGTTGGGAGGGATTCAGAGCGGAAAATAAAGGGAGGAAGGATTCAGAGCATAAAAGACTAAAGTAAACATGTTAATAGGTTTCGGCAAATACAGCATTTTCATTCATTAAAAAGTGAAATGATGCTTAGGGCTGAGTATCATTAAGAAGTCGCCGATAAAATACATACCTCGATACACAGCCAACGATACGATACATATCTCGATACAGTGAGCTTACGATTCAATATGATTCGATACGATATATTTCAACTCTATTCAATACGGTTCTGTAAAAAACAAAGGCAAAATCGTGGTTCTGATACTAAAAGTCGACTAAGTCCACTGAGTTTATGCAAAGTTAATAAGAAAAACACACATTTTACTCATCAAAAAGGTGAAAATGTCAACACAATTGTAGCTCTTACACAAGATAATTTAGTAAAATACATGACATATCGATAGAGCAGCCGATGATATCAATACTGTATCATCAAATTAAACGATACAATCACATCGATATTTCAATATTTTTGCATACCCCTAATGGTGATATAAATATGTTATGCGTTTGCAATTAATACAACATTGAAGTGTAGTACCTCCTTATTAAAGGTCCTATATTAGACAAAATTTGCCTCTTCAGAATGAAACAAAATACTCTTCCAGGTTTGTCTACATTTCCAAAGCTCAAAATGCTTTGTTCCACCTTGTAATGTCGTGAAGCAGTAGTTTTCAATTTAACAGCTACCCTTTTACCTTTAGTTCAGTGGAGATGGGCAATTCCAGGACGTGGCGAAGGTGTATTGAATTTAAAAACACAATGGGGCACTTCCTGTATTACCACATGAAATAACAAGGTGGAACAGAGTACTTTCCGTTTGAGAGAAAAACTCAGCCTAAATACGCAGGGTTTGTGTGTTAAATGTAAGAGAATTTAAGTACTTTATCCTCCACGTACTGTACATCTCAGTTACACACTGACTCACAGGTGCTATTTATTGGACTGTTTGCATCATTGTCTGTTTTTGTTTGCTTCCTGGATGCTATTTTTATGTTTTTTGTATTGTCCATTGCTGCTTGTACTGCACTTTGTAAACCTTGCTTTTAAAAAGATAAAGATTTATTATTTATTATTTATTATTATTTATTATTATTATTATTATTTTATTATTTTTATTATTATTTTTTATTATTTTTTTTATTTTATTATTATTATTATTATTATTATTATTTTTATTATTGTTGTTATTATAATAACACGATCACCTTCTCTTGGCATACCATTATTTAAATTGTGTCATATTGCTGTCTAACCGGTGCCTACTGGCTTTCATAGTCTCACCACACTTGCTTTATAAACCTCCTTCTTTGGGAACACGGTAAAGGGGCTTGAACACTCAAAGATCATACTATGTTCACTTCTGAAATCATACTATGTTCACACTTCAAGTCCCCGCAACTAGGGATGGGTGGTAATACAGTATTACGGTACACCACGTTATCAAAAAGTGGCAACGGTATCAGTTTCATTACCGTCATTTAAAAAATCTACAGCGCATAAGGACCAAATATAATATTATAATTTATTGATACCTAAATTTGTTTGCTCAGCACAAATGAATGTGTAGTTGTATTTTCAATTTAATGCTATCACAATTTAAAACTAATAGTCCATAATGTTTCTTTTAACTGCGTGGGGAGACGACAGTTTCGATTAGTTTCGTTCCGTTGTCACGTGACGCTCAAAAGGGAGACCAAGACAAGACGGCAAGTCCGGCCGCAAGCGAGTTACTCCCCCCAAAAATACTTGTACTTCTGCAATTTGGCATCATTTTGGCTTCAGACGTACATTTGTTTATGTTTTACAGAAACAAAACTTAAAATCACGTGGCTAACTTGCATGAACTGTAAGCGCCGATAAAAACAGTTCGCTTCTTGTGCTGCTGACGCGGTTCAGCTTCTGTCGGACTAAACGACACGACTCAGTGGAATATGAGTGTTCTCTCGGTGACAGAGGATGTGCGACTGATGTTGAGTCTGTTCTGTGTCTGTATCGCGTTGGAGATGGTTCATGTGAAACTTTTCGGAAATCATAAGTCTGCAGGTCATAGGCATAGACTGTAGAGCAGTGCAGCTTCGTAGCTTACCAATGTTGTACTAAAACATGTTGGTAATACTTAGTATACCGAGTAAAAAGTCCCGAGAAGGTTTAACGTAGAGCCCGAGATTATATGGCTTTATTATCGGCCAATATGGGCACCTGGAGACATATCGGCTATCGGCGATATGCTCGCTGATATGGGCCGATATTTCACGTGGGCATGTTATACCGTTATAAAGTACATTATGTTCATTTAATCCAATTTACAGACAGATAATGTCCTCATATGTGGCTCCGCATCAGTATTGCCTGTGTCTGTCTGTGAACACACCACAGAGTCACGTCACTTCACTCACGTGTGTTTGTTTACACCCGCAGTGGTGCGCAACACTGAGATTATATTCTTTTTATGGACAATCGGTTTGAGTCTGGATTAAAAGGACATTTATTAGTGCTGACTTGTGATGTGAGGAGGAGCCTGTGTGAGCGGTGAGTGTTGAAATACATCGACTTTGAAGCTAGTTTAGGTTTTGTTAGCGATTAGCTGCTGTAGCTCCCACACATAAACAGGCTGTTTTCTATTGGTCTATTGTAAAGTGACTATATTGGCCGTATATTTGTTACTGAACCTGCATTGATATGTAAATGAGCTGTGAATAGACGTGTGAATGATCCACATTTATGCATATAATTAATTACCGCGGCGCGCACGGCTAAAGGCTAATAGCGGTAGTTTATTTACTAGCTAGTAGTGATGGGTCGGTCGCGATCGAAGCGGCTCTTTGAAGCGAACAACGGGAGCATATTTCTTATTGGGAGCCGTGTTTTCTCTTTTTCTCACTTTTTCTCTTCAAGCCGCATGTAGACCCGTAGTTTGACAGCAGCAGCGGCTGAAAATGAAACGTTTCAGAAATCTGCGTGTGCATAGGATAAAAAAAATAAAAGTGCATATTTGGCTGCAGTTCAGCATAAAATGAATAAACCAGGACTAATCTTGGGCTCGAGTGAAGGAGAGAGATAGAGACCGAGTCCCGACACTCAGACCTGGTTAAGTTCTGATTTAGTCCTGTTTCACACATGGTTTAAATCTGTTTTAGTCCTGGTTTAGTCCTTTTTCAGTTCCAAAAAAAAACTGGAATACCCATCACTAGTAGCTAGAATGTGATGCAAAAATGCCATTAGGCCAATCTACTGTATG
This sequence comes from Boleophthalmus pectinirostris, assembly GCF_026225935.1. Lineage (NCBI taxonomy): Eukaryota > Metazoa > Chordata > Actinopteri > Gobiiformes > Gobiidae > Boleophthalmus > Boleophthalmus pectinirostris. The sequence goes on along the minus strand of NW_026571515.1, from coordinate 10,206,558 downwards.
TAAATATGATGTAAAGAGTCAGAACAACAATAAAATGTTGCCTAAATAAACCCAATTTAGAATCCACTAGAGCCAAACCTAAGTTTTTTAAACAATTCAAGATTTACAGTGAATTTTTTCATCACTAAATATATCGGTGAATATATCGGCTATCGGTAGCTCCAACTCCCATTATATCTGTTTCATATCGGCCACAACAAAATCCATATCGGTCGGGCTCTAGTTTAACGGTATCAAAATTTGGATACCGCCCAACCCTATCCCCAACCCTGTATTATTGGTGGTAAATAAACTTGGTCTCCAGCCTTTTACTTCCACCATTTCTTAGACAAGCTGAAAACATCTACAACATTAAATGTGTGAATTAAACAAACACAACTCCAGGTATGTTTGTGATGAGGAAACAACATTATACCAGATCAGAAAATTGCGCAACATGGGCCCTTTAAAAATGTCAATGAGCTAAATTTACTACTAGAATTACAAAGGCAGAAAGTATAAAAAAGGAGACTCCTATCAGGTTTCTCGTGTTACTGCTAATGTTTGATTTCAGCACAATAAAAGCTGGTTTCCCACTGGTGTTTTTTCAGAGTGAGATCTCAGATAAAAGGCCTTTCCCTGTGCGGTCTTTGGAGCCAAACCTCAAACAGTCAAACCTGAAAGTCCCTGATCAGCACCACATCAAAGTCTACATCTACATGAACACAGCGCTCCACCTGCTCCCGCCCTGGTGTAAGCTTGATCCTGTACTGACGATATTAAAACACCAAACTCATTGCTTATTCTATCCAGAAATGCGAGTTTATCTGACAAACTTTGCAAGGAGAATACGCTTTGGACCGAAGACTGTACAAAGAAGTGGACAAAAAAAGTGTGAGGTCACCCACCGTGTCCAGCTCGAGTCAAATGAAGCTCACCGAGGCTAGCGGTTATAGGGGGGAATAGGTGGGTTTCACGTGACGTCACAGGGCTACGTTTGTCAGCGCGCAAAATCAGATGGAGGGCAGGAAGTGAACTGACTGAAGGAAAATGCCGATATGTTGTGTAGTTTACGGCTGTGCCAATCGTTCTAACCGAGAGAAGGAAAAGCGATTTTTTAGAGAACCGAATATAGTCGTCCACAAAGGTCAGAAATGGGAAAAGCCGACAGAACAACGCCATAAAAAAGTGGATTACAAACCTGTTTACGGTCGGGAGGAGCAGAATTCGCTACTGCTCGTGTCTGCAGTGATCACTTCGACAAAGGTTTGTTACAAAGATAAATTGTTTTTTGAGGTTTACCTAAACATAAACGAATCATTAACAACTAACGGCTAACGACGTTTGTTGACATTAAATAGTTGGGATAGAGGTTACTGCTGATACACTGCAGTTTTTCCCATAACGTCTATACACATAAAATAAGAGAAACACACCCCGGCGAAGACCAAACGATAATCATCATTTAGGCGTTTTGCACCAAGGTTGAGGACCCATCCACTGACAAAAAAAGTTCTATGCCTCCAAACTTTTGTACTTTGCCTTCATCTGTTGTCTGGTGTAGAACGATGTCTGAAGAGCTAAATAGTTTGTGATATTCTCTGCCTCGATTGTCGGCAAATCTTTTACTTCGGTTGAAAATTCTCTCATTTTCAATAAGATCAGGGTCACGCCCAATATATTTGTCGACTAACTGCTCGTACTTTTGCCTCGCTACTGGCTCTAAATCCTGACAATAAGAACTCTTCTCCATATCTGTGTTCTCCAGAGGCGTGTTTGTTTGTCGTGTTTGCCTTCACTTCCTGCCCTCCACCTGAAATTTGCGCATCATCGTGATCACGTGACTGAAACCCTCCTATTTGGAGTATAGTTCCATATTGGTTATTTACGGATAAAATTGCGAAATAAGCAGGTAGAGCAGGTTAATACGAACATTTTAAGACCAAAATGACAAGGCTCACTGCAGCAGTTACAGAGAGAGGGGTGACATTTTTTTAATTTAAAGACAATTAGAGTTGATGGAGCCAGAAACGTCCCCATGAACACTGCCTATTTAGAGCACGATGGCCAGCGGGTTAACTATGTCCATTTATATATTCACACTTTTCTGCCCCCGCCCACTTTTGTCTCTAAACGCTCCTAAACTGCACCTTTTTGTAGTGGCACTACTAGGGTGAACTCCTATTCAACCCCTTTGTCAATGGAGAATTTAGGAAACATTTTACAACTTAACTGAGACATAAAATCTGATTATTTGTATAAAATGTTCATGTTCATGTGCACCGACAAGTCAACACCGCACCGATTCTCTGGGGGGACTTTAAAAGGACTTTATAGTCCGTATTGAAGATCAGGAGCCCCATACAAAATAATACAACCCGAATGATGATGGCGACACCAACAGCAACTTCAGGAATAATGTGAACACAGACTAAGGCTTTGGGCAATAGTTAGTTTATAACATGACTCCCATAATGGTCTCAATGATATAAAAAATGCAATTTAAAGCCACAGTATGTAACTCTCTAGCCAAAAAAAACAGTAAAATAAAAGCATGTTTGTTGTTGTTTTGTTTTGCATTTATTACAATTGTACTGGGCTGAAAACTTCTGTATGCACTGGGAGGTAGGAGTGTCAAAAGTAGAGCACCCGTGGGACCCAACGCAAAACAGTACAGCATGGAACATACTTTGAAAGCTCATGGGAGGGCGGGACTGCACAATGCGGGAGCGGGTGGGTGGGATGATAAACTGCAGTCCCGCAAACTAAATATGAGTGTAAAGTAAAATGTACAAATGATTAATGTGTGCCTATGATATATTATTTGTCCTGGGTATTTTATTTAGCATTAATAAAAACATTTTAAACAGCCTGAACTTGCGGATGTTGTGTAATCTCACGCGCATTTTTGACAATTCCTTTCCGCTTCTCCTTGTTTGACAGAGCTTAAGAAAGCGAACGTCCCCAATTTGCGCGATTTGTGGTGGGAGTGGGACAAAATATCACAGACGCAAGCAAAAGCGGGACTGAAAATTCTGTCCGGCACAGACCTTTAGTCAAAAGTTTTAAAAATAAGATACTAATAGATACAAACTCTTTTCAAAACTACAGTGTTTTCCACAGCGCTTTATAGTTAGGGTGGCCACCTTGACAAACAACCACCCTCTGCCCTCTGAACCACATAAATTCTCACAAAACTACGGTCCTCACTTTCGCCGAGGAGTATTTTTGCAATTTATGTTTTAAGATTCAGTTTAAAGTTCACATTTTGGGGAACTGCTAAAAAACTGAAATATGAACATGTTTGCACAAATCTACTACAGGTTTAGACTAGGGTTGGGCATGATTAGTCGATTAATCGATAATTGATCATTAAGAATTTCATCGATTACGTTCATTTTCATCGACAAACCGAATGTAGGTTGCTGTGCGTAGCGTGACCAAACGGGGGTCCATACATGTAGCTCTCTGCACTCAGAAGGAGCGAGACACAAACAGTCAATCCACCTGCAACGTGCCAAAGCACAAATGCGTATTTAACGATGACTTGTACAAGAAATTCCACGCGTTCCGTTCCGGTCGGGACAAGTGTGAGTCCATGTGCACAGTGTGCAAAACAGGCAGATATGTTTCGGTGTTCAGTGGAAAAAAGCTCACCAGGACACCGAAAACATGAAAAAGCTTTGTCAGGTGAGAGTCGCGCAATGTCGATGACGAGGCCCCTCCTCCCTCCCCCCGTACGGTGTCCTGGTTTTGACAAACGCAAATATGGTCACACTAACCTGTATTCCACCGAGTCATGTCCTTCAATCTGACAGAAATTGACCGCATCAGCGACACAAGAGCTGATTTTTTCCTTCTCTTAGTTTATGCAAATTAGCCATGCAATTTAAGTTTTGTTTCTGTGAGAGTTGCGCAAAGCGTATAATGTCAAACGGGCTGATGTGGCTCTAGAGTGGTTACGGTTTATATGTCGTAAAGTTGAATTTATTTATGCAGATTAGTAGTGCAGATAGTAATAATAATGATGATAAATTTTAATACAAAAAACGTTAATGAGTTAATCGATAATCGATCGTTAATTCTCCCGACGATCGATTAAGAAAATTTAATCGAATGCCCATCCCTAGTTTAGACGTTTTAATGCAGAATAAGACAAGATATTTAGTCCTTTGTGGAATAAATTGTGGTACTTAAAAGTTACAGCCTTTGCGATTTGCTAACTGCATCCTTTTCAGTTCAATCACGATTAATCTTCGCAGTTCTACTCTTCACAGAAATCCCCAATCTAGCCCTGCAGAAGAGATACAGGATCAAATCAGAGAACCTCCCACAGATACAAAGAAGCAGGACTACTACCACCACTTTATTTCGCCATAGTCTAAAATGAGTATAATATTATGCTTAGACGACGTTGTGTTCCTGTAAGAGAAAAGGCCTTTAAATAATGAATGGGATTTTTGGCTGTGATCTCCGCAGAGCCGCATAAACTTGCCCACAATGCACATAGTGAGTCACAGGAGTCCTGACAGAGACACACGGAAAAGAGAAATGAGAGCTCAGCGCGAAACCTGACACCAAACATTTACTACGCAATTTGTCTTTCTATTTCGTGCGTATTCTCCAAGGTTTTATACAGTGCCACTCACACCGCGTATAAAAATGGACATGGTTAATCGGCATGCTGCTGCGTTCCAAATAGGAAGCGAGCATGGGGGCGCTTCTGGCTCCATCGACTATGTTTCCAATTGACTTTACATTGAAAAATAGTCACCCCTCTCTCTGAAATTGCTGCAGTGAGTTTCATTATTTTGGTCTTTACGTGTCCGTATTAACCCGCTCTACATGATCCTGGTCTTTTTGTTTTGCCATTTTCTCCGTGAATAAATTCCAGGTTTCCAACTCTTTTTCAATGACAAAATTTCAAAATGTTTCCTTTTTTTGGGGGGGGGGACTTTTCATGACCTGACATGAATTTTCCATGACTTTATGGCACCTTACATATGTGGAATTTCGCATACTTTTAGGTAAATATGAAATTAACTCTTTCCACTCACCTTATGGTTTGCTATTATAGTTTTTTAACATTCAAAATACTGTCAGTGCATTTATTGTCGTCTCTATTTCCGAACGTTTGCACCTTTGGTTTAAAAATCATAATAGCCAAATGAGAACTTAACAAAATGCTGTAGTTGCGCGAAAGAAAAGAAAATGTGTCAACCATTTGATTAGGTAAAACAGTTGGGGTAGGACATTATGTTTTTTTTTTTATTCATCTTACTCCAACAGGTCCCAAAGATGAACGTGCACATATGTTTTTGTTTTGATTTGTGTTAATGTTGCTGATTTTGTTTTACCTTGCTCAAAAAATAAATAAATACATAAAAATAAAAATAATAATAATAAAAAAAGATACTAAAATTCCATGACTTTTCCAGGCCTAGAAAATAACATTTTCAATTTCCGTGACTTTTCCAGGTTTTCCATGACCACGGGAACCCTGAAATTCCTAATCCTAACCACAGAGAAGTGGACTAAGGGAGTGTGACGTCACCCGCAGCGTTTGGCTCCAGTCAAATGAAGCTCACGAGGCTAGCAGTTATAGAGAACAGGAATTCATTAGTGAAGTAAAAACACCAGGATCATGTAGAGCGGTGTAATACAAACATTTAAGACCAACATGATGAGGCTCAGCAGTTACAGAGAGAGGAAACAACTTTTCAATGTAAAGTCAATTGGAGCCAGAGTTGATGGTCACTTCCTATTTGGGGTTAGTTCTGTCCATTTATATTTACAGTCTATGGTGGTTACAATGTTGGACTCATGGATCTATAATAAAAACTGGATAAGGTTTTCTCCCTCTGTTCTGGCTTGAGACCGACTAGTGGTCGCTCCAGGTACTGCAGCTCCCAGGAGTTTGGGCCCAGAAAAAAATTCTCCCATAGAAGCACAATGCATTTTTGGGGAATTCAAACTGCCCGTGTTCGGCTGACAGAGCATCAACAACTTTCACAAAGGTTGGATTTTGTAGACTTAAATCCTCAAAGCGCCTAAACTTAACTATGTAAAAGTTACCCTTGCCCCGCTTTGAGCCCGCGCTCGCTCCGCTCTAGCAGCTCTCACTCTGATTGGTCCAAACGCTCCACACTGTGCACATTACAGACGTCCCACGCGCCCATATTGAGGAAGAAAATGTGGAAGTGAAAATGTTTTTTTGGGCCCATGCACCGATGAGCACAGGCCACTGAAAACAATACAACACCATCTTGGGTTCACCTTCCAGATTTAATTATAGTTCTATGGTTGGGCTGGCCATAACTATTTCTGTATTTTATAGAATATCTAAACAGTTTTTTCTTGTTGTAGAGTGGGCTGAACTCACGGGGTGACCTCACTTTGGGACCTCCCATTCGTTGGAGGGGGATATGAGCACCTGCAACCATTTTGTGCGCTGTGGTCCAAAGCAAGAAAAATATCTGATGAAGGCTTTTTTTGCCGAAACTTTATTTTGAAAATAAAATACCTTTTGGACATCGGCCATCTGAGTGTGCTATGCATTTTTTCACTTCATCAGCTTCTGTCCCTATCTAACAGAGGTAACAGCATTATAACATGACTAACGCTCACAAGTATCACGCCGGTAAATTGGATTCAAATGCAACACAAGTACTCAGGCAAACAAAGTTATTTAAATAACAGAAGGTGTCCTATAACAGGAAATGTTATTAATGACAACTCAGACTGGAAATATAACAGGGGAATATAAGATATTCAATGTGAACAAAAATATCTTCCAAGACTGGGAATACACTAGTAAAAAACACACTAGGAGGAAACTCAGGAACAGGGACAACAAACAGGGAAACTCAGAATTGCAGAAGTCACAAACAGATTCAGGGAATACAGGGTTTTCAGGAGCTTGAATGTCTGTCTTAACAGGTAGACAATCTGGCAAAGACTGAGGGAGCAGAGGGAGTATATATAGACTGGGCCTGGGCTGATTACAGAATGAGGGGCAGCTGTAGGGAAAGGAGGGAGGTGGCAAAAGGAGGACCGGAACAGACTCAGAAATGGAACTGGACTGGGGAAAAAAAGTAAACAAAAAGGCAGAACTGTGACAACAAGAGTCAATTCTGTGTAATATAGGAGCTTTAAAGGTGTAATTTTTTGGTCACCTGCTTGTTTCTATGAATATGTGATGTTCCACAGTATGACATTAAACAGCTCTACCTTACATTATTCAATTACAACAGGTTTTATAGCTCAGAAGTATCTAGAAAAACACACATTTTGACTGTGAGCGTGGTTGCGGTTACAGATCTGACCTGTAACGTGCTCTGGTTCGGTCTCCATGAAGTTAGAAAGGTTTAAAGCCATACTGTGAAACATTCCAGACAAAGCAAAAACATATCTGCACAGAGAAAAGCAACTGACGGCCTCTCCATCGTTACGCAACGCACCTTTAACATTAGTTTTTCATGCACAGAGGACGAGAAGAGCCCTCTAAAGCTGCACTCTGTATTTCCCTGATTTAAATGCACAGTGAGTAGTGCTTATTGTGGGGCTGAGAGACATTTGTTCTCAGTGGGTGACTTGGGTCCAGTGTTATCTGCTGTGCTCCACACTCTCCCCTCAGATCAATGCCTGGCACTGCCGTCGTTTACAACTGCTTTAGCTCCACATTTTAAAGAAATCGAGTCTAAAATGGACGCCGAACAAATGATAAAATATGTGACAACTACTAAACTACTGCTCCTACTAGTACTACTCCTGCTAGTACTACTACTACTAGTACTACTACTACTTACGCCTCCTACTATTCCTCCTACTCTTACTCATACTCCTACTGCTACTCCTACTCTCCTCCTACTAACTCCTGCTACTATTACTTCTACTTCTACTCCTACTCCTACACCTCCTACTACTACTCCTATTACTCCTAACTACTACTACTACTCATCCTCCTACTCCTCCTCCTACAACTACTGCTCCTACTAGTACTACTCCTACTACTCCTCCTACTCTTTCTCATACTCCTACTGCTACTTCTACTCCTACTACTACTACTCCTATGCCTCCTCCTCCTCCTACTACTTCTACTACTCCTACTACTCCTCCTACTACTACTACTGCTCCTACTTCTCCTCCTACTACTGCCTACTACTACTCTACTCTACTCCTCCTCCTACTACTACTACTTCTACTCCTACTACTACTCTACTTCTACTTTACTACTCCTACTACTTACTCTACTCCTACTCCTACTACTCCTACTACTACTCCTATTACTCCTACTACTACTCCTATTACTCCTACTACTACTACTACTACTCATCCTCCTACTCCTCCTCCTACAACTACTGCTCCTACTAGTACTACTCCTACTACTCTTTCTCATACTCCTACTGCTACTTCTACTCCTACGCCTCCTACTACTACTCCTATTACTCATCCTCCTACTCCTCCTACTACTTCTACTACTCCTACTACTCCTCCTACTACTACTACTGCTCCTACTCCTCCTCCTACTACTACTACTTCTCTACTACTACTACTCTACTACTACTCCTATTGCTATTTTAACTCCTACTACTACTCCTAGTACTCATCCTCCTACTCCTACTGCTACTTCTACTCCTACTACTACTCCTCCTTACTACTACTACTACTCCTCCTACTCACTCCTACTACTACTACTACTACTAGTACTACAACTTCTACTATTCCTACTCCTCCTACTCACTCCTGCTACTATTCCTACTCCTACTGCTACAACTACTACTCCTACGACTGCTTAACTTATCAATCTCCACAGAGACGAGCAGGAGACGCCTCCGGGCCAATTTACAGGTGAGGTGTGTGAAGAATTTACCCCATTTGGTTAGAGTGCATGTTTTTAAAGGCAATTTTGAGCAATAAATACTCCCATAATTGAATAAATGCATCTTATATAAGTTTAATACCATATTGTGGAACATTACAGGCAGACGAACAGCATCTCCATCCCCATTCTGAAAAGTTACAGAGTGCAGCCTTAAAACTGCTTGTTAGAGTGTCAATTGCTTTCAGTGTTATCGTCTATATTTTCTTGAGCTACATATCATACTTCCCGACGTCACCCACTGTGTTTGGCTCCAGTCAAATGAAGCTCACAAGGCTGGCACTTACAGGAGCGAATCTGAAGCCGAGTTCCATGTAAGGAATAGGAATTTTTTAACAGCCAGTAGTGAAATAAAAACACCAGGATCATGCAGAGCGGGATAATACGAACATTTGACAAAATGGCGAGGCTCACAGCAGCAGCTACAGAGAGAGGAGATGATTTTTCAGTTGCCACGTTCATATGAGAGCTTTAATTCCGAATAAAAATAATTGAATTCTGCTTTAAAACTGATTATTCTGAATGGGTGGTTTACTCCAATTTTAAAGCAAAATTAATGTATTCCTCGATTATGTAAGTGTTTATTTTTCTTAAAAATAATTCTGGTCGTTCAGCTTCCACCAGTCAGACTTTCATCCATTGCTCTTTGGATTTGCGAGCGGGATGCGGGAGTGGGCTGAGGTAGAGCCGCCGTTGACTCAGTTTGTCTTCTTCCTCCCTTCTCCGACACTCTTCCCTTCTCCTCCTCAGCTCACAGACGTAAAGAGTGAGGAGAGAATTCTCGAGCTTCTGCTTCATTATCATCGGAACAACTGCGAAAAAATTTTGGATAATGTTTGTGTCCGCGGCATAACGACAAACCGAGATGTCAGAAAAGCCGGTAGCAGCTGAAGTGTGTGTTTTCTTTCGGTCGATGTAAATACTTTCGTGTCTCTGTCCAATCAGAACCCGTCACAACCTCCAGACGTTGAGCGGAATTATATAAAGGCGATTTAACTCTTTCCCCCCTGGACGCCTACTAGGAACAACCCATACATATGTTACTAGTTCTACCCATAGAGCATAATTGCATTAAAAGAAAACAGACTTCCACGAGTGATTATAAATGATTTTTACACTCATGAACTTAATTGTAACACAGACATATTTGTATCTCTGGAAACCTTAGACTCTGAACTCTTCATTTATGGATGTTTAAATGTGATTCAACTCATTTATAGGTGTATAACAGCTCACTGAAAATGAGAGTTTACCTGGTCAGGTACAAGCTCGAAAACAAAAAACTACATTCAGCATCTGATATATACATGTTCTGAAAACTATATTCATAAAAAAAATAAAAAATATACTTTGTCAAAGTATTTAAACAGATTTCATATCACCAGATACAGTATAGCCAAGTGTGCACCTGTTTTTACCTGTTGTACACCTGTGTGCACCCAATAAATTTTTTTTCCATTTAACTTATTCAACTCATTTAGCTTATTCAACTTATTTTATTTATTCAACTCATTTAGCTTATTATTATAATATAATAATATAATAAAACTCTTCCCCGTCAGTGTGTGTCCAGTATTTGTCATCTTGGCTATTTTCTCGTGCGCAGAGCTCCACATAAGCGTTTTTTTCTGTAGCGATTCTGTTATACATCGCATCTTGGAAAAAAAAGACTGAAATATTTTAAAGGACTCGCCTGGGCAACATCCAGATTTCAGGGCAATTTTTGATTCATAATCGAGTATAAAGCTCAGATAGTTTGTTGGGACATCGCAGGACTCCACACAGACGCATCAGCGGCATTCTCATCTTCTCCCCGAAAGTCCGTCGCTGTCGCTGTTTTCCACTTTATAATCAACTTCAACATCATCACTTTGAAATCTATAAAAGTCACTTTCTCTAAACTTATCCATAAAATACGTCCGCTCCTCATTATTTCTAAAACTGTGCGCCGCAGCACCGCGATCTTTCCATTGCACGTGTTTCGTGTGTGTGTTTTTTCCGGAAGCTACAATCGTCACTATTTCGATTAACTTCGGAAAAAATCGGCAAAAACATATCCTTGAATCCTATTGGTCAGTCTAGTGTGGGTTGTAGTGGCCCCCACCGATCACAGTCTCTGTTTAAATGTGAAAAACCGAGCCGTTTCTAAAGGTCGTCAAATCTCGTCTTTAGTGATACGGCGGAGGTGTCAAAAGTCGTCATTAAGGGTTCAGGGGGGGTCGTCAAATGTCGTCTTCATGGGGGAAAGAGTTAACGTGTTTTCCATGTAAACCTCAATTTGGAATGATTATTCCCATGTAAACTCAAAGGAGAATATTTTAATTACAAACTTTTTAAATCAGATCAATTAATTCAGAATTAAAAAACATCATGTAAACGTGGCCAATGTAGAGTCAATTGGAGCCACAGTCGATGGAGCCAGAAGTGCCCCCATGCTCACTTCCTATTTGTAACAGGACAGTTATCGGGTTAGCTGTGTCCACTTTCACTTTACAGAGCCACAAAGCGTGTAGTGTAATGTAAGGTTGTAAAATATCCCGTGAGACAAACTCAGAACTTAGCAGACCTGGTATAACTTCTTCTGGTCATGCCTGTCAGTTCGGAGCAGATTCATCTCCAAACCATCGTCTCATTTGCCAATTAGCTTGACAAGCCGAGCGTGAAGGCTGGCACATGGGAGACGTCATAATTCTGCAAAGATCACTGCTCAACTTCCATTTATCACACAAAATTCACACAAAACTGAGGAAAGCAGCGAGGACTTTTTCTCTACGCCAGATTCCCTTCCTGACAAAACTGAGAGACAACTTGGCCTGTCACAATAACAAATTTTGAAGTACGGTATCGCTGAAGAAACCACAAGATAAAAAATAGTATACAAAAAAAAAATTATGCCACTCTAAAACATGATTTTCCCAAACAACGAATCTAGCTGGCACTTTTTCTTTAAGCCAGATGCCCTTCCTGACAAAACTTAGCTACAACTAGGCCTGTCGCAATAACTAAATTTGAAGTATGATAGTCGCTGAAGAAAATACACATGATAAATGACAATATTAAAAACCATTACACCAAAATAAAACAGGATTTCCCCAAAACAACTATTCTATATGTAGAGTTCTGGTAAAGAATGAGCTGTAATAAATATATGGAGCACTTAATGAGCCATACAAGTTTTTTTAATCAACACTCTACAGCTCAAATCTTAAGAAAAGTACAAAATGTAAAACAAAACTCTCCACTAGTACAAAGAAACAGCTCCCACAATAAACAAAGACTTTCAAAAACGATTGTTCTATTTTAAACGAGATATAGTAATTACGGCTGCGTTCACACTGCAGCCTGAAGTGACCCAAATCTGATTTTTTGGCCCCTATGCTCCTGTGTCTGATCTTTTAATGACAGTTTGAATGACATCGCTGCCACTGCCCTACAAAACGCCACGGCCAAAAACCTCATTCTTCTCCTTCTCAATCTCCTCATTACATCAAGTAAGTTGTTCATGTTCTGGCTCCGGTACGAGAGGAACTTTAAAATCTCCAGGTGCTCAATGCTCGCGTCCATGTTTGGACAACTTCCGTAAACACAGAGACGCTCGCTGCGGTTGACGTCGTCGTGTCTCCAGTGCACATGTGGGACACTTTTGGGCCGTTTAATGTTCACACTGGAGTCACATACAAGACGCATTTAACTGGAAATGTGAACGACCTCACAAAAACATCGGATTTTACCAAAAAATCTAAATTGAGCCTTAAGCGCTGCAGTCTGAACGTAGCCTAAGATGACAGGTCTAGTTCAAAATTCTCCTTCAGTAGCTGGATTAAAGTATCCAGGCTGGCGTCACCTAGTGCCTCCACTCAATTTAATTTCTCTCCAGCGACTAGGTCAGGAATCGGAATACACTAGACGGTTTGGAAGTTGTAGGCCGCGCACCAACCAAGAGCTGTGAAGCCGTGACATCAAACTCAAACTCCTGTCTGGTCCCTTTTGTGGTGCAGCACAACAGTAAACAAAGCAGCTGAGATGGATGTAGACAAAGACAGACATTCTGTGTTGGCAGCGATTCCTCAGATCGAGGATTTAAAACCGAAACAAAGAGAATGTTTGGTGAATTTTATCAAGGGGAAAGACGTTATTGCCCTTCTTCCTACGGGATTTGGCGCATTACATACATCACGACCAAACAGCAGCGATTGGTTAAATAAAAAAAGTACCCGCCTACCGTCAAGTGAATTAATCTTAATGCTGCGATGAATTAGGGTAGGATTAATGGGCCTATATTACACTATTTTGTGATCTATATTATAATATTCCTCGTCACAATCATACCTGGAGTTGTGTTTTGTTTCATTCACACATTTGACACACAAATCTTGCATATTTAGCCTTTGAGTTCAGTTCTTCTCTCTTCTTTGCCTGACTGAAAACACTCTGTTCCACCTTGTGATGTTTTTACACTCCATAAACTTTCACTGGAATCATTTGGATAATTTCAGCCCTGGAATTGCCAATCTCTACTGAACAAAAGGTCACAAGGTGGAGGAAAGCATTTTGAGCTTTGGAGTTGTAGACAGACTAATAATAAAAGATTATTCAAACATGTGTGATTGAAACAAAACAGAACTGCGGGTCTGTTTTTGAGAAAGTTACAGCATTATAACGTGGCTGAAAGCTCACAAGAGTCAGTTTTGTATAATATAGGAGCTTTAAAAGTATTACAAGAGCTACTGAAATATTTATAGGCAAAACTGAAAGTCATCATAGCCAGTGAAAGTAGCTACACCATATTCCAGCCAGGGGTCTCCAACCTTTTTTTCTCTAGAGAGCTACTTTTACAAAATGAAAATGTTAGAGTGCTAATACTGTTAGCTGTTGCAAGAAATTGAGTTGATATAACAGCAACGGCCAGGATTAAACGGGGTACAGTGAGTCACGGTGCACAATTTGATGTCATATTTTCAGATAGTGGGAAAGCGCCTCTGTAAATCTAGGGGAGATTTACGCTATTCGAAAGATAAATTCAAAACACAGACTGTATAAAGAAGTGGACTAAAGGAGTATGACGTCACCTGTAGCGTTCGGCTGCAGTCAAATGAAGACAGAGAGAGAGGAGGAAGAGGCAGGGAGGATGCAGAGAGAAGAAAAGGGGAAGGAGACAAGTAGGGGTGTGCAAATATCAAAATATCGATATATCGTATAGGGCTGGGTATCTTTAAGAAGTTGCCAATATGATATATACCTCGATACATAGGCCACGATGCAATACACATCTCAAGTCCACTTTCGGTTCGATGCAATTATATTTCAAATCGATTTGATATGATTAAATAAAAAATACAGGCTAAATCATGGCTGTGACAGTAAAAGTCTTTATTAAATCATTTCTTGTGCAAAGCTGATATAAAATACACCCACTTTAATCATAAAAACTGTGAAAATGTCAAATGTGTCATATAAATAAGGCTCTTTCCTCTAAACAAGCAACAAAACTGTAGCTGTAACAAAATAATTTGGTGAAATATACCAAAAAATACTCAAAATGGCGATATATCGATACAGTGTAACATCACATTAAACGATACAATATGTTGATATTTTATATTTTAAATATTTTTGCAGAAATATCGTATCGTTGAACGTGATGATGATACAGTATTGATATGGTGGGCAGCTGTATGGAGTATTTTTTGGTGTATTTTACTAAATTATGTTGTTACAGTTCGTTTCTTGTTTAGAGAAACTCGTTCCAACACATTTGACATTTTCACAGTTTTATGATTAAAATGGGTGTGTTTCATATTAAAGGGAGAGTCTGGAATTTTGGACATAGAACCTGATTTCCTAGTGAGCCAGAGTGTTGGAGACGTGTGGAGACACTTTTTTAAATATTCCGTCCAGTCCTTGTATTTGCAGAGGTCACTGGTGCTAGACTAGTGCATGTCAATGGTCATAGTTATCCTGCCACTAAAAACAGTCTTACCCACCCCACAAAACACCCGAAACAAATCTATTATTACACCAGAATGTCAAAATAAATGTAAGTAAATAAATAAGTAAATGTCTGCGTTTATAGAATAATGTTTGAAATAAAACTAACCTTGCATCGCATGAATCGTCGCATGTTGAGGGACTATTTTCTCAGCAGCAGCGGTATTTTACTCTGCTGGTCAGACAGGTGCGAGGTGATATCAGTCCGCCGCCGCCGAGCTTTCTATCAGGAAGAACAACTCGCTGCTGCTGCTCAGACATAAATCCTTCAAATGCAAGGTTGGTCTATCGACACAGACGTTTAAATCGACAGTCTGGTGTAATAATAGATTTGTTTCTGGTGTTCTGTGGACAGTGTTGGGGAGTAACAGATTACATGTACCGGAGTTAAGCAATCAGAGTACAAATTATGAGTAACTGTATTCAGTTACAGTTACTGTTTCAGTGAGTGGTAATTGGATTACAGTTACTTTGTTAAAATAAGTGGATTACATGGCAGTATTTTCCTGTTTTCCCATTATTTTAATTTTTATTTACTTTTTTTTTTTTTCGATAATTCCACTCATTGCTGGAAATTAAACCAGGTCTAAACCAGGACTAAAACCAGGTCTAAACCAGGACTAAAACCAGGTTTAAACTAGATCTAAACCGGGACTAAAACAGGACTAAACCAGGACTAAAACAGGATTTAACAGGATTTAACAGGACTAAACCATGCTGTGCGGAATGATATTTTTAATATGGTTAAGTATCCTCGTCTTTGCTTCTCTACAGCAAACCAAGTAATCCAAAGTATTCAGATTACGTTACTCACTTTAAGTAATTTAATGGATTACGTTACAAACTACATTTTGGGGTATGTAATCTGTAATCTGTAGGGGAATACATTTTAAAAGTCACCTTCCCAACACTGTCTGTGGAGTGGGTAAGACTGGCAGGATAACTATGACCATTGACATGCACTAGTCTAGCACCAGTGACCTCTGCAAATACAAGGACTGGATGGAATATTTAAAAAAGTGTCTCCACACGTCTCCAACACTCTGGATCACTAGGAAATGAGCTCCTATGTTCAAAATTCCGGACTGTCCCTTTAACTTTGCACATGAAGTGGTTTAACAAAGTAGTATAACAGCTGTGATTTAGCCTTTATCTTTTATTCAATCGTAAGGAAATTATTCAGTAAATATATATAAATATATCGCATCAAATCGAAAGCTCACTGTATCGAGGTATGTATCATATTGGCAACTTCAGATTGACACTCAGCCTTAGTATGGCCTTAGACAAGTATGAGCAGAGAGAGAGAGAGAAAGGACAGGAGGATGAAGGGATAAGAGAGGAAAAGGAGGAATAGGCGCAGACAAGCAGAAGGAGAGAGAGGGAGGGATGGAGAGGGAAGAAGAGAGGAGAGAAACGAGAGGGAGGTTTTTTTTTTTGTTTCAAGTTGTCAATGATAGCATTATAGAGGTGCAGTAGCCTTGTAATTATGATGACCAAAAAAAAGAGAATAAAAATTCATCAACTCTGGACGTGGTGGGGCTAAACATTTGCCAATAGATAACGACACTGCCTCGTTATCTGTGAGCTGACAGGCTGTCAATCAATCTCCCTACGTTTCTAGTGTAACTGACTTGCCTGCGCCGCCGGTACGTGGTTTACGTACGACTGTCACACAGTCCACAGACGCAAGACGCACAGACGCTGTTTACTCCACCAACGCAACAGTTCTTAGCGGCTTTTTTTGACCTATATCTTCCTCGCAGTTCGCACAAAGTTTGTTGCAATGGCGACAAGAATCCAGGAGCAGTTCGCCGCAAAAGAAAGTCCGTTTTTGAGGTCGCTGAAAGAAGAAGACAAGGGGAAAAGCAGCGAAGCCAAACTAAGGTGATTCTTGAAGATTCATTCCAGCGATGGCGCGACTGAAGCAGACGCAGGGTCTAAAGACTGACGCACTGGTCGCCAAATTACTCCTGGACAGGAAACTTCTGCTTATTATGAAAACGTACTTTATTTCCAAGAGCTAGACAAACGTTTTTCAGGACACGAAAGCGATATCCTATGTCTGAAAACTTAATTTTCAAAGCAAAGAAAGAGTCCGCTTGCTGCTGCGTGTTGTAGCTAGTTCATTCGCACTGAATCTCCGCGCAACCTTCTCTGCTCCCCTTTCCTGCTCCTCTCCCCGCTGCCCGATCCGCTCTTCTCCCTGCTCCTCACTTCTCCGGGCACGGAATCTCCGCTCACCGCTCCCCTCTCCTCTCTCCTCGCTCCCTGCTCCGCTCTTCCCTGCTCCTCACTTCTCGTCCGCGAACGAAATGTCCGCACACCCCTCCCCCCGCTCCTCACTTCTCCGTCTTGCCTAACCAACACTGTAGTTAGTTGTTTACAAGTCATGTGCAGCGCACCGGCTGTAAACAAACCAGTTTTTCTGGCGTAAAGAGGAGGCGGGAGGAGGCGTTTCTACGTAGGAGCTGTGGGGAAGGGGGGGGGGTGGTTTCACGCATGCGCAACATTTGAAAAAGGACAAACAGTCGCTGGATTTCTCGTTCCTTGGAAAATCCTCTATACAACCTTTAAAAGCAATACAAATTAAGTCAGTTTTGCATTGTACTTGTCACTCTTCTCATATTCAAATAATACTTAAAACTGCTAGAGAGAGAGAGAGAGAGCAGAGCGCGTTCAGTCAAATGAAGCTCATCGAGGCCCGCAGTTTGTAGTTCAATATTAGGAAAAGATATTTATTAATGGACAAAATAGCTAAATAAAAACACAAGGATCATATAGAGCGGGTTAATGCGAACATTTTAAGACCAAAATGACAAGCCTAAGCGGTGATGTTTTTTTCAATACAAAGTGAAATAGAACCGGAGTTGATGGAGTCAGAAGCGGGCCCATAATCACTTTGTTTGCTTTGCCCTATATTCAGTCTGTGATACAAAACAGAACTCCACAAATGTCTAACCTTATTATTATTTGTTTAGGGATTGGTTCCACAAACATGCCGTATTAATCTTCAACTTACGTCCTTTCAGCTGGACAACAATCAGCATAATGGCACCAAAGTCTGAGGCCATTGTGAAAAAATTATTATAGGTTTCTTTATTTATACCGACAGAGAATACGTTGAACTTTGAGCCAATTTTTGTTTCGTGTGAAAAGACTGAGTAATTACAGAGATATGAACGATAAACTAGGTCAACAATTCTTCAATTTGACCCAAGGAATCTGACCTGACCTGATTCAACTATTGATACGTTGCATCTTTGAAGCTCGGTTACTCAAGTTAGACTTCAATTTTCTTTTGTTTTGTTTCACCACAATGTGACCAGAAATAAAATTTAGCTGGAACTACAAGAGGAGAGCTGATTTGTGCAATTAAACAAGTCTCTCAGACATAAAATTACAGTCACAAACAAGCTGGTATTTGTCAGTAGGTTTGTTTTTTTTTTCCACTTAGTCACTCTCACCTTTTTGCTGAAAATCAAACAACTAAACAGAACCATGAAAATTTGTTTTCTAAATCCATTTTTGTGTTTTTTCTTCAGTTTTCGGCGGTGTTTGTTAGCGCGCGTGAATTCTGTCGCCGTGGTCACCGTCGAGCATTCCACCACAGAGATACATGTAGAACATCCCTGGAGACCTTTTATTATAGTATAAGTTCACATATATGTACACAATATATATATTCTTACTCAAGTTTTTTTTATGTACAGTCGTCCCTCACCATAACGCAGTTCACCTTTCGAGGCCTCGCTGTTTCGCTGATTTTTTTGGTCCAATTTTGCATGCTTTTTTTTACAGCATATGAACGTGCATTGTGTTCCTCCCCCAGTGTCCTGATTGGCTGTAGACCACTGTCAATCAATCTCCTCCGTGCCGTGTCTCCTGTACAGTACAGAATGAGTTCAGCTTGACAAATTTACGTAAATGTTCGATCTCTAGCAGTGTGATTTCGAAGTGCAGTATGTTTACAAGTTTTCTCCCCGACATAACTCACAATGTCGACGAAACGTTTTGCACCGACAAAGGCTCCTGCGGTCGCACCCAAAAGGGAGAGGAAGATGCAAACCATCGCACAAAATGTTGGACTTGGAAGGTAGAAGTTAAGCCCTGATGAAGACCAGTTGAGGTCGAAACATGTTGGCTTTGGCCATTCAAATAAAGGCCTTTTAATTATATTTTTCCTCGTGCGATGTGTTAACTTTTTCTACTGTTTTGGAGTGCCTGGAATCCGTTGTGTCTTGAGTCTTGATCCTTTTTTCCAAGAGCACCCTCTATTTCCTCCTAATGATTGGAACACCTGCAGCAAACAGCCACATTTTTGTTCTTCCTGCATCGCACAAAAAGTTGGACTTCTGGACATGCTGAAGGTAGAAGTTATGTGGCTGTAGGGCACCATTATGGAATAAATTAATCTTCGGTTCATTATATAAAGGAGGAAAATAACATAAGGACGACGGTTATTTTTAGATAAACGATAAACAAACGAGGTACCACTGTATGGCATATAAGTATGTATAACACAATCTCTGCTGGATGTGTTTTTTTTTGTTTTTTTTGGGGGGGGGTGAATGTGTGAATGTGTATATATATATGCATATATGTGTATATGGGTATGTGCGTTTATGTAGATGCTGTATATATGTATTATATATGGATGTGTGGGTGTATTGTATATGTATATTCATGTGTATATATGTGTGTGTATAGATGTTTTTTGTATATGTCCATCAATAGACTAAGACTAATACTAAGATTAATAAAACTAATACAAATCCAAAAAAAGGCAATAAGATCAATCACATGTTCAACTTATAATGAACCAAACAATGCATTATTTATAAACCTTCAAACTCTGAATTTTTAGGATTTAGTCGACCTTTGAAAATCATGTTCAAAGTAAACAACAATCTCTTGTCAAAATCATTACAGAACATGTTCAAAATCAGAAATATCCAATATGAGCTCAGAGGTACGGCCACGTTTATCAAAAAGAAAATCTGAACAAATATTATGAAATTTTGTGTGTCTGTTAAAGGGGTGAAGCTCTGGAACAATTGTACAGAAAATCTAAAAATGTGCACCACTCTCTTCCATTTTAAAAAGAAATGTAAATATTTAACTCTGGGCAGATACATGAATTATGAGACTTAGTTTGTGCTGTAGTACTTTGCTGTACTCTGACTGATTTGTTTGTTTCCTCTTGCTGTATTTATGAACATGAACTGGTGTCAAGACGATGCTCTGACAAAGGAATAAAGGGTAAAGGCAGAATAAACTCAAGCTTCAGATGACACACTTTTCGGTCAGTGTATGTCAGAATACACTTGTGACCGAAATCAAACAAAATCTAATCTAATAGGGAGTTTCAGGGTGGGAGGTGTGGGGTTCAACAGGAAGAAAAATGCTATGCCAATATGAATATGAATAACTGCAAATTATATCACTTGAATAAAATTTTGATCACAAAAAATAGTCACGTGTCGAATCTAATTTAATTATTCAGTATAATTCCCAAATCATTTTGTGGGGCTACGAGAAATGGATGGGAAGGAACTGATAGACTGGACTGGAGACTCTTTAATTTGTATTTAATATTGTTCCCATCTTCTCATCGTCAATAGGGAGAGACGCAATTGTCACAAGATGCGATTAGACACAAGAATAAGACAAGAGATGAGATTTTAACATAATTTGTGATGAAGAAACAGCAGATCAGTTCACAATTTTAGCATCTATGGCTTCTCAAGAGATGCACTAACTAACCGTAAACACACGGGGGGGAAAAGATATCACAAAAATGGTCCATACTTTCCATTTTTCTTGTCCTTATCTTTAATAATGTAATTGGACATAATGGTGGCATTATGGCTTTCTACTCTAATTACGCTGCATTTTATTCTGCCATTTTTATGTTATTATAGGCTAAAGTCTCTTATGTCTTAAATGGAGAATCACTGCTGTATTATTATGATCTTTCATTGTTCCAGCCAAAAAATTAATTTCCTTATTCAGTACGTATTTATCTAGTCTGATTCATCAGCCCGTTTCACTTCGTGGAAACCGTCTGACCTCGCAGCATTAGGATTCGTTCACTCGACAGTAGGCAGGTACTTTTATTCATTTAACCAATCGTTGCTGTTTGGTCGTGACGTATGTAATGCACCACTAATCGGTATATTAAGCTTTTCCCAAATCCCGTAGAAAGAAGAGCAATAACGTTTTTCCCCTTGATAAAATTCACCAAACATTCTCTTTGTTCCGGCTTTAAGTCCTCGATCTCGGGAATCATTGCCAACACAGAATGTATGACTCTTCGCTGATTGGCTGGTGCCCGAACTCGCACTTCTGGGGTTTTTGCGAACCGTCTAGTGCACAGGTGTCACACATAAGGCCCGGGGGCCAGATCCGGCCCTCCAAGACCTTTAATCTGGCCTTAGGCTGATTTTCTACTAAAATATTGTAATTATATTTTCTATTAAAATATTGTTAATTTTCTGTGGTGTTTATCACAGCAGCGTCTCGAGCGTCTCTGTACGTGGCCCCTCCCACCAGAGCAGCTCTTAAAGGACGATCGTTTTGACTGTTGACCGTGACAACCTCATCAGCAAAATGTCAAAAATGAGAAAAGTGGAGCCGAGTGCAGGATTTTACAAGAAAAATTGACTTATTCCTATTTGTATACAAGTTCATGTTAAAACATTGTGTTGAAATTGCATTTTTCTTAAAGTTTCAGGTTGTTCATAATATTATAATATTTTGTAAAAGAAAGAGTTCATCAATTAAAAAAGATTTCTGTAATAGATTTGTGTTTCTCTGCACAAATATTTAAACTTATTGTTATTTTTGGGGTTTATATGACATGAGTTTTCTGATCCGGCCCCTTTGGGATCAAAGTAGGTTGGATACGGCCCCCGGACCAAAATGAGTTTGACACCCCTGGTCTAGTGTATTCCGATTCCTGACCGAGTCGTCGGAGAGAAATGAAATTGAGTGGAGGCACTAGGTGGCACCAGCCTGGCAAGTATTTATCTATCTTGTACGTCATTTTGTTATCGCGTGTATCTTATTAGTCTGTCTGTATGTCAAAAGTATGAAGAATCAGACACTAAAATTGAAACTAGACACTCATTTGAGCAAATCTCGTTATAAAAAAAAAAAAAAAGTCACATTCACAGGACAGAAATGAACCTTTCCTGGAGCTTTAGAATGATCTTGAGAGCTGAATCAGAACAAATACAAGAGCACACAGATGAATATATGAACATGGACCACTGTGGAATTACACAGACATAAGCCCACATGGAAATATAAGAGAAAGTACTACGATTTAATGCTGAAAATCACATTCTATTGTCTAAAGAAAGAGTGTTTTTATCATGATCTTGGTATCAGTATTGAGCATTGAATCTATACCTTAGTATCGAAATCGAGTTTGAAATTTTAGTATGGTAGCAACAATAAATGTAATGTTAAAGGTGCACTAAATGTCCGTCACCTGCTTGCTTTTATGGATATGGCATTGCTCTGTCTGGAATGTTCCACAGTATGACATTAATCAGGTCTGCAACACATTTATTCAATTACCAGTGTTTCTATTTCTCAAAAACACCAAGAAAAACAGGAATTCTGACTGTGAACGTAACTTGGTTTGGTTTTGTGTCCATGAAGATAGAAAGGTTTAATGCCGTACTGTGAAGCAATAACAAAGCATTTGACGGACCCTCCGCCAGAAAAGTTACACAGTGCACCTTTAACGTTAAATCCGACGGCACAGCCTGACAACACGACGGTACGCAGTGAAAATGTCTGTGCGTGTTCTGGTAAAGTTTGGCCGTTACTCACTGGCTTGCATGAGCTGCCCCTGCCGTCCGAACACTTGGGAGAAGGGGCTCCGGTGGCAGGTGAGCGTCTCCTCCATGCTCCTGTCAGTTCCCCTGTCGCGATGGAGGAAAAAAAAAAAGAAAAAGTGGGATGTTCTGTGTCGCTCCTGGGCGCGTTTGGGAGTCCGAAGACGGCGCGGCGATCCGATCTCTGTCTCTCTCCGTCTCCGTCTGTGGTGTTTGCGGAGCGGGGAACGAGCGCCGGATCCAAGTGCTGAAGCGGAGAGATCTGTAGAGGAGACTGCTGCTGAATATGAGCCTCGCCGAGAGAGGAGAGGAGAGAGGGAGAGGAGAGAAGGAGGGAGGAGAGAGGAGAGAGAGAGGAGAGGGAGGAGGGAGGAGAGGAGAGGAAAGGGGTGGGAGGGTGTCGAGAGGGTTGGAGGAGGGAGAGAGGGAGGGAAGGGGTGGGAGGAAAGAGAGAGAGGGAGGAGAGAGAGAGAGATGAGAGAGAGGAGAGAGAGGGAGAGGAGAGAGAGGGAGGAAGGAGGTGAGGAGGGAGGAGAGAGAGAGAGAGAGGAGAGAGAGAGATGAGAGAGAGGAGAGAGAGGAGAGGAGAGAGAGGGAGAGGAGGGAGGGAGGGAGAGAGAGAGAGAGAGAGAGAGAGGAGAGAGAGGGAGGGAAGAGGGGTGGGAGGAGGAGAGAGAGAGGAGAGAGGGAGGGAGAGGGAGTGGAGAGGGAGGAGAGAGAGGAGAGAGAGGAGAGAGAGAGGAGAGAGAGAGAGATGAGAGGAGAGAGAGGAGAGAGAGGAGGGAGGAGGAGGAAGAGAGAGAGAGAGAGGAGAGAGAGGGAGAGGAGAGAGGGAGGGAAGGGGGTGGAGGGAGGAGAGAGAGCGAGATGAGAGGAGAGAGAGAGGGAGAGGAAGAGAAGGAGAGAGAGGGAGGGAAGGAGGTTGGAGAGGAGGAGAGAGAGGGAGGAGAGAGAGAGAGATGAGAGGAGAGAGAGGGAGAGGAGAGAGGAAGGGGAGAGAGGGAGGGAAGAGGTGAAAGGAAGCAGAGAGATGAGAGGAGAGAGGGAGAAAAGGGGTGGGAGAAAGGAGAGAGAGATGAGAGGACAGAGAAGGAGAGGAGAGAGGGCGGAGAAAGAGCAGGAGGGAAGGAATGGGAGGAAGGGGCGAGAGAGAGAGATATGAGAGAGGGAAAAGAAAGAGAAAGAGGGAAGGGATGGGAGGGTGAGGAAAGAGTTGGAGGAGGGAGCAAGGGAGGAGAGAGAGGATTGGGATGGGTTGGGAGAGAGGGAGGAGAGAGACAGAGGAGGGAAAACAGAGTGGGTGGCAGGAGAGAGAGGAGAGGAGAGCGAGGGAGAGGAGAGTGAGAAGAAAGAGAGGGAGGGAAGGGGTGGAAGGAAGGAGAGAGAGGGAGGAGAAAGAGATGAGAGGAGAGAGGGCAGAGAAAGAGAGGGAGGGAAAAAGTGGAGGAAGGAGAGAGAGGGAGAGGAGAGAGGGCAGAGAAAGAGAGGGAGGGAAGGAGTGGGAGGAAGGAGAGAGATGAGAGGAGCGAGAGAGGAGCGAGAGAGGAGAGAGACAGAGAAGGGAGAACAGAGAGGGTGGCAGGAAAGAGAGAGATGACCGGAGAGAGGGAGAGGAGAGGAGAGAGATGAGAGCGAGGAGAGAGGGAGGAGAGAGAGGGAAAGGGTGGGAGGGAGGAGAGGGAAGAGGTGGGAAGGTGACGAGAGGCTTGAAGGAGGGAGGAGAGAAAGAGGGAGGGAAGAGAGAGGAGGAGAGGAAAGAGGAGCGAGAGACGGAGGAGAGAGGGAGGACGGATGCCGTGGGGAGGTGGAGAGAGGTTTGGAAGGGAGGGAGAGGAGGAAGGGTGTGAGGAGAAAGGGAGGAGGGAGGGAAGGAAGAGGAAGGAGGGAGGAGACAAGCAGAAGAGAGAGAGGGAATGAGGACGGGGAGGAGAAAGGAAGGAGAAAGAGGGAGGAGATTGGGGGACAAGCAGGAGAAGAGAGAGGGGGAAGGAAGGGAGGAGAGACGAAAAAGAGAGAAAAGGAGGGACAAGTACGAGCAGAGAGAGAGAGAAGGATGGAGAGAGAGGAAAGGAGGACGAAGGGACAAGAAGCGAGAGAGAGGAGAGGACGCAGACAAGAAGAGAGGGGGAGGAGAGAGATGAGATGGAGGAAAGAGACAAGTTAAGAGAAAAGGAGAAGCAAGGATGGAGAGAGGAGAGGGAGAAAGGAAGTGGGGATGGAGGAAAGAGAGAGAGAGAAAGAGAGAGGGAGGACAGGAGGATGGAGAGAGAAGAGGAGACAATAAAAAGGTGCAGAGCGCGTTCCTCTGTCATGAGGGGGCTGCACAAACATCTGACTGCTGCTTTTCTGTTTAACTCTATTACTCCTCTAATGCACTTTTTCCCTTCAGCAACTACCTTTATTTTGGGACTGCAGCACTGAATCTTCCGCACAGTGATTTGGGAGGTTTATATTTACTCCAGATGCCCTTCCTGTCCCCTAAACAACCACACACTGAGGTGGACGGGTGAAGTAATGATGGTTGTAATCCGGCTCAGATTTATGTGGACTTTACAATCTTGCCCCAAACACTAAACATAAATTAGGGCTGCAGCTAAACTTTATTTTATCGACTTGTGATTCATTTTTAGTGAGCTCGTCTAATTATTATTTCTACTGTATATTGAGACTTTTTTAATACATTATAAACTAAATAAAAGGTTGAAATATGTTTACTATTACAGATGAGTGCAGTCATTGTGTCCTTGGGCAAGACACTAAACCCACCTCGCCCCAAGTGTCAATTTACTCTTTACCATTTACTATTCATTGACTCTTCTGGGCTTTAAATCGTGTTATAATGTTGTTACCTCCTCAAAAACGTAACTAGAGTTGTGTTTTGTTTCATTCACACATGTTTGAGTGATCCTGTTTTATTTCCGTCTACATTTCTAAAGCTCAAAATGGTCTGTTCCACCTTGTGATGTCGTGTCGTGGTAGTTTGAGTTAACAGCTCCTTTCACCTTTAGTTCAGTACAGACAGGAACAGATTGGAAATTCCAGGGTCGAAATCATCCAAATGATTCTAGTAAAGCTGTATGAAGCTTAAAAACACTTCACAAGAGCACTTCCTGTATTATCACATGACGTCACAAGGTGGAACAGAGTTTTTTCTTCTATTTTAGAGAAAAATTCATCGTAAATATGCAGGCTTTGTGCGTTAAACTTGTGTGAATGAAACAAAACACAACTCCAGGTATATTTTTGATGAGGAAGCAACATTCTAGTACTGCTAAAAGCTCAAAAGAGACAATTTTGTGTAATACAGTGGTCCCTCGTTTATCGCGGGGGTTACGTTCTAAAAATAACCCGCAATAGGCGAAATTCGCAAAGTAGTCAGCTTTATATTTTACAGTTACCATGTACCGTATTTTCCGGCTATAGTTCTCGCTCTTAAGCCTCCAACCCCATCAGAAAACAACTGCTCGCCCCACAATCCAGAGCGCCCTATACATGAATCCACTCAGGTGTCCCAGCACGACTTCAGTAAACTATAAAGTCGCACCACCCGCAGCGCACGCAAACACACACGGAGCAGACAGAGACCGCACAGCGACAAACACACCCGCAGACCACACTCATCACTCCACGCCGACGAGGAACGGAACGGAGGAGGAACGAATCCGAAAAAGCGAGCGCAATGTGCCACTTCTAGCCACGACTGAACAACTGAGTCACTGCGAACACGCCGACAATCCAGCGGTCCCAGACAGCACCCTCCCTACACGCCACAACTGAACAAAGCCCAGAGTCACCGTGAACACACCACAAACAAAACCACTGACCCATCCAACTGTTGTGTTTCGTTTACAGTCCGGTGTGGTTTATTTGTGAAAAAAGTTCAAAAATAGACCATTCTATGACAGTGCGGTAATACGGTATGTTTTAAGTCTGTAAAACCCCTCACCACACACTTTATACACTTTTCTCAGACAGGACAGTTACAACACTTTTTGCATCCTTCTTAAAACTTATTGCTGCTGTCGTCCTTATGTTATTTTTCTCCTTCTTTGAACCAAAGATTAATTTATTCAGTTATGGCGCCCTACAGCCGCGTAACTTCTACCTTCCAAGTCCAACATTTTGTGCGATGGTTTACATCTTCCTCTGCCTTTTGGGCGCGATCGCAGGAGCCTTTGTCGGTGCAGAACGTTTCGTCGACATTGTGGGTTTAGTCGGGGAGAAAACTTGCAAACATACAGCACTTTAGAATCACACTGCTAGAGATCGAACATTTATGTAAATTTGGCAGCTGGACGCATTCTGTACTGTACAAGAGACACGACACGAAGGAGACTGATTGACAAGGGTCTACAGCCAATCAGGACGCAGGGGGTGGAACACAATGTACATTCATGCGCTGTAAAAAAAACAAACATGCAAAATTTTACTAAAAAAAATGCGAAACAACGAGGCCGCGAAAGGTGAACCGCGTTATAGTGAGGGACGACTGTATAGGTCATTTTAAACCTTTTTTTATTCACAGAAAACACCAACCTGCAGTTTCAGAACAGATTCTCAATGTCGTTACCGTCCTTGCATCGTACACTGCAAAGTAAAACATACGTAAATTTCAGTTTTTGTAAAAATATGAGCACTGCAAAAAATGTTCGAGTTTGACGTTTAATGGAGCAAAGTTGCAGTTTTCACAACAATTACTTTAACCACAAATAGTATACGGAAAAACAACATATAACACAGATCAGAAAATTGCGTAATATGGGCCCTTTAATAATGCAGCTTCTCTGTTATACAAAAGTTCTTCTGGTTTGTATTTCACAGTCTGCAGAGTCCAGATAACAACAACAACAATAAAATACAACTACGATGATTTTTATAGTCAACTCCTCACAATTTGTCGATTAATCATTGCCGCACTAATATTGATTCCGCCTCTCAGTCATACTCTGTGATAGAAAGCTGCTGCCCACTTTTGTACCTCTATTGCCCTGGGGTAAACTGACCGTGTGCCAGTTACCCCCCCCGTGCCACCAATCAAAGAGTGACAACCCGCAAGGTGAATGAGTGCCCTGCCCAAGGATGACGCCAGTCCACAGCATGCAATACGAGCAGCAGAATTGAACCATCAATCTGGGAGTTAAGTACCTCCCCACATTTGCTGCTGTGTCCACGTGTTGCCCAAAAAATAACGCAATTTGTTTCCTTGGGCAAAGATTATCTATTTTTTAAAAGGAGCCATGGTTCGCTTTTCTGATCTATGTTATAATGTGATTTAGGGTGACCAGATTTTCAAAATCAAAAACTGGGACACCACCGATTTGTAGTGGTTGGTAATAATAAAATTGTGAAATGAGTGAATAAATAAGGGAAACTGCACTCGGCCCATTCACGACGAACATTTGAGTCGGTATAGACACTTTTTTGTGTGTTTTGGTCATTTTTAAGCAGCTTTTCTATACTTTACCTTAACAAATAACACTTTATGCCTCTTTTTACTGTCGGAAGGTGTCAGATTGGTCCAAAATAGGCACATCTGGGACATTTCTTTTGTAAAACTGGGACAAAGCAGTGGTTTTTTGATAAATCTGCAGGGACAGGGGACACAGGGCTCAAAACTGGGTAAATAGGGACGTCTGGTCTCCCTAATATTTTGTTTCCTCATTAAAAACATATTTGCGGTGATGTTAAACGCATAAATCCTGCTCTCAAACAGAAAACACTAATGTCATGTTGTAATACAGAAAGTGCACCTTCTCTAGAATCATTCAGATAATTTCAGCCTTGTAATAGTCGATCTCTACTGAACAAAAGGTAAAAGTAGACGTTAACTTGAACACTACCACTTCATGACATCACAAGGTAGAAGACAGCATTGTGTGAACGAAACAAAAGACAACTCCGGGTATATTTTGATGAGGCAACAACATTCTAACATTGCTAAAAGCTCAAAAGAGTCAATTTTGAGTAATATATGACATTTTAAACCTTTTTTATTCACAGAAAACACTAACCTGTAGTTTCAGAACAGATTCCCACCGTCGTTATTGTCCTTGCATCGCACACTGCAAAGTAAAACGTGCGTTAATTTTAGTTTGCGTAAAAAATAGTGCAGAAATGTTGGAGTCTGACGTTTAATGGAGCAAAGTTTTAATAATTTTTTAACCACAAATAGTAAACATAAAAATAACCCCAAAGCACATGACATATCGTAATTGTAGTTCCATTATTATTTTTTATTTATTATTTTAAGACTTGCACTTGCGCATGCGCAGCTACAATAAATAACCCACATGTGCCGCTAGCATACAATAATAATTATCATAGTTAATAATTGCAAGGAAAACAGACAGAATTGGCCAAACTGTTCAATTAACGTTTAGATAATGTTCTAAACTCCTAAATTAGCGTGATTAAAAATTTTACCTGTGAAAAATGAACGTTGAAGTGAGTCGGGGAGGGTCTGTGTTTACCGGAGCAGGTGCGGGCTGTTCGCTTTGGCTCCCCTAGTGGTAGAAAGAGGAACTACACTAAACATTGGCTAATATAAAATAAATAAATAAATAAATAATAAATAATATAATAATAATAATAATAATAATAATAATAATAATAATAATAATATTATAATAATAAATAATAATAATTAATAATAATAATTAATAATTAATAATAATAATAATTAATAATAATATAATAATAATAATAATAATAATAATAATAATAAATAATAATAATAATAATAATAATAATAATAAGAATAATAATTCTGGGCACTCAACAAAACAATGTGTTGCCAGATTGGGCAGGTGCTCACCCAGTTGTGCTTCTTTTTACTATGTCAAGTGGGGAGGGAACTATTTAGATGGGCAGATAATATTTGGGCTTCTTCCAACAAATTTGAGCTGTTTTTGTTTTCACACCAATCATACATTTCATTCAATACATAAATCAAATAAATGTTGTTCCAATTTAAGGCTATATAGAGATTGCACACTGCTGCAGACATGGCCACATGAAAACCCCATTCTACATTTTACCAAAGAACATGTTTTCTCAATCCTAGCAATGTTTATAAAAAGCCAATAGATTACGTTACAACGTGTTTATTCAAATATTAGTCTAAATGACTTTTTTTTTCCTGTTTTACATTTAACATGTTTTCTCAATCCTGGCAATGTTTTTAAAAAGCCCAACAATGGATTACACATGTTTGTTCAAAGATTAAATGTTTTCTGTGACAAAACGTTGTTGGGATTTTTTTATTTTTTTTGCTGACAAGGGCAAGTTTTCGAACGTGATTGGGCGTAAATCACTAAACCCAATCTGGCAACACTGAACATGCAGATGATGACTTTTTTGGGGCTCTGTTGGTGGTAGTAACTCTGATAAAATGGCACGGTATTGTATTATTATAATTTTTTTTGTCCTTTTATAATTTGCCTATTAATTTGTGTAGTATAATTTGTCTAATTTAAAAAGAAATTAATGAAGAAAGAAAATAAAGACGTCATCATAGCGTACCGTTGTGTTTGCCAGATGCGATTAGAATCACATCACCTATGAAAAGCTTCGTTAGGTTGTGAAGACCGGTACTAAACCTTTTTATCTTCATGGAGACCAAACCAGACCAAGTTACAGGTCAGATCTGTGGAGAAGCGACCCCACTCACAGTCAGAATGCCTGAGTATTTTGAGCCATAAAACCATTTGTAATTGGATGAATGTAAGGTAGATCTGTTTAATGCCATACTGTGGAACATTTTAAGCAGATCACTGACATATGGATTGAAACACACACAGGTGACGGACCCCCAACCAAAAAGTTACACAGTGCACCTTTAAGCAACATAAAAGCGCACAAAGTTTTTGCCATATTCTTCTGTTTCCTTTTTGTTTTTATTCCTCCAGTTGCTCCAGACTGCATTTATTTTTAATCCACTTCCTACTGCTCTCTCCCCTTCTCCTCGGGATAATCTTCACAACTGATTTCAACATTGTTCTGCTGCAAACAACGCTACGTGCCACTGTCTATCTGGGCCTATAGCTAATCCACTATAGGGCCAGATTTGCCGCATCAGGAAATCTCCGTCTCCCTCAGTCTCCTTCAGCACCAAATGGTTTTCAACAGGGCTCTCAAATAATTTTAAAACTAAAGCAGCCGGAAAGAACCACATTAAATATTGATCAGTTTCTGTATTAATGTGCTCGTTATGGCTGCATGTCGTGAACTGTGAGGGGAAAGAATCCAGCGAACAATCCATAATTCTACTGTGAGCGCAGCAGGAAGAGATCTATAACTATAACTATATTTTCGTAAGGATAACATTGCATTTTTGCATGAGTTAGTGGGCAGTATTAAAGATGCATTGTGTAACTTTTTAGTCGGGGGGGGGGGGTCAACACCTGCTTGTTTCAATGGAGATGTCAGCTCTACCTTACATTTACTCAATTACAGGTGGTTTTACAGCTCAAAAACACCTAGAAAAACAGATTCTGAGGCTGTTTATATGATGACTAGAAGACGCAAAAGTGGCGTTGCGTCTTCACTTTTTATTCTACGTTTAGACGAGTGTTTTCATCAGGAAATCTGTGGGCATACGGTGACGCAAAAGTGTGTGGAATTCAATTGTGTACACTTGCACTTAAAGCAACAAGGGCATATTTGGACATACAGAAGTTTAAACACCACGCATTTTCATCAGCTGCTCCTTCCACAAAATTGTCCCACCATCGTCTGGTTCTCAAAAGTCTCGTCCATAACCGTCTGACTCACCTGCAACGAACTGGTGCATCCAGAGTTTGACAGAGGTGATTGCAGATCCTTCTCTGTTCACTAATAGTATCTCTGCACATTCTGTACATTTGTTGGGAGCCTCCTGTAACTTTACTAGAGCGGATCCGACATGTTTGTTTCTGTGTACTGTATGTATGTGGCGTAAACATGACTTGAGCAGATGTGACCAGAGTTTTGCGTCTTGGGCAGTGTAGACGGAAAAGCTATGGTGAAGCATATTCAACTTTTCCACTCTGGAGGGTGGTTTCAGATTTTTGCGTTTTTGAGCCCCAAAAATGCCGTCACCATCTAAACCAAGGGTGTCCAAACTATTTTCATCAAGGGCCACATATCTAAACACAGATGAAGCAGAGGGCCGATCAAGGGCCATAGACTGGTGCTCAATACAGGAAATAATTGAAATATGTGTTAAGGAATCACTGGTCGGACCCAAATATGCAGTAACAAAAGTATTTAATAACAAAAATAGTCGTGGACAGGGGGATAGATTCCAGGGGAGGTAGGACGGGTCCAGGTTGGCTGAAGTGCAATGGTGAAGAGGCTGACCAGAGGCTTGCGGAACAGGTGGTAACGGGATGAGGCTGGCTCCAAAACGGTTGAACTGGGGAACGGACAAAAGTAAACAGATAAGAGTCAAGAACCTACAAAACGCTAAAAAACACAAAAAGCCTGAGTAGTTCACCACTTGGTTGACGGAACGATCTGGCACTGGAGAGCAGGTCAGCAGGTCTTTTATTGCCGGAGATGATTACTGACGAGGATCAGGAGTGGAGCTCAGCAGGTGAGATGATTTGGGGACCCGCCCAGGAAAACCCAAATAAGGTGAGAGAAGGGAAGAGGGAGCAGGGAGAACCCTCACAATATGTGCATGTTTAACACTTCAGAATGATCCATCAGTCTTTAATCATGCTTAGATCCTTAAAGCCACAAACAAAATATTAAATATGAGCTTTATCAAGGTAGATTTTCAAAAAACTTGCAGTAAAAAAAACTTGCAACATTTAATTGATGCAAGGTAATTTGGGCCAATTCACCTGGAAGCCTGAGGGCCGAGAAAAATTTGTCTGAGGGCCGTATTTGGCCCCTGGGCCATACTTTGAACATGCCTGATCTAAACGAAAGGCACTTCCGATAAAATATTTTGTAATTTTTACCCACAAGCATTGTCGTGTAAACAGGCCCTCACTGTGAGAGGGGTCGCCTTTCCACAGATCTGGCCTGTAACTTGGTTTGGTTTGGTCTCAATGAAGATAGAAAGGAAACATTTTAGACAAAGCAATAACATCTCCATGGAGACAAGCATCTGACAAACCCTCCATCAGAAAAGTTACTTATGAACATTTAAAGCAGACCTATTCCTCAAAATTGACTTTTCAGAGCTTTTAACCATATTTTAGTTTCAATTCTCATTTACCATCTCAAAGTTGTATTCGGAGTGATTCGTGCACGTTTGAGCCAGAGTCAGAGGTAAAACATAAACAAATCTGCTCAAAGCTGTGTGAATAGGGAGGCTTGCGGATACAGAAACGGCATGTCTGGACGCAGATCTTTTCCGATACGGTGATACGCAGATTTGTTTCAGTGTAAACGGGGTCTAAATATGCAGGATTTGTGAGTTAAACATGTGTGAATGAAACAAAACACAACTCCAGGTCTGTTTGTGATGAGAAAACAACATTATAACGTGGACCAGAAAACGTAAAAAAGAGTAAATATGGGCCCTTTAAGTTCTTCAAGCTTCGGAATTCAAACATGAAACCTTCCTGCTGTGAGACAAAACACGCAACCAATACATCCACCCTTCAAAACCACAAATCATCTTGAGGCTTGCATTAAGTTTCCTCATCACGTCTCGTCTGTCTTCATTCAAAACACTCATACGCTTCCACCAGCTCCTCTCTCCTATAATATTTCTCCAACTTTGAACAGAAAGAGCGCAGACGCCAAAGCTTCTGGGAGCTCCGTTGGTTGTGTTTTGCCATGTTGTGTCCTCACCTCTCTTCACGGCGTCTGGAGGAGAGTTACAACGGCTGAGGGCCACGGCGAGGAGGATGGAGCGGAATAAGAAGCAGCATCAAAAGGACTTGGCGTTGAGAGGGCCGCTGTGAGAGACGTGACATGGAAAGCCCTTCTGTATTCAAAAGTGACTGGGATTGAATAGTGACAAGCTGTGAGGGACAGAGGGGGAATAGCAATGTTTAAAGCGGGGCTAAGAGGAGCTCGAGTTGTGAAATTGTTTTGGGTTGAAGCCGTTTCTCTGGGGCAAGCTTGAAAGTGTGAGAGGTAAGAAGTTTGCAGGCTTGGGAGAGATCTGTCATCAAAACAACAACTGCGTCAAAGAAAAGTGATCAAAAAGTAGAGAAATGTTGGGGTATGCAGAGGGTTAAATAAAACTAAAGGATGCACTGACACTTTGACGGTGAAAATGACATGAAAATAATGACTTTTATATTGAAAAAGACCTACTCTGCGTGTGTCTGCTATATAATTATCATTTATGACACCCCATGGATCACTGTGTTATAATTTGTACATTTTAAATCGCAATACTCAACTAAAACAACTTAATAACAGAAACAAGTCTGCTAATTTATGCGTAGTGTTGGGAAGGTGACTTTTAAAATGTATTCCCCTACAGATTACAGATTACACACACACCAAAAAGTAGTTTGTAACGTAATCCATTAAATTACTTAAAGTGAGTAATGTAATCTGAATACTTTGGATTACTTGATTTGCTGTAGAGAAGCAAAAACTAGGATATCCTAACATAAGATGTTTTGTCTGATAAAAGAAAATAAAAAGCCCAGACTTTACTTAACCAAATTAAAAATATTATTGATAGAGGAGGAGACCCGTCCACGCAGCATGATTTAGTCCTGGTTTAGTCATGTTAAATCCTGTTTTAGTCCTGGTTTAGTCCTAACTGGTTTAGTCCTGTTTTAGTCCTGGTTTAGTGCTGGTTTAGTTCTGTTTTAGACCTGTTTTAGACCTGTATTAGACCTAGTTTAGGTCTAGTTTAGACCTAGTTTAGATCTAGTTGAGTCCTGGTTTGAGTTCAGGTTTAGACCTGGTTTAGACCTGGTTTAGATCTAGTTTAGACCTGTTTTAGTTTCCAGCAATGAGTGGAATTACTGAAAAAATAGAAAGAAAAAAAAGGGGGATATAGCCCAAAATGGGAAAACAAGAAAATACCGCCGTGTAATCCATTTATTTCAACAAAGTAACTGTAATCTAATTACCACTCACTGAAACAGTAACTGTAACTAAATACAGTTACTCATAATTTGTACTCTGATTACATAACTCCTGTACATGTAATCTGTTACTCCCCAACACTATTTATGCGTTAAAAAACTACAGTGCCCAGTTGGAGCCAACGTCGCCATGAACATCACAACAAAGAGCTGTGAAGTTGTTGGCATCTCTTATAGATATGGAGATCACACAAAATGAATACACAAAGCTGCTGAATCCTTCATGTGTCACCAATTAATAAAGCAAAACTGGAGAAGGAGGCCCCGTTTACACAAACACGGGTATTTTTAAAAACTGAGATATTTCCTTCGTTTGGACACATCTTTTACACACAAACGGCGAATTCGCCTCTGAAAACAAATCTTTCTACAAACTCCTGCTAGAGTGGAGATTCTGGAAAACTCCAGTTTTGTATTTACGTGTAAAGTGAAATAAACTGAATTTTAATGCCAAAACAATGACCAGTGTTTCCCTTTTGCTGTGATGATGATGAAGCATCAGAGCAGCAGTCGTGTTTCTTCTGGTCAAACACTTTTCATGTGTTTCATTTGCACACAGCTGATGTTTCATATCCATGACCAGAGACAAAATGAGGCTCGGAGGTCAGCGATTTTGCCACTTCTTTAACAGATCTGTGGAGAGGCGAGCCCGCTCAGTAATGCACATTTTTCAAGGTATTTTTGAGTAACACTTAAAACTGTAATGAAATAAATGCTACAGGTTTGAATCTAATCCAGGCGCCGCCCAGAGGCTCGGTGTAGTTATGATGGAGCTGGATGGCATATTTATGCAGGTTCATGTAAACGAAAACTTTTTTGAAAATGATGCCATGTGCACGATGTTATTTTGGAAAATGGAGGAAGGGAAATATTTATTTCTCAATATACGCGGTTATGTGTAAACATAGCCTGAAGTAAGTAGAGAGCAGAGGCAAAATTATGGTGCCAAAATAGTCCCACAGTACACACGCACAATAAAACATGCATTCGGGCATTTTGAATTATTTCACATGCGTAGATATTAACTGGACGCAAAGAGAAATCTGTGTCCAGTGCACAAAACAACCACTGCGGGGCAGAAATACCCTCAAAAAGACAATAAACTCTCTCGAAGTTGATTTCTCAAGCACGAGGTGGATATCATTAGTTTTTTCAAAATAATACCAAAAATAAGAAAAAAAACAAAAACAAAAACATTTTCTTCATTATTTGTCTCCAAAGCCAAAATGAACAAAATGGACAACAATTCATTTTTTTCAGTTTTCGATTTTGTGTTGAAATGAATAATGAAAAAACCATAACCGTTTCCCATTTCTGTGACTTAAACTACGATGCTGGACTCTTGTGTCGCATATGGACTAAACCAGGACTAAAACAGGACTAAACCAGGTCTAAAACAGGACTAAAACAGGACTAAACCAGGTCTAAACCAGGACTAAAACAGGACTAAACCAGGTCTAAACCAGGACTAAAACAGGACTAAACCAGGTCTAAACTGCCCCTCAAGTGGTTGTTGCTCACAGGTCAGAGATAATTTGCTCACTCACAGTTAATATCTACACGTGTGAAATAATACAATACGTTCAAATGCATGTTTTATCACATGTGTGTATTATGAGACTATTCTGATGCCACACAAAATGGCGTTTTGAAAATAAGTGGTTAAAGGTTATTCAAACATGCACGAATCGCTCCAAATACAACTTTGTGAGGTCGAGCTGATCACGTGACTGCAGACTCGATCTGGACTCGGACGTTACGTTCCAATCATGTACTGGATAAATAATATATGTATACTGTATATATAATATACACAGAGCAACATTTTATTTTTTTTTTTTAACTGAGGTGTGGGATTTGCTCAGGGACGTCCAGTTAACGCGACTATCTGCACTCACACTGGGACTTTTGGGCCGTGTCGTGCTCTGGTGCTGTTACCTGTTGTTTCTGTGGCCTGTGTTCACACCTTCGCCGCCGATAGTGTTGTCGAGCTGTTTGTTGGCGTCAAGCGTTTATTGAGCGGTGGCCGGGGAGAAAGGCACAGTGCTTATCGGGGTTGTGCACAGATGTAACAACTCTAGTCTTAAACTCTAGTCTTACTGCAGGTGAATATAGTATTTAACTACATTATACTGTAAGAATGAAAGTTCCTGAGAAGTTCTGTCAATCAGACATTATAAATATCACAGTTATTAACGTGTGCCCCAGAGGTACAGAATGACCTATGGAGGTGCACAAAGAGAATTATGAAAAATAAATGTCATCTCGTTTTTTTGTTTTTTTTTTTGGTAAGATCTTATATTACTTGGAGATCATAGACGAGAATAAATGTTTCAAATATAATGCACGTGCTTCCAGATAATATCAAATGTACAAACTCTAGATTGTGCAGAGTCTGATCTGATTCTGGTCTGGTTCCTGTTTTGTCCAGTTCATGTAAGTTTACTAAGTTACACATTCCAAGACCAGACTGTGAAACGTCAAGATTTTCAACAATGATGGTTCATGGTTAGAAAAGTTAATAACAAAATTAAAGCTTTGGACATTTGATTTTTCACACTAAGTTCAGCCCAAATACTACAGTTTGAAATCAATACAATCTTATTCTTTGTTATGGTTTATAGAAGTATCGGATCGGGACTCGGTATTGGCAGATACTCGGACTCGGACTCGGACTCGGGGGGCAAAAAAAACGTGATCAGGGACATCCCTAAACCAGCAGCAAAACCACCAGCCACCTCAGCCTCTGCTACACTGTGAAACATTCCGGACTAAGCAATAACACGTCCACGGGAAAAAAGCATTTGACGGACTCTCCACCAGAAAAGTTACACAATGCACCTTTAAGCCGGCAGTATGTTTTGTTCACAGCAGTCGTGTTCCGGCCCCCGCTGAGTGCGTCGCTTTTGGCTAATGCGGGGAAAAGCACATTGCGATTACGTGATGCAACAATGCCACAAAGATCTGCAACAGCTCTCATTTGAATTTCATTTTGGTACATTAGCGGGAGAATACGTTTCCATTACTTCACTTAAAAATATTACTGTGCAGGGAAGAGGCAAACTTGATACTACTTTATGCTACGTTACACTATTTTCAAAGAAGAATGAGCCAAGAATAAAGTTGTAGTGGATAGCACGCTCAACTCACATCAAGAAGGTCCTGTGTATGTTTCTCTTACCCGCCTAGTTTGAAGCAGACCTCATGCAGAATCAACTTTTTAGAGTTTTTCACACAAGCTTGGCCAAAATTTAAGATAAAAACACTTAAATCTACACTGTCAAACCCAAATAAGTTACTAAATTAGGCAGTCGATTACCTCAATTATTTAAGTTGATGAATTTAAAAGTCACAATCTTCCAAAACATTAATGTTTGGACCCTTGTTGCTTGTTCCTTTTGATTACAGATGAATTAAAAGTGCTCATTTAGCTCAACTCAAATATTTGCAGTTAAAGGTTGTATAGAGGATTTTCCAAGGAACGAGAAATCCAGCGACTGTTTGTCCTTTTTCAAATGTTGCGCATGCGTGAAACCACCCCCCCTCCCCTACAGCTCCTACGTAGAAACACCTCCTCCGCCTCCTCTTTACGCCAGAAACAGGTTTGTTTACAGCCGGTGCTGCACATGACTTGTAAACAACTAACTACAGTGTTGGTTTGGCAAGACGGAGAAGTGAGGAGCGGGGGGAGCGGGTGCGCGGACATTTCGTGCGCGGACGAGAAGTGAGGAGCAGGGAGAAGAGCGGAGCAGGGAGTGAGGAGAGGAGAGAGGAGCGGTGAGCGGAGATTCCGTGAGGAGCAGGGAGAAGAGCGGAACGGGCAGAGGGGGGCGCGGAGATTCCGTGCGAATGAACTAGCTACTACTACAACACGCAGCAGCAAGCGGACTCTTTCTTTGCCTTGAAAATTAAGTTTTCAGACATAGGATATCGCATTCGTGTCCTGAAAAACGTTTGTCTAACTCTTGGAAATAAAGTACGTTTTCATAATAAGCAGAAGTTTCCTGTCCAGGAGTAATTTGTGGACCAGTGGTTCAGTCTTTAGACCAGGCATGTCCAAAGTATGGCCCGGGGGCCAAATACGGCCCTCAGACAAATTTTTTCTCGGCCCTCAGGCTTCCAGGTGAATTGGCCCAAATTACCTTGCATCAATTAAATGTTGCAAGTTTTTTTTACTGCAAGTTTTTTTGAAAATCTACCTTGATAAAGCTCATATTTAATATTTTGTTTGTGGCTTTAAGGATCTAAGCATGATTAAAGACTGATGGATCATTCTGAAGTGTTAAACATGCACATATTGTGAGGGTTCTCCCTGCTCCCTCTTCCCTTCTCTTACCTTATTTGGGTTTTCCTGGGCGGGTCCCCAAATCATCTCACCTGCTGAGCTCCACTCCTGATCCTCGTCAGTAATCATCTCCGGCAATAAAAGACCTGCTGACCTGCTCTCCAGTGCCAGATCGTTCTGTCAACCAAGTGGTGAACTACTCAGGCTTTTTGTGTTTTTGAGCGTTTTGTAGGTTCTTGACTCTTATCTGTTTACTTTTGTCCGTTCCCCAGTTCAACCGTTTTGGACCCAGCCTCATCCCGTTACCACCTGTTCCGCAAGCCTCTGGTCAGCCTCTGGTCAGCCTCTTCACCATTGCACTTCAGCCAACCTGGACCCGTCCTACCTCCCCTGGAATCTATCCCCCTGTCCACGACTATTTTTGTTATTAAATACTTTTGTTACTGCATATTTGGGTCCGACCAGTGATTCCTTAACACATATTTCAATTATTTCCTGTATTGAGCACCAGTCTATGGCCCTTGATCGGCCCTCTGCTTCGTCTGTGTTTAGATATGTGGCCCTTGATGAAAATAGTTTGGACACCCCTGCTTTAGACCCTGCGTCTGCTTCAGTCGCACCATCGCTGGAATGAATCTCCAAGAATCACCTTAGTTTGGCTTCGCTGCTTTTCCCCTTGTCTTCTTCTTTCAGCGACCTCAAAAACAGACTTTCTTTTGCGGCTAACTGCTCGTAGATTCTTGTCGCCATCGCAACAAACTTTGTGCGAACTGCGAGGAAGATATAGGTAAAAAAAGCCGCTAAGAACTGTTGCGTTGGTGGAGTAAACAGCGTCTGTGCGTCTTGCGTCTGTGGACTGCGTGACAGTCGTACGTAAACCACGTACCGGCAGCGCAGGCAAGTCAGTTACACTAGAAACGTAGGGAGTTTGATTGACAGCCTGTCAGCTCACAGATAACGAGGCAGTGTCGTTATCTATTGGCAAATGTTTAGCCCCACCACGTCCAGAGTTGATGAATTTTTATTCTCTTTTTTTTGGTCATCATAATTACAAGGCTACTGCATCTCTATAATCTATCATTGACAATTTGAAACAAAAAAAAAACAAAGAAAATCCTCCATACAACCTTTAATAAGACTCACAGTGTGACAGAGTGACAGTGTTGCGCATGAACAAGTTCAAAAGAACTGAACTGAACACATTCATTTTTCAGTGAACTTTGAACTGAACTCAACACATTTGTAGATCAAGAACTTGAACACGAATTTGTTCAAATTATTTTAGATGAAAGACGTTCGTCACTGTTGGGGTTCAATTAAACGCCGGGATTTGTTTTCACCTGATGAGTCGACTGATGAGGTCTGCTCGCACTTTTTAGGGCCTGGCTCCACTGCACACGTCAGCGTTTGTGCGCGTGACCTCAAAAAACCACAGCCGCGCATCAACACGAAGGCGACTCCACCGGCGGCTGCAGCAGGACGTACAAATGCCAACATGCAAACCCAAAACATGCTACAGGTCTCCAGAACAGTTGATAGTCAAGGTCAGTTAAATACAATCAATCAATGAACCTGCCCAGGGACGACAGGTGGAAATTAGCACTGATGCTACAACCTGATGTACAATGCATCTCTCCTGTCAAGGTTAATGCGAAAATTGTGTGCTGTCCCTGTCTCAAATAAATAAATAAATAAATAAAATAAATAAATGCAGCTCTGGCTCTGTGTTTGTCAATGGGAAAGACGATCAAACTTGACTGAGCGCTTTTAGTCACTTGTATCAGGTCTACGTTAAAATTAGCAGCTGAACACACTTGTATTTACCTTCTGTACAGGCTGACCAGGGCAAATGTGAGAATTTCAAAAGTAAATTTTAAAGCACTTATTTACAGTCGTTCTGGATCTTGGCTCTTTCACACGATACAGAACTGCCCCAGCCAGAAGCACGCTGCAGATGGTAAATGCACAACTACAACAACAATAGATTCATGCTCTCTGTGTATTTTGACGGGGATATGCGCCTACGCTCCCGTAGAGTGGCAAAAAGTAGGATGGATCCCATTTTCTGAAACCTACGCGCGCAGGATGTACTGCTTCATACGTGCGTGTAGCTCGTACAGCGGAGCCGCCCTCATTCACTTTCAATGCATTCTTCAAATTACGCGTCCAAAAGTTGCAGTGACGTCCCTCTGTCACAGAAAGAACACATAAAGTCGTGTCCTTTAGTCCAACATCAGCACACAAGGAAAAAGCTGCTTTTTTTCCAGCGTTTACAATTTATGCAAATTAGTCATGTGGTTTTAAGTTTTGTTTCCGTAAGACATAAACAAATGTGTCAAAGCTGCGTTAAACACATTATAATGTCAAACGTGCTGATGTGGCTCTATAGTGGTTACGGTTTATATCTTGTAAAGTTGTTGTAAACTGGAAGTCAGTTTGAAAAATAAGTTCAGCCTTTCATTTACATGTCTCACCTAAAAATAAAATGAACTGAACTTTGAACTAGTTCATTAAAAGTGTGAACTTTTTTAACTCGTCTTATTAAACTACTCACAGAAACTGATCTGGCATAAACAAAAAGGACAAGGGCCATGTGGTATAAAAAGATACAAATATTTATTTAATATTCTAGACATTAAAAATGATTTTCTTTTTCCTTTTTTGTACACAACTACAAACAACTCAACTCTTGTAAATTACAGTAAGTTAAAGTGCTAGTGTTATGTAAACATGAATGCTGTGTTCATTGGTAAGTGCGTGTGCTCAGGTATTTGAGGAAGGCTTTAAGTTCACAGAGTTTCAGATGGTGAAAAGTGTTTGTGCTAAAGGGCCGATCTGAAAAGAAGTGACTTGTACTAACCCTGAGGCCTAACCTTGCATTGAACTGAGAACAGGGCCAGATATTGTGTGTAATTAAGGAAAGTTGTTCTGCACTCTGCCCACTCACAGTGTAGTCACATTTTCTTTGTGCTTTGGTCATTTTTAAGCAGCTTTTATGAATTTCACCTCAACAAATGACAATGTACGCCTCCCTTTACTGTTGGCAGGTGTTCAATTGGTCAAAAATAGGGACACCTGAGACATTTCTTGTATAAAACTGGGATAAATCAGTGGTTTTTGATCCATTGGCTGGGACAGGGGACACAGGGCTCAAACCCCTGATCGTGTGAACTAGTGGGAGCAAAGTGACTGGACCCCCGCCTCACAGCAGGAAGGTTGTGGGTTAGATTCCTTTTCTCTGTGCAGTTTTCATGTTGTCTCAGCGTCTGGATGAGTTTCGATGGGTGATCTAATTTACATATAACATAAAAGGAG
The DNA here is from genome assembly GCF_026225935.1 of Boleophthalmus pectinirostris. NCBI lineage: Eukaryota > Metazoa > Chordata > Actinopteri > Gobiiformes > Gobiidae > Boleophthalmus > Boleophthalmus pectinirostris. The sequence continues at coordinate 10,164,210 of NW_026571515.1, read as the reverse complement.
AATCGTGGGCTCTGATGGACTCTGCTTCTGATCCTGGTTTTAGTCCTAGTTTAGAGCTGGTTTAGACCTGATTTATTCCTGGTTTAGACCTGGTTTTTAGTCCTAGTTTAATCCTAGTTTAGACCTGGTTTAGTCCTGGTTTAGACCTGGTTTAGTCCTGATTTATTCCTGGTTTAGTCCTGGTTTATTCCTGGTTTAGTCCTGGTTTAGTCCTGGTTTAGACCTGGTTTAGACCTGGTTTAGACCTGGTTTAGTCCTGGTTTAGACCTGGTTTAGGCCTGGTTTTAGTCCTGGTTTAGTCCTGGTTTAGTCCTGGTTTAGTCCTGGTTTAGGCCTGGTTTAGTCCTGGTTTAGACCTGGTTTAGACCTGGTTTAGTCCTGGTTTAGGCCTGGTTTAGTCCTTGTTTAGACCTGGTTTAGGCCTGATTTAGTCCTGGTTTAGTCCTGGTTTAGTCCTGGTTTAGGCCTGGTTTAGACCTGGTTTTAGTCCTGGTTTAGTCCTGGTTCAGACTTGGTTGAACCCATGTTTAGTTTTGGTTTAGTTCTGGTTTAGTCCTGGTTTTAGACACACGTACATAATTCTGGATGTAACATAAAAGGAGAATCGTGGCTCTGATGAACGGATCAAATGCAGATGGTGCTTTTCTCTGCATGGATCATCAAAGTGAACTTTAAGGACATTTTATGCTTTTCGTGTGTCTAAGGTAAAAATACAGATATTAGGATCAAAACATATAAAAACAGATAATCATCAAATTAACATTAAAGGAGAAGAGAGCAGAAGAAAATCCTTGAAGTCACACGCAGATAAACAGAACGGTTTTGAGTCTGGACGTAAACAGAGTCAGAGCAAACGCTGTCGCACATGTTCACGAAACAACTGTTCGAGGTTTTAGCTGCATGAAACTGAAACAGACTCTACATGTTTAGTCCTGGTTTAGTCCTGGTTTAGTCCTGATTTAGTCCTGGTTGAGCCCATGTTTAGTCCTGGTTGAGCCCATGTTTAGTCCTGGTTGAGCCCATGTTTAGTCCTGGTTTAGTCCTGGTTTAGTCTTGGTTTAGTCCTGGTTTAGTCCTGATTTAGTCCTGGTTTTAGTCCTGGTTTAGTCCTGGTTTAGTCTTGGTTTAGTCCTGGTTTAGTCCTGATTTAGTCCTGGTTTAGTCCTGGTTTAGTCCTGGTTTAGTCCTGGTTTAGTCCTGGTTTAGTCCTGGATTTAGACCTGGTTTTAGTCCTGATTTAGTCCTGGTTGAGCCCATGTTTAGTCCTGGTTGAGCCCATGTTTTAGTCCTGGTTGAGCCCATGTTTAGTCCTGGTTTAGTCCTGGTTTAGTCTTGGTTTAGTCCTGGTTTTAGTCCTGATTTAGTCCTGGTTGAGCCCATGTTTAGTCCTGGTTTAGTCCTGGTTTAGTCCTGGTTTAGTTAGTCCTGGTTTAGTCTTGGTTTAGTCCTGGTTTAGTCCTGATTTAGTCCTGGTTGAGCCCATGTTTAGTCCTGGTTTAGTCCTGGTTTAGTCTTGGTTTAGTCCTGGTTTAGTCCTGATTTAGTCCTGGTTGAGCCCATGTTTAGTCCTGGTTTAGTCCTGGTTTAGTCCTGGTTTAGTCCTGGTTTAGTCCTGGTTTAGACCTGGTTTAGTCCTGATTTAGTCCTGGTTGAGCCCATGTTTAGTCCTGGTTGAGCCCATGTTTAGTCCTGGTTTAGTCCTGGTTGAGCCCATGTTTAGTCCTGGTTGAGCCCATGTTTAGTCCTGGTTTAGTCCTGGTTTAGTCTTGGTTTAGTCCTGGTTTAGTCCTGATTTAGTCCTGGTTGAGCCCATGTTTAGTCCTGGTTTAGTCCTGGTTTAGTCCTGATTTAGTCCTGGTTTAGTCCTGATTTAGTCCTGGTTGAGCCCATGTTTAGTCCTGGTTTAGTCCTGATTTAGACCTGGTTTAGTCCTGATTTAGTCCTGGTTGAGCCCATGTTTAGTCCTGGTTGAGCCCATGTTTAGTCCTGGTTTAGTCCTGGTTTAGTCTTGGTTTAGTCCTGGTTTAGTCCTGATTTAGTCCTGGTTGAGCCCATGTTTAGTCCTGGTTTAGTCCTGGTTTAATCCTGATTTAGTCCTTCTTGAGCCCATGTTTAGTTTTGGTTTAGTCCTGGTTGAGCCATGTACAACTAAACCAGGACTGAACCAGGACTAAACTAGGACTAAATGAAGACCAGGGACTGAACCGGGACCGAACCAGGACTGAGCCAGGACTGAACCGGGACTAAACCAGGACTGAACCAGGGACTAAACCAGGACTGATCCAGGACTAAACCAGGACTGAACCAGGACTGAACCAGGACTAAACTAAAACTACAGCACGACGGAACGGAACCAGGACTAAACCAGGACTGAACCAGGACTGAACCAGGACTGAACCAGGACTGAACAGGGACTAAACCAGGACTGAACCGGGACTAAACCAGGACTGAACCAGGGACTAAACCAGGACTAAACTAAAACTACAGCACGACTGAACCAGGACTAAACCAGGACTGAACCGGGACTAAACCAGGACTGAACCAGGGACTAAACCAGGACTAAACTAAAACTACAGCACGACTGAACCAGGACTAAACCAGGACTGAACCGGGACTGAACCAGGACTAAACTAAAACTACAGCACGACTGAACCAGGACTAAACCAGGACTGAACCGGGACTAAACCAGGACTGAACCAGGGACTAAACCAGGACTAAACTAAAACTACAGCACGACTGAACCAAGGACTGACCAGGACTGAACCAGGACTGAACCAGGACTGAACCAGGACTGAACAGACAGGACTGAACTGAAGGACTGAACCAGGACTGAACCAGGACTGAACAGGGACCAGGACTGAACCAGGGACTAAACCAGGACTGAACCAGGACTAAACTGGGACTAAACTGGGACTAAACCGAGACCACACCAGGACTGAACCAGGGACTAAACCAGGACTAAATTAAAACTACAGCAGGACTGAACCAGGACTAAACCAGGACTGAACGAAGACCACACCAGGACTAAACTAGGACTAAATGAAGACCACACCAGGACTAAACCAGGGACTGAACCGGGACTAAACCAGGGACTAAACCAGGACTGAACCAGGACTGAACCGGGACTAAACCAGGACTGAACCAGGGACTAAACCAGGACTAAACTAAAACTACAGCACGACTGAACCAGGACTAAACCAGGGACCGAACCAGGGACTAAACCAGGGACTAAACCAGGACTGACTAACCAGGACTGAACCAGGACTGAACCAGGGACTAAACCAGGACTGAAACCAGGGACTAAACCAGGACTGAACCGGGACTAAACCAGGACTGAACCAGGGACTAAACCAGGACTAAACCAGGACTAAACTAAAGCTACAGCACGACTGAAACCAGGACTAAACCAGGACTGAACCAGGACTGAAAAACCAGGACTAAACGAACCAGGGACTAACCAGGACTAAACCAGGGACTGAAACCAGGACTAAACCAGGACTGAACCAGGACTGAAACCAGGGACTAAACCAGGACTAAACCAGGGACTGACTAACCAGGGACTAAACCAGGAAACTTAAACCAGGACTGAACCCAGGGACTGAAACAGGGACTAAACAGGACTAAACCAGGGACTAAACCAGGACTGAACCAGGACTAAACAGGACCGAACCAGGGACTAAACCAGGGACTAAACCAGGACTGAACCAGGACTAAACAGGACTAAACCAGGACTAACTAAACCAGGACTAAACAAGACAACCAGGACTAAAACAAGGGACTAAAACCAGGACTAAACCAGGGACTAAACCAGGACTGAAACCAGGACTGAACCAGGACTGAACCAGGACTAAACCAGGTCTAAACCAGGGACTAAACCAGGACTACACCAGGACTAAACCAAGACTAAACCAGGACTAAACCAAGGCTAAACCAGGGACTAAACCAGGACTGAACCAGGACTGAACCAGGTCTAAACTAGGGACTAAACCAGGACTGAAGAAGGAGTCTGGTTTGATCTCCATGAAGATAGAAAGATTTAATGCCATACTGTGAAACATTCCAGACAAAGCAATAACATCTTCACGTAGAAAACCATTTCAGGACGTGACAGTTTCTTCGATATTTTCCGGTTTTCGTTTTTTTCCATGAGTTTCTCGATGTGCAGTTTGTGTGTTTCTGCATCACAGCGGCACGAGTCCCGACACGGAGGAACTGGAGAATTACGTCCATATGTCAGTGTCAGAAGAGATGAGCAGCGAGCACATCCCCCCTCTCCCCGAATCATAAAAACACGCCTCTGTTCCCCGGACGCCAGCGCTTTTATTAGAAAAATCAAACTGCAAAACTGTCCAATTAAAGCACGACCACGCCCACGCCCACGCCGAACGCCAAACGCCCCACGCCGAACGCCGAACGCCGAACGCCAAACGCCGAACGCCCACGCCAAACGCCAAACCCCAAACGCCCAACGCCCAACGCCTGCTACGATCACACGCAGGAGACACGCTCTGAGGGACACACAGAGAGATTTACAGATACAGACAAGGACTAGACCAGGACTGAACCAGGACTGAACCAGGACTGAACCAGGACTGAACCAGGACTGAACCAGGACTGAACCAAGGACTGAACCAGGACTGAACCAGGACTGAGCCAGGACTGAACCAGGACTGAACCAGGACTGAACCAGGACTGAACTGAACCGGGACTGAACCGGGACTGAACCGGGACTGAGCCAAGACTGAACCGGGACTGAACCGGGGACTGAGCCAAGACTGAACCAGGACTGAGGACTGAACCAGGACTGAACAGGACTGAGCCAAGACTGAACTGACAGGACTGAACCAGGACTGAACCAGGACTGAACCAGGACTGAGCCAAGACTGAACCAGGACTGAACCAGGACTGAACCAGGACTGAACCAGGACTGAAAGGACTGAACCAGGACTGAACTGAACAGGACTGAACCAGGACTGAACCAGGACTGAACCAGGACTGAACCAGGACTGAACCAGGACTGAACCAGGACTGAACCAGGACTGAACCAGGACTGAGCCAAGACTGAACCAGGACTGAACCAGGACTGAACCAGGACTGAACCAGGACTGAACCAGGACTGAACCAGGACTGAACCAGGACTGAACCAAGACTGAACCAGGACTGAACCAGGACTGAACCAGGACTGAACCAGGACTGAACCAGGACTGAACCAGGACTGAACCAGGACTGAACCAGGACTACACCAGCTACAAACTGGGACTAAACCGGGACTGAACCAGGACTAAACCAGGACTGAACCAGGACTAAACCAGGGACTAAACCAGGACTGAACCAGGACTACATCGGGACTACACCAGGACTGTGCAGTTATGTTTAGTGTGGGAGTATTATCTGTTACATAAGGGTGAGTTGTACAGTTGTAGGGAGTATTATCTGTTACATAAGGCTGAGTTGTTGTACAGTTGTAGGGAGTATTATCTGTTACATAAGGGTGAGTTGTACAGTTGTAGGGAGTATTATCTGTTACATAAGGTGAGTTGTACAGTTGTAGGGAGTATTATCTGTTACATAAGGTGAGTTGTACAGTTGTAGGGAGTATTATCTGTTACATAAGGTGAGTTGTACAGTTGTAGGGAGTATTATCTGTTACATAAGGCTGAGTTGTACAGTTGTAGGGAGTATTATCTGTTACATAAGGGTGAGTTGTACAGTTGTAGGGAGTATTATCTGTTACATAAGGTGAGTTGTACAGTTGTAGGGAGTATTATCTGTTACATAAGTGTGAGTTGTTGTACAGTTGTAGGGAGTATTATCTGTTACATAAGGGTGAGTTGTACAGTTGTAGGGAGTATTATCTGTTACATAAGGTGAGTTGTACAGTTGTAGGGAGTATTATCTGTTACATAAGGGTGAGTTGTTGTACAGTTGTAGGGAGTATTATCTGTTACATAAGGCTGAGTTGTTGTACAGTTTGTAGGGAGTATTATCTGTTACATAAGGTGAGTTGTTGTACAGTTGTAGGGAGTATTATCTGTTACATAAGGCTGAGTTGTACAGTTGTAGGGAGTATTATCTGTTACATAAGGCTGAGTTTTGTACAGTTGTAGGGAGTATTATCTGTCACATAAGGCTGAGTTGTACAGTTGTAGGGAGTATTATCTGTCACATAAGGCTGAGTTGTTGTACAGTTGTAGGGAGTATTATCTGTCACATAAGGCTGAGTTGTTGCACAGTTGTAGGGAGTATTATCTGTCACATAAGGCTGAGTTGTACAGTTGTAGGGAGTATTATCTGTTACATAAGGCTGAGTTGTACAGTTGTAGGGAGTATTATCTGTCACATAAGGCTGAGTTGTTGCACAGTTGTAGGGAGTATTATCTGTCACATAAGGCTGAGTTGTTGTACAGTTGTAGGGAGTATTATCTGTCACATAAGGCTGAGTTGTTGTACAGTTGTAGGGAGTATTATCTGTCACATAAGACTGAGTTGTTGCACAGTTGTAGGGAGTATTATCTGTCACATAAGGCTGAGTTGTTGCACAGTTGTAATAGAGTTTGGTATGTACATAATCCTGTATCTCTCACTGTTTAAACGGGCTTGCCTCTCCGCAGATACGACCTGCAGCTTGTACCCAACGGCCAAAGTTGGAGCGCAGTACTACGTGAGTACTCGACAGCTGCGTGCCCACAGTACTACGAGTAAATCAGAGACTCGGATTAGACTCTATTTTACTTTTACTGCGTCTCCTGTTGCACTGAGCTGTGGCGGCTGCGAAACACTCGTCTGTTTGTACGTAACATAAAAATGACAAACTAATCTAATCTAAACTTGGCCTGGTGGTGTCGCTTGTCTCCATGGTGACAGAGAAGGTTGTCGTACTATATTATGGAACATTCCAGGCAGAACATAGTGAGTGCAAGATAGTGTAAAAATGAAAGGAAAGAAAAAAAAAAAAGAAAGGTAATGAAATAAGGTCAAACTAAATTTGATTTGAGATTTACAAATAAGGACTAGGACTAAACCAGGACTGAACCAGGACCAGGACTGAACCAGGACTGAACCAGGACCCAGGACTAAACCAGGACTGAAACCAGGACTGAACCAGGACTAAACCAGGACTGAACCAGGACTGAACCAGGACTAAACCAGGACTAAACCAGGACTGAACCAGGACTAAACTAAACAGGACTGAACCAGGACTAAACAGGACTAAACCAGGACTGAACCAGGACTGAACCAGGACTAAACCAGGACTGAACCAGGACTGAAACCAGGACTGGAACCAGGACTAAACCAGGACTAAACCAGGACTGAAACCAGGACTAAACCAGGACTGAACCAGGACTAAACCAGGACTGAACCAGGACTAAACCAGGACTGAAACCAGGACTGAACCAGGACTGAACTAAACCAGGACTGAAACCAGGAGGACTAAACCAGGACTGAACCAGGACTGAACCAGGACTGGACTAAACAGGACTGGAACCAGGACTGAACCAGGACTGAACCAGGACTAAACCAGGACTGAACTAAACCAGGACTGAACCAGGACTGAACCAGGACTGGACTAAACCAGGACTGAACCAGGACTAAACCAGACTGAACCAGGACAAACCAGGACTGAACCAGGACTAAACCAGGACTGAAACCAGGACTGAACCAGGACTGAACCAGGACTGAACCAAGACTAAACCAGGACTGAAACCAGGACTAAACCAGGACTGAACCAGGACTAAACCAGGACTGAACCAGGACTGAAACCAGGACTGAACCAGGACTAAACCAGGACTGAAACCAGGACTAAACCAGACTCCAGGACTAAACCAGGACTGAACCAGGACTAAGGACTAAACCAGGACTAAACCAGGAAACCAGGACTAAACAGGACTGAACCAGGACTGAAACCAGGACTAGGACTGAACCAGGACTAAACCAGGACTGAACCAGGACTAAACCAGGACTGACAGGACTGAACCAGGACTGAACCAGGACTAAAACCAGGACTGGAACCAGGACTGAACCAGGACTAAAACCAGGACTAAACCAGGACTGAACCAGGACTGAACCATAAACCAGGACTGAACCAGGACTGAACCAGGACTAACCAGGACTGAACCAGGACTGAACCAGGACTAAACCAGGACTGAACCAGGACTAAACCAGGACTGAACCAGGACTAAACCAGGACTGAAACCAGGACTAAACCAGGACTGAACCAGGACTAAACCAGGACTGAACCAGGACTGAAACCAGGACTGAACCAGGACCAGGACTAAACCAGGACTGACCAGGACTAAACCAGGACTAAACCAGGACTGAACCAGACTGAACCAGGACTGAACAGGACAACAGGACTGAACCAGGACTAAACCAGGACTGAACCAGGACTAAACCAGGACTGAACCAGGACTAAACAGGACTGAACCAGGACTAAACCAGGACTGAACCAGGACTGAAACCAGGACTGAACCAGGACTAAACCAGGACTAAACCAGGACTAAACCAGGACTAACCAGGACTAAACCAGGACTGAACCAGGACTAAACCAGGACTAAACGAACCAGGACTGAACCAAACCAGGACTAAACCAGGACTAAACCAGGACTAAACCAGGACTGAAAACCAGGACTAAACAGGACTAAACAGGACTGAACCAGGACTAAACCAGGACTAAACCAGACTAAAGGACTAAACCAGGACTGAACCAGGACTAACCAGGACTAAACCAGGACTAAACCAGACTAAACCAGGACTGAAACCAGACTAAACCAGGACTGAACCAGGACTGAACCAGGACTGAACCAGGACTAAAGACCAGGACTAAACCAGGACTAAACCAGGACTGAACCAGGACTAACCAGGACTAAACCAGGACTGAACCAGGAACTGAAACCAGGACTAAACCAGGAAAACCAGGACTGAACCAGGACTGAACCAGGACTAAACCAGGACTAAACCAGGACTAAACCAGAACTGAACGAGGACTGAACCAGGACTGAACCAGGACTGAACCAGGACTAAACCAGGACTGAACCAGGACTGAACCAGGACTGAACCAGGACTAAACCAGGACTAAACCAGGACTGAACCAGGACTACATAGAGTTATACTGAACTATCGTACTATATTATGGAACATTCCAGACAAAACAATGCAAAATAGTGTAAAAATGCAGGGAAACATAACGAAAGGTAAAGACAAAACTGTAAATTAAAAGTCTGGAAATGTGTTTTATTTATTGCACAGTATTTATAACACGTTAGATTTATTATTTCTATTAAACCAGCGCTCTCGTCTCACTCCTGGATGAATGATTTGATAATACGATGACGATTCAATCTCAGCTACAACAGGTGCACAATCATTACTGTGTCCTTGGGCAAGACACTTTATCATTTTATTGTGTAATTATGTGAGTGATTGTCGTTCCCTCATCCAGGTCACATTTTTATAAAGCGCTTTTCCACTTTCAAGACACTCAAAGCGCTTAACAACAAGGAACTCACACACACACACATTCACACACCAGTATAAAAAGAAGGAGGGAGAAAAAAGGGAAGAAAGTGCAGCAATTTGCAAGTTCGAATCCAGACCAGAGCGAGAACAGATGAACAGATCACATTTTTAAACCTTGCTTTATTTATTTTACAATCGATTATTTATCTTTTCATAAAGTTTTGTCATTTTGGAAGAAAATTATTAAAAACTTGTCCAAAATATTAATATGTGTCCATTTAAAGGTATTTACTTATGCAGTTGTTTCCTTTGGTGATTTGGGGGACACCAGTCATACTGTATTATTATTGTAAAAACTCAAACAGATCTTGATTTTATAAGTGCTTCTAGAACAGGTGGGTTTCACGTGACGTCACAGGGCTACGTTTGTCGGCACGCAAAATCAGACCTGGTTTAGTCCTGGTTTAGGCCTGGTTTAGGCCTGATTTTCCTGGTTTAGTCCTGGTTTAGGCCTGATTTAGTCCTGGTTTAGTCCTGATTTAGTCCTGATTTAGGCCTGGTTGAACCCATGTTTAGTTTTGGTTTAGTTCTGGTTTAGTCCTGGTTTAGTCCTGATTTAGACCTGGTTTTAGTCCTAGTTTAGTCCTGGTTTAGACCTGGTTTAGGCCTGATTTAGACCTGGTTTTAGTCCTAGTTTAGTCCTGGTTTAGACCTGGTTTAGGCCTGATTTAGTCCTGGTTTAGACCTGGTTTTAATCCTGGTTTAGTCCTGGTTTATTCCTGATTTAGTCCTGGTTTAGTCCTGATTTAGTCCTGGTTTAGGCCTGGTTGAACCCATGTTTAGTTTTGCTTTATTTCTGGTTTAGTTCTGGTTTAGTCCTGATTTAGACCTGATTTAGACCTGGTTTAGTCCTGATTTAGACCTGGTTTTAGTCCTAGTTTAGTCCTGGTTTAGACCTGGTTTAGGCCTGATTTAGACCTGGTTTTAGTCCTGGTTTAGTCCTGGTTTTAGTCCTGATTTAGTCCTGGTTTAGGCCTGGTTGAACCCATGTTTAGTTTTGGTTTAGTTCTGGTTTAGTCCTGGTTTAGTCCTGATTTAGACCTGATTTAGACCTGGTTTAGTCCTGATTTAGACCTGGTTTAGACCTGGTTTAGGCCTGGTTTAGTCCTGGTTTAGTCCTGGTTCGAGGTTTTAGCTGCATGAAACTGAAACAGACTCTACATGTTTAGTTCCAGTTTAGTCCTGGTTTAGTCCTGGTTTAGTCTTGGTTTAGTCCTGGTTTGGAGGGCAGGAAGTGAACTAACTGGAGGAAAATGCTGATATGTTGTGTCGTTTACGACTGTGCCAACTGTTCTAACCGCGAGAGAAGGAAAAGCGATTTTTTTAGAGTACCGAATATAGTCGTCCACAAAGGTCAGAAATGGGAAAAGCCGACAGAACAAAGCCGTAAAAAGTGGATTACAAACCTGTTTGCGGTCGGGAGGAGCAGAATTCACTAATGCTCGTGTCTGCAGTGACCACTTCGACAAAGGTTTGTTACAAAGATAAATTGTTTTTTGTATAAACGAATCATTAACAACTAACGACATTTGTTGACATTAAATAGTTGGGATAGAGGTCACTGCTGATACACTGCAGTTTTTCCATAACGTCTATACACATAAAATAAGAGAAACACACCCCGGCGAAGACCAAACGATAATCATCATTTAGGCGTTTTGCATCGAGGTTGAGGACCCATCCACTGACAAAAAAAGTTCTATGCCTCCAAACTTTTGTACTTTGCCTTCATCTGTTGTCTGGTGTAGAACGATGTCTGAAGAGCTAAATAGTTTGTGATATTCTCTGCCTCGATTGTCGGCAAATCTTTTACTTCGGTTGAAAATTCTCTCATTTTCAATAAGATCAGGGTCACGCCCAATATATTTGTCGACTAACTGCTCGTACTTTTGCCTTGCTCCTGGCTCTAAATCCTGACAATAAGAACTCTTCTCCATATCTGTGTTCTCCAGAGCCGTGTTTGTTTGTCGTGTTTGTCTTCACTTCCTGCCCTCCACCTGAAATTCGCGCATCATCGTGATCACGTGACTGAAACCCTCCTATTTACTGTAAATTAATTCAACACAACACAAACAATTCCACAAAGAAATATATTTATTAACACAATAGGATGACCAAAATTTCAAATTTTCTTAGCAAAAGACCACTTTTACCAGGTCAGTCAGTAATTTCAGTCAGGTCAGTGATTATTTTCAGAGTGAAAAGGAACCACAATATAAAAACATACATTTAAGATTCATAAAGATATTAGAAACATAAAGATATTGACAAGACCCACAGTGAGCACACAGATAACCTTCTAATTGAAACAGGAAGTACTTCTAAAAATACTGCAAAAAACGTCAGTAAGAATAAACAATAATAAATAAAACATGACTGAAGGTTGAAAGTCATGAAACAACACAAAGAACATCAGATGGTGCTTTAATATGTTTTTGAACAATATAAAAGCGTTTGTTTTTGGTTCTGCTCTTGCTCGTGTGTCTTTGAAGTCTGAGTCAGTCCTCCATAAATCACCTGTTTCTCTCAAAGCACCTTTGGGTGCTCCACAGTGTACAGACCTGAGTCCATCCATCACAATGTAACTCCTGTCACACTCTCCTCAAACTCTGCGCCTGTATGAGCACTACCTGCAGCTAAAGGAAAGTGAACCGCTGAAGTTTGAAACTACTTCACAAAGACTGACCAGAACAAGAGCGTGACCTCAAACTCAAACTCAAACTACCAAATAAAATGTTTGTTATGTAAACTAAAAGGATGTAAGTAGTAGTAGTGTAAAAGTATGTGACTCGATTCCATGAAAATAGAAAGTTAAAACCATATTTGCATAAACATTCTTAACAACAATATTGGAAATGAGCAGGAAGAGCGCCTCCTCCAGGCCACATAAGAGTGTGTGGAGAGTCAAGTCAGCTCACAGAAGGGCACAAACATACAACACACGAAGCCAAAATGAAAAACATGCTCGTTATTTTAAAATCTTTGACTAAAAAGTTAAATACTGTGGCTTTATAAAGTAATACATGACTTTTCTGGTGTAGGTTTTGCCAACTACCGTATTTTTTAGACTATAAATCACTCCGGAGTATAAGTCGCACCAGCCAAAAAATGTATAAGGAAGAAGAAAAAAAACATAAATAAGTCGCACTTTTTGGGGGAAATTTATTTTATAAAATTAGAGACGAGGAACCGACATTTGATTTTGAAAGTCAAGTCATAGTAAAAACAATAGAAGAGAGAACAACAGACTGTTAACGTCACATATGAACAGTTCTTCAGATAATTATAACATAAACAACAGAACAAGTTTAACAAACTCTCCATCTCACTCCAAATCACTAAATCCATTCAATTCTTCATCCTCGGTGTCACTTCTGAGCAACTCCACGACCTCCGGAGGTAAACAGAGCGTCACTTCCTCTTCTGTGTCGCTGTCGTCAGACTCAGCGTCAGTTCCAGTTAGAATTATTCCGGCCTTTCTTTCAGTCGTCTTTATAAGTTTGTTTAAATTTAACATTTTCAGTGGTGCAGAAGTAATGATGTGATCGACTGACATGATGCAGACAGAACAGAGGCTCTTTCTGCAGGAGACATGCGCAGTAGAGTGAAGTGACAGTGGCGCAGGAGGAACAGGAGCAGCAGATACTGACACACAAACCTACAGCGCCCTCTTGAGGCTGTCAGTGTGAAGATTTTAAATATATGAGTCGCACCGGAGCATAAGTCGCAGGAAACACCCAAACCATGAAAAAAAAAAAAGTGCCATTTATAATCCGAAAAATACGGTAATTTTGTTGTTGAATTGTAAGATTAAATGTTTCTATCTCCTTGAAGACAAGTCAGATCTGTGGAACGGAACAAGCCACACGACGCATGCACATGGAAGTAAACAAATGACAAATAGTTTGACGTTCATACAGCCAGAGCAATAACATCTCCATGGAAACAAGCAGCTGACCTCCCTCCGGAAAAATTACACAGTGCACAGCCCCTTTGTGTGATAATGTTGTTTCCTATTTAAACAAAACTGTACTTGTGTTTGTTTCATTCACACGAACAGTATTTAACACACAAACACTGCTCCACTGTGTTTTTAAACTACAGACACCTTCTGTTGATACCCAGGTTTACTAAACCACAAGTATGAAAGGACTAAACTAGGACTAAACCAGGACTAAACCACAAGTATGAAAGGACTAAACTAGGACTAAACCAGGACTAAACCAGGACTAAACCACCAGGGACTAAACCAGGACCCAGGACTGAACCAGGACTGAACCAGGACTAAACCAGGACTAAACCAGGAAACCAGGACTAAACCAGGACTGAACCAGGACTAAACCAGAACCAGGACTGAAACCAGGACTAAACCAGGACTAACCAGGACTGAAACCAGGACTAAACCAGGACTAAACCAGGACTTAAACCAGGACTAAACCAGGACTGAACCAGGACTAAACCAGGACTGAACCAGGACTAACCAGGACTGAACTAGGACTGAAACCAGGACTAAACCAGAAAACTAAACCAAGACTAAACTAGGACTAAACCAGGACTGAACCAGGACTAAAACCAGGACTAAACCAAAAACTAAACCAAAACTAAACCAAGACTAAACCAGGACTAAAGCAGGACTGAAACCAGGACTGAACTGAAAACCAGGACTAAACCAGGACTGAAACCAGGACTAAATCCAGGACTAAACCAGGACTAAACCAGGACTAAACTAAACCAGGACTAAACCAAGACTAAACCAAGGACTGAAACCAGGACTAAAGGACTCCAGGAAAACTAAACCAGGACTGAACCAGGACTGAACCAAGACTAAACCAGGAACTAAACCACAAGACTAAACTAGGACTGAAACCAGGACTAAACCAGGACTAAATAAACCAGAGAAAACTAAACCAGGACTAAACCAAGAACTAAACTAGGACTGAAACCAGGACTAAACCAGGACTAACTAGGGACTGAACCAGGACTAAACCAGGACTAAACCAAAAGGTAAACCAGGACTAAACTAGGACTAAACCAGGACTAAACCAGAACCAGGACTAAACCAGGACTAAACCAGGACTAAACCAGGACTAAACCTAAAAGGACTAAACCAAGGACTAAACCAGACTAAACCAGGACTAAACCAGGACTAAACCAGGACTAAACCAGGACTAAACCCAGGACTAAACCAGGACTAAACCAGGACTAAACCAGAACCAAGGACTAAACCAGAACTAAACCAAGACTAAACTAGGACTGAACCAGGACTAAACCAGGACTAAATGAGAACTAAACCAGGACTAAATCAAGAGTGAACCAAAACTAAACCAGGACTAAACTAGGACTAAACAGGGACTACTGCCAATACTACAAGACTTTTTGTACTTAAAATATGAAAATACATCTTGTTACACTTAAAATAAGAAAAACAACAACTTTTTGCACTTAAAATAAGAAACAAAATGTAATGTTGCTTGAATTAAGACAAAAACACATATTCCATTAGTAGATAATTTTATTTGTCAAGTTCAATCTGGTCAAAAAAAGCAAAATATTCTTAATTTAAGTCATTTTAATTTAACTATATATTGTTTTTTTTTTCCAGTGTAGGAACTTTAAACAGCAAAGTAACAATGTTTGTAGTTATTATATTTTAGATAAAGCTAATTATTCCTCTATATTACTGTGAAAGTTGTCATTTTTGTCGGTTTTACTCTAAAGATTGTAGAGCACAATATATAAAAAAAATAAAACTATTGATTCAAATTAACCTCAGCCCAGAAGGTTATTTTCAAATCTATATCCACATAAATCTAAGTGTGTTTGGAGAAAGGAGACGCACGCACCACGTTTCACAGCTACGTATAAATTATTGATTTGTAAACACAAGATCTCACACTGTCGTATTTCCCATCGTCGGTCTAATGCAGGTCTGGTCTGGTCTGGTCTGGTCTGGTCCGGTGCTTTTTGAGGTCTGTGTGTGGTCCATATATAAGCACATAAAAAAGGTGAGGGTTTATAAAGCTGTTTGTCTGGTAATCCAGGACTGAACCAGGACTAAACCAGGACTATAGATTAGGACAATAAACTGGGACTAAACGGGGTTAAACCAGGACTAAAGACTAGGACAATAGATCAAGACTAAACCCCGGACTGAACCAGGACCAAACCAAGTCTAAACCAGGACTAAACCACGAGTATGTCAGCACTAAACCAGGACTGAACCAGGACTAAAACAAGTCAAAACCAGGACTAAATCATTAGTAAAACAGGACTAAACCAGTTTTAAATCAAGACTAAATCAGGTCTAAATCTGGTCTAAACCAGGACTAAAACAGGATTAAACCAAAACTAAAGCAGAACTAAACTAGGACTAAACCTGAAGTGAACACGGTCTAAACCAGAACTAAACCAGGACTAAACCAAGTCTAAACCGGGACTAAACCAGGACTAAGCAGGGACTAAACCAAGTCTAAACCAATACTAAACCAGTACTAAACCAAGACTAAACCAGGACTAAACCAAATCTAAACCAGGACTAAACCAAGACTAAATCATGACTAAACCAAGACTAAACAGGGACTAAATCAGAAGTGTGCCAGGACTGAACCGGGACTAAACCAAGTCTAAACCAGGACTAAACCATTAGTAAAACAGGACTAAACCAGTTCTAAATCAAGACTAAACCAGGACTAAAATCAGGTCTAAATCTGGTCTAAACCAGAACAAAAACATGACTAAGCCAAAACTAAAGCAGAACTAAACCAGGACTAAACCAGGACTAAAGAAGAACTAAACCAGGACTGAACCAAGTCTAAACCAGGACTAAACCAGGACTAAAGAAGAACTAAACCAGGACTAAACCAAGTCTAAACCAGGACTAAAGAAGAACTAAACCAGGACTAAACCAAGTCTAAACCAGGACTAAACCAGGACTAAAGAAGAACTAAACCAGGACTAAACCAAGTCTAAACCAGGACTAAACCAAGTCTAAACCAGGACTAAATCAGAACTAAACCAGGACTAAACCAAGTCTAAACCAGGACTAAACCAGAACAAAACCAGGACTAAACCAAGTCTAAACCAGGACTAAAGAAGAACTAAACCAGGACTAAACCAAGTCTAAACCAGGACTAAACCAGGACTAAAGAAGAACTAAACCAGGACTAAATCAAGTCTAAACCAGGACTAAACCAAGTCTAAACCAGGTCTAAATCAGAACTAAACCAGGACTAAACCAAGTCTAAACCAGGACTAAACCAGAACAAAACCAGGACTAAACCAAGTCTAAACTAGGACTAAATCAGAACTAAACCAGGACCAGTCATTGCTACTACACTGGATTAAACAATTTCTTTTTTTTGTTCTTTTTTTTTGTGTGTACTTTTTCTAATCTTGTCCAAGGCCAGAGCACAAATGTTGTAGCTGGTGCTCTATTCTAATTAAAAATCATCAACAAACTCGTATAATTACCAAATCCTCACTTGTCTGGTCTGTAATAGTACGATTCTGGTCCTTGGTCGTTTTTTTTTTTTTCTTTTTTCGATAACCTGTTGCCATAGTAACGCAGCTCCATTCATCACTTTGCTCCAGTTTAGTTCGGTGTTGAATTTTACATGACTTTTATGGCCAGATCTTTCACTTTAGATTTCTATTATTGCAATTTATGACCATAGCCGAGACTAACCATGTTCATTTTATGTACTAAAGACAAATCCTATGAATTTTAAATGAAAATGTGGTGTAATTACGATCTTTGGGGCACTAGAGTTTTGTCTCCAAGTCCACAAATGTCAGATGGTTTCCTTATGGTCAATTTGGAAGCGTAAAATTGCAAAAATAAAGTGTCCGTGACTGATTTCTTTAACGGTCCTATATTACGCAAAACTGACAAACCCATTTTAACCTGGTCCCCGAAGAGTTGACCAGGTTTTGTATTCACCCTGTGTGTCCGTCCACCCGCCATTTATGGACCGATTGGCACCAAATTTGGTACGTGGGTCAAGCCCCCTGTGCCCGATGACGCAAAAAAAAAAGTTTGGTGACGAGCCGAGGTCATTTGAGGTCACACGGGTCAATTGAAAGGTCACGCCATCATAAAGGATTGACAATTTTGGTAATTTCTGAACCATCTGCGGGCTAAAATATTCACCCAATCATCACATAAGTTGACGCACACATAACCGGGGCACACTGGATGTTACAGGTTGAAACCGGACAAGGTAACCACGGTCAATTATGCGTTTTTGGTCATAACTCCGCGAAGGATGGAGCTAGAGCAACGGGAGTGTCTCAAAAGCTCAGAAAAAATATTATCTATTTATAATTCGATGCATTTGTATAGTAAAATATGAATAGTTTGAGATAATCACTAATTATAAAAGTTTCTTTCTCTTTCAGTGTTTGCCGTTAAAATTCTAATTGGAATGAAAATAATTTCCATTTCTTCTTTTTCTAGTGATACACAACACACTGATCTACAGTTACACAACTAACATATACAGAACTCATGAAAAATTACATTTTCATTACACACTAGTAAACACAGACATTCTCATGTGTGACCAATATCACACAAATGTTCATGGGCCTGTACACATACACACATTACATTGTTCTTTTTGTTTCTTTCTCAACTGGTTCGCCTATATTCAGCCTCACATTTTATTGTGTCCGGTTATGTATTTTAGCGTGTGAGTGTGAGTGTGTGTGTGTGTGTGTGTGCATGTTTGTGTGTATGTGAGTGTGTGTGTTTGCGTTGTTTGACTATGTGGGGCTGGGTTGGTGGGTAGGTGGAAATACAGGACTGTTTTTAATCACTGTAAAGCACTTTGTGTTGCATTTTGTATGAAAAGTGCTTTATAAATAAAGTTTGATTTGATTTGATTTAACGATCATGTAATATGGGCTGGGCTCCTCATAAACTGCTTCTGTGGTGATGAACTGACCCACTGATGCCTCATGGGAACCAGGTTGGTATCTGTGATTGCGCTTGTTGTGTTTTGGAAGTGATAGTTTTCAAGTTAACAGCGACTTTTACATTTAGTTTAGGAGAAATTGCCAATTACAGGAATGAAAATTTTCCGAATTATTCTCGTGAAGGTGTATGGGGTTTAAAAACACAGTGGAGCACTTCCTGTATTACCACATGACATCACAGTCACAAAGTGTTTTCTGTTTGAGAGAAGAAATCAGCCTCAGGGTCCGTTTACACAAGAACATTTGTGGGTAAAAATGACAAAATATTTTATCAGAAGTGCCTTTCGTTTAGACGGTGACGGCGTTTTTGGGGTTTAAAAACTCAAAAATCTGAAACCACCGTCCAGAGTGGAAAAGTTGAATATGCTCCGCTGTGGCGTTTCCGTTTACACTGTCCAAGACGCAAAACTCTGGTCAGATCTGCTCACGTCGCGCACGTGTTTACGTCACATACATCACCACCTGGATTTCTTCCCAAAAACACTCATCTAACTGCAGAATAAAAAGTGAAGATGGCACTTTTGCGTCATCTGTTCAGAACGTCATCCAGAGGTGGGACCAAGTCGTCGTTTTGCAAGTCTCAAGTAAGTCTAAAGTCTTTGACCTCATGTCCGAGTCAAGTCCCAAGTCAAATACAGGCAAGTCCAAGTCGAGTCTCAAGTCGTCTGCTTTGAGCTTCAAGTCATTTCAAGTCTTTAAACCAAAGTACCAAGTATAGCTTTGGTTTTTGCAATTTATATCAATTTTAAACTAAATTGTACTTAAAAAGTCACAGTATGTTTATATATGAATACTTATAGAGTATGCAAGAGTTAGAGAAATTAATATAGTAAATAATTTAGTTAATGTTTCCTTTTTAAATGTCTTGACAAGATCTTAGTGTGACTCATTACAACCAGAATAGAAAAAATTAAAATTTAAAAGTGCTTCTCAAGTCACACGTCTCATGTTCGAGTCAAGTCCCAAGTCACTGATCTTTAAGTCCAAGTCGAGTCATAAGTCTTAGTCCATTTTATCAAGTCAAGTCTCAAGTCATTAAAATAGTAACTCATGTCTGACTCGAGTCCAAGTCCCAACCTCTGGCACTTAGCGTCACAGCCGAGCTGCGTGGACCTGCATACCCAAGCCAATTCCACACACTTCTGCGTCACCACGTGGACGCAGATTTCCTCCTGAAAACCCTCGTCTAAAAGCGGAATAAAAAGTGAAAACACGACGCCACTTTTGCGTCTTCTGTTCAGACCGTCATCATATAAAAGCACCATATTTTCCGCACTATAGGGCGGTCTGGATTATAAGGCGTACTGTCATTGTCCATTTTCTAACTTTTTTTCACATATAAACTGCACCCGATTATAAGACGCATGAAAAGAAACACAGCAGTTAGATAAGTCAGTCAAACTTTATTTAACGCGTTCACAATAACTCTCAACTTTGTTAAATTGTAAGGCTTAAATACTGTCTGAGACGCTAAATTGTTAGAACAATTATGAGTTACTGTGAATAACAAACAGTTGGGCGATTACAGCGTCCAACACGTCCGCATCCCTCTCGTCATTATCCGAGTCAGTGTGGTTCCTGTTCCCTGGCAGTTCTGTGATGATTCTGGTCTTGGTGAAAGCTCGGACCACAGTTGATACTGATCCTTAGTCCAGACGTCCACGATCCATTGGCAGATCGTGGCGTAAGTCACTGCCCCCACGCAGCTCGCACTTAAACTTTATAACAGCCTTGAGTTTAAAGTCGGCGTTGTCAGCGTGTCTCTTGACAGATGCATTTTGATATTAAAAGGAATCACAGTATGTATTACTCTGCGATGCTCCTGACTACAGGAGCCATAATGCTGCAAGTGGTGCGGCTTTGTAGTTTACTAAAGTCGTACTAAGACACCCCAATAAATTCATATAAAAGGCGCTCTGGATTATAAGGCACGCAGTCGTTTTTTTATGAAATTAAAGGCTTTTAAAGTGCGTCCTATAGTGCAGAAAATACGGTATTTATTAGAGCCGCCCACCAGCTACAGATCGACTATAGAGACGTTATTTATTTAAAATTGTGTTATTATTTTATATTTTGCTTGTTCTGGATTCAATGTTTAAGCAAAACTATTATTAAACATTTATTTTAATAAGAAAAGGTTTAACATTTCGTACCTCGAAAGAAGAGAAACATGCAGACGTTGCTGAAATTTTTCAATAAATATTTAGTTTGGCCCAGTTTTTAATTTTGGTCATTTGTGAATTTGAGTTTGACACCTCTGCATGACGACAGGCTCTACAAAAAAGATTACATAGAGCAACTTTAATAAAAAATAAATAAATAAATAAATAATGAATGTGAATTTTCTCAGTGATCTCTTCAAATCTGTGTGTTTTTAGGTGTGGGAAGTGTGCCACCTACTGTCCGTTTGTGGAATTACACAGCTCACAAAAACACCAGAACAAGAATTACAACAGACCAGATCTTTTTCATTTACAGCATTAACATTCTCCATTTATTTAACGCTCGCTTGAAAAAACTTTAGTGCAAATCATACAGAGGAACAGATCTGAGATTTCGTTACGTACACGATTTTAAATTAGTCTGGATAATAAATATACACTTTCAATGCTACAAGCACTTTTCACAGTTAAATACGTCTCTCCAACCGCCCTGTACATCCACTGTGGTACGAAAGGCAAAAATCAACAACAATTTGAACAAAACTCTCTCGTCGTAAAGAGCGAAAATGAAAAAAAGCACAGAACAGAAGCACGGTTTGTATTTCAGCTACCCTGTTTACATCTTCATTTTAAGTTGCTGTGTGAATTAAAAGTCCAAAATTACACAAAATTTAGTCTAATCTGTGTTATTGAGTTGTTACCTGATCAAAAACAGACCTGGAGTTGTGTTTTGTTTCATTCACACGTCTGTTCCACCCTGTGATGTCATGAAGTGGGAGTTTTCAAGTTAACAGCCACATTTTTCACCTTTTGTTCAGTGGAGATTTGCTATTTCAGAGCTGAAATTATACAAATGATTCAAGTGAAGGTGTGAGGAGTAAAAAAAAACAACAAAGTTCCCACTCTTTTTCACTGACAAAAATTCAACACTTTTCCATGAATTTTCCAGGCCTGGAAAATGACATTTTCTTTTTCCATGACAGAACTAATTAGGGATTAAAGGGAAACTAAACCAGGGCTAAATGGGAAATAAACCAAGGCTAAATGAGGAAAAAACAGGGACTAAACAGGGACTAAACTGGGACTAAACCGGGACTAAACCGGGACTAAACTAAACTGGGACTAAACTTAAAACCAAGACTAAACAAGGACTAAACACTAAACCGGGACTAAACCGGGACTAAACAGGGACTAAACCGGACTTAAACCGGAGGACTAAACTGGACTAAACCGGGACTAAAACCAGGGACTAAAACTAGGGACTAAACCGGACTAAACACGGACTAAACCAGGATTTAACAGGAATTAAACCAAGACTAAACCAAGACTAAACCAGGACTAAACAGGGACCAAAACCAGGACTAAACCAGGACGAAACAGGGATTAAACCAAGACTAAACCAGGACTAAACGGGAACTAAAGAGGGACTAAACCAGTACTAAACAGGGATGAAACCAAGACAAAACCAGGACTGAACCAGGACTAAACTGGGACTAAATGGGGACTAAATCAAGAGTAAACCAGGATGAAACAGGGACTAACAGGACTAAACTGAACCTAAAGTTGAACTAAACAGGGACTAGACCAGGACTAAACCAGGACTAAATAGGGTCTAAAGAGGGACTAGGTAAAATGAAAGATATTTTAGCATTTTTGTCTTTAATTTTTATCACTCCCTGTAACTTACGACGTCATTGGGACGGTCAAAGCATAAATAAATAAAAATATATTAATTTTTATCAACATGGCTCACCCCTAATTTACCATTTACCTCATGACATCACAAGGTGTTTCCTGTTTGAGAGAAGACCTCGAGAAGAAGCTCAAAAACGTGTGAATAAAACAAAACACAACTCCGGGTCCGAGGAAACAACGTTGTAACAAAGATCAGAAAATAGCGTAATATGGACCCTTTAACAAAATAAAACAAGAAAAGAGAAAAACTACTGACTAAAAACTAAAAACTAAATAAATTCCAGTATTTGAAGTCCATTTACAGATGGGATATTGAGTTAGTTTTACACATCGCACAATAATTTGACAAAAAAACGGACAAAAGCAAGTGCTCGTAAAACAATACATCACGTAATATTAAGTTAAATTGTTGTTTTAAAGACGCACTGTGTAACTTTTCCGGTGGAGGGTCCCTCACCTGCTTTGCTTTGCTTTTAATTATTGCTTTTCCAGAATAAAAATAATAAAATAAAGTTGGTTATCACAATGGAGATAAGTTCATGGTCAGATCTATGGAGAAGCGAGCCTGCACGTGGTAAGACTTCGTGTTTTTCAAGGGATTTTTGAGTTTTAAAACATCTGTAATTGGACATAGACTAGGACTAAAACCAGGACTAAACCAGCACTGAACAGGGACTAAACCAGGATAAACAGGACTAAAACCAGGACTAAACCAGAACTAAACGATTAAACCAGGGACTAAACAGGACTAAACAGGGACTAAACTGGGATTAAACATGGACTAAAAGGGGACTAAACTAGGACTAAACCAGAACTAAACCAGGATTAAACAGGACTAAACCAGTACTAAACCAGGTCTATACCAGAACTAAACAGAGATTAAACCAGGACTAAACAGGGACTAAAGGGACTAAACCAGGGACTAAACAGGGACTAAACCGGATTAACAGACTAACCAGATAAACTGGACTAAACTGGAACTAAACAAGGACTAACCAGGGACTAAATGGGGACTAAACCAAGACTAAACGAGGACTGAACAGGGACTAAACCAGGATTAAACCAGGACTAAACCAGGACTAAACCAGAACTAAACAGGATTAAAACCAGGACTAAACAGGACTAAACAGGGACTAAACTGGGATTAAACATGGACTAAAAGGGGGACTAAACTAGGACTAAACCAGAACTAAACCAGGATTAAACAGGGACTAAACAGGGACTAAACCAGTACTAAACCAGGTCTATACCAGAACTAAACAGGGATTAAACCAGGACTAAACAGGGACTAAACAGGACTAAACCAGGACTAAACAGGGACTAAACTGGGATTAAACATGGACTAAAAGGGGGACTAAACTAGGACTAAACCAGGACTAAACCAGTACTGAACCAGGACTAAACAGGGACTACACCAGTACTAAGCCAGGACTAAACCAGAACTAAACAGGGACTAAACCAGGACAAAAGAGGCACTAAATGTTTAATGCCCTACTGAGGAACATTCCGTGCAAAGACATAATATCTCCACAGGAAAGTAGCAGACCCTCCACCTTAAAAGTCCCACAGTGCATCTTTAAAGTTAAGTCAGTTTTTTCTGGATGCTTTGACTAAACGTCGGTCTGTAGTTTTAAGTTAATAGTTAATAGTTGTTATACCAGACACGGCCACAGGGGGAGCTAGATTTAATGAAAACAAAAACATTTTCTGATTATTTAATGCAATGACCGCCCGGTATTTTGTTCTGGAAGTACTTTTTCTGTTGATATTTTGCAGCTGACGTCATGAATATTCCCTGGGGGTGTGACGCTAACTGTAGGCACTGCTCTGTCTGAAGCTCTGA
This sequence comes from Boleophthalmus pectinirostris, assembly GCF_026225935.1. Classification (NCBI taxonomy): domain Eukaryota; kingdom Metazoa; phylum Chordata; class Actinopteri; order Gobiiformes; family Gobiidae; genus Boleophthalmus; species Boleophthalmus pectinirostris. The sequence goes on along the minus strand of NW_026571515.1, from coordinate 10,140,018 downwards.
TGCTCAAAACAGACAAAATCTGAGTTTTGTTATCTGATCAAAAAGAGCGGTGAGATGATTTTTACTGTTTAACAAATCCCTCTTAAATAACTATATTCCTTTTCCAGAATGAAAATAAAATTGGTTATCTCGACGGAGATAAGTTAATGGTCAGATCTACGGAGAAGCGAGCCTGCACATGGTAAGAATTCATGTTTTTCTAGATATTTTTGCGCTTTAAAACACCTGTAATTGAACATAGACTAGGACTAAACCAGGACTGAACAGGGACTAAATAGGGAATAAACAGGGGCTAAACCAGGACTAAACCAGGACAAAACAGGGACTAAATAGGGAATAAACAGGGGCTAAACCAGGACTAAACCAGGACTAAACCAGGACTAAACCAGGACAAACCAGGGTGTAAACCAGGACAAAATAGGGACTAAACCAGGACTAAACCAGGACTAAACCAGGACAAAACAGGGTGTAAACCAGGACTAAACCAAGAATAAACCAAGACTAAACCGGGACTAAACCAGGATTAAACCAGGACAAAATAGGGACTAAACCAGGACTAAACCAGGATTAAACCAGGACAAAACAGGGTTTAAACCAGGACAAAACAGGGACTAAACCAGACTAAACCAGGACAAAACAGGGTGTAAACCAGGACAAAATAGGGACTAAACCAGAACTAAACCAAGACTAAACCAGGACTAACAGGGACTAAATAGGGAATAAACAGGGGCTAAACCAGGACTAAACCAGGATAAACCAGGACTAAACCAGGACAAAACAGGGACTAACCAGGACTAAACCAGGACAAAAACAGGTGTAAACAGGAACTAAACCAGAATAAAGGGACTAAACCAGGACAAAACCAGGAAAAATGGGACTAAACCAGACTAAACCAGGATTAAACCAGGACAAATAAGGACTAAACCAGGAAAACAGGACTAAACCAGGACTAAACCAGACTAAACCAGGACTAAAGGGACTAATAAAAAACAGGGGCTAAACCAGGACTAAACAGGGACAAAACAGGACTAAACCAGGACTAAACCCAGGACAAAAAACAGGGACTAAACCAGGACTAAAACCAGGACTAAACCAGGACAAAAAACAGGGACTAAACCAAGACTAAACCAGGACTAAACCGGGACTAAACAGGACTAAAAGGGGACTAAACCAGAACTAAAATGGGACTAAACCAAGACTAAACCAGGACTAAAAGGACTAAACCAGGCCTAAACAGTAACTAAATCAGAACTACACCAGGACAAAACAGGGACTAAACCAAGACTAAACCAGGACTAAATGGAAACTAAACCAGAACTAAACAGGGTCTAAAGTCGGACTAGATATTTATTACCATTTTGTGTTTAATTTTATCACTTCCTTTAACAAACTCATGACTTAATTGGGACGGTCAAAGCATAAATAAATACAAATATATAACTTTTTGTCCACATCGCTCACCCCTAATTTAGACATGAGGAAACATGAAGGTAAGGAGACGTTAGCAGTTACACTTAAGTTAGTTGCTTGTTATATACTGGCACATTTTAAGCATTTTCAATTTTAAAGCCTTTTATACAAATACAGACTTTTTATAACCAAAGGCTGCAACAGGATTTCAGTCAAATATTACATTCAGTTTCATTTTAACTGTTATATTTTTGTAGTAAATGAGAGTGCAGTAAACTGTTGTTCTCTATGTCCTTTTGTTTTTCTACGATCCAGCTATTTGTACACATATTTTCACTTTTGATTTTGTTTAGTAATGTTATTTTAGAGCTACTTTCGGTCATCTGAGCAAATCTGTGAGTGAGTTATGACTTTCGAGTAAAAGTTTAAAAGTCCGATATGACACAAAATTGACTCTTGTGAGCTTTAAGACGTGTTATAATGTTTTCAAAAACAGACCTGGAGTTTTGTTTTGTTTCATTCACATGTTTGAGTAACACTTTATTAGTTATTAGTCTGTCTATATCTCCAAAGCTCAAAATGTTCTGTTTTACCTTGTGATGTCAAGTAATGGTAACAGCTCCTTTTCTCTTTAATTCCGTACAAATTGTCTGAAATCCAACTGATTTAAGTCAGGGATGTCCACAATTTTTTCATCAAGGGCCACATATCTAAACACAGACGAGCACAGGGCCGATCGAGGGCCGTAGACCGGTGCTGAACACACTGAATAATTGTCTTTATTCATGCCAAGATCCTCAAAACCACACACGAAATATTAAACTTTTGCTTTATCAAGGTAGATTTTCAAAAACGGGCCATAGTTTGGACATGCCTGATTTAAGTGAAGGTGTAGAGACAAAAACACAGTGGAGCATTTCTTGTATGTTTTCCATTTGAGAAAAGAACTCAGCCTAAATATCCAGAGTTTTTGTGTGAATGAAACAAAACACAAATCCAGGTTTGTTTGTGATGACAAAACAACATAAAATAAATTTGAAAAAAGCATAATACGGGCTTCTTTAGTATCTTGTACAAGTAAATATTTATATATATTTAAAAATGATGTTGCCAAATTCAAAATGACAGACTACACAGTAATACACAAAGCCAATCATTGTTGTTACTATCAGAAACAGGTAGTATTCAGTTACTTTTACTTGAGTAGGTTTTTGCTAAATTGTTCGTCTCAGTTTTAGTCCTATTTGAGTAACTTGAGTTTATGTTTTGGTTACTCTTCGACAAAAGTGTTTTTTTAAGTGCATTACTCCTTCAAATATCACTTTGTTTTTTCTCTTTCTGCTGAAAATACTATTGTGCGTGTTTTGCTCTTCGAATTACACAGATTTCGAATTAAAAACACCACTTTTTTTTTCAAACTTCCTCACAGCTCCTCATAAAATTACTCTTATTTGAGAAGCAGTTTCTTGCAGCTGTACTTTTTACTCTTACTTGAGTAATTTCTTGAACCACTGCTTTGTACTTATACTTGAGTAATATCAGTAAAAAGTTATATATTACTCTTACTTGACATTTGCACTACTCTTCGGAAAATCGTCATTTCAGAAAATCTCAGAAACTCTAACAGAAACCAAAAGTGTACAAATATGAACGCACAAACAGCCAGGACCTTAGTTTGTGTTTATGACTCAACTAAACTAAACCAGCGTTGTTTAAAGGTGCACTGCGCAACTTTTCTGAAGGAGGGTCTGCTATCAGCTTGTCTCCATGGAGATGTTTTTGCTTTGCCCAAAATGTTCCACGGTATGGCATTAAACAAATAGACATTGTATTTATTCAATTACAGGTGGTTTTATTTCTCAAAACACTGCAAATTTCTCTGATTTGGTCAAGATTTTAAAGCTTTTATAAGGTTATTCTTTTATTTTTTTTTGATTTATTATCTACTTTCTAGTTCTGAGACGGTTTAAATCTAGTCTAGAGGTCGTTTATTTTAAGATAAATTGTCAATCTTGATGCATGGACGGATAATTTCACTACTTTTGAGTCATTTTCTGATAGATTTAAGTGTTTACATCTTCAATTTTGGCCAAGTTTTTTTGCAGTGACCATTTAAAAACTTGGATTATTACTGAGAACGGGTCCTCCTCTCCACAAATCTGACTTGTAACTTGGTTGTGTCATGGAGACAGTTAAATTAAATGGCATACTGTGGAAGATTCCAAGAAAAAACGTTAACATTTACATGGAAACAAGCAGGTAGCGGACCCTCCACCAGAAAAGTTACACAGTTCACCTTTAAGGCCAAATCTCATTAAGGATCACTGTCACAAAATAAACTTCATAACTCCATAAGCATGCTTGAGCTGAACCGAAAAAGGCCACGAAACACATAGAAAAAGGAAAAAAAGTGCAAATTCATGCTTCCAATGATTGCGTGGTACCTCCCCCCCCCCCAAAAAAAAAAAAAATTACCAGAGAGTTCCTTATACCCAGTACCTCTCTCTCCATCCAGCGCCGTGGAGGGCTCTGATTAACTTCAAAGTGCAAATCCAGGCTCGAGCGCAAATGAAAAGGGGACTGTAAAAGTGGAATCTGAAAATCCAGTGACTGCGCCCGCCTTCGCCAGCGTCCTCCTTCAATTTACAGCTAAAGGCGTTCGATAAAAGTTCACCAACTCCCCCCCCCCGAGCCGCCGCAGAAGCCGGGCTAATTAGCAGCTCCGTACAGAAGAGGCCTGCAAGAGATAAAAGAAATGGCAATGAGAGCGTTTCCGATTGGAGAAAGCAAAACGTGCGCTGAATAAATAATTGCTAATCATAGTCCAAGCCTCGGTGATTTGCATGATCTGTTTCCAAACGCTGTTACAGAAGATTATTACACCATCATGTTTTTATAGGTCTTGTTGAGTTGGAAAATGAGTTGGAATAAAAGCAGTTTTTATTGAATATTATGTAGGGATGTAACAATAACCGAAATATCGTGATATCGTATCGTCAGAGTTCTCACAATCCATCACAATATATCGAATTACAAGTGTCTTTGCTTAAATTAAGAGTTATGGTGCAGCAAGAGCTAAAAAAGACTGAGGGAACTACATAGACCATGATCCTTTGCTCCATTTCAGTGCAGACTACAAGAAGAAATAACAGTTCTAAGCACTTTTAAGTCTTAGTTCTTTGGATTAAGTCTTGTCAAGGCGTTTTAAGAGGAAAAAAGTAGCATATTTACAGTTTTGTTAGATAAAAATAATCGCAAAATATCGCAATAAATATCGTACTGTGAGGTTCATACCGTGACGATATCATTACGTGAAACTTGGATATCGTTATACCCCTAATATTCACTATTTTCTGGTCTGTTATAATGTTGTTTCCTCATCAAAAACAGACCCGGAGTTACGTTTTGCTTAATTTGCACATATTTAACACACAGGCTGAGTTCTTCCTTAAAACACTGTTTCAATCACTGTTTCACCTTGTAATGTCATGTGGTGATACACGAAGTGAGGAAGTAACAGTATTATAACATGCCTTAAAGCTCATACCAGTCAATTTTGTGCAATATAGGACCTTTAAAATGTAAACTACATAAATAAAAAACCTTTCACATTATACAAGGTAGTGTCCACCAGCTTGTCTCCCTAAAGATGTTAGAGATTTGCCAGATGTACAACAATACAATTTATTACTTATCTATTTTTTTTATTTTTAACCGTATATTTACATTTATATAATTATGTCTTATTTGACACCTGTCTCTTGCTATCTTTTTTGCTACTTATTTAGAATTTATTATTACCATTTATATATTTTTTGCTCTTTGTTATTGTAATATATTGTGATGTGTGAGCTACTGTGTCCAAATAATTTCCACTGTGGATCAATAAAGTTTGTCCGAGTCTAAGGTTAAGTCTAAGTCTCTGGTCAGATCTGTGAAGAGGTATCGTGGGCTTGTCTTCAGGGAAATAGTTAAGTTTAATGCCATACTGTGGGACATTCTAGACCAAGGGGGGGGCAAACTTTTTGACTCATGGCCCAATTTTGATGGAAGGGCCTCGACCAGAAGCAGATGGATGGAGAAAACATGTCCCATGTTATTGAAATATCTTTTATGATTGAAAAGCATTACAACGAAATATATGTCTTTCAAGTCCCACAGTATTTACTCTTTATTGAAATTACTTTTAAAACACTGAAATTTATTATTATTATTATTAAAGTTCGGTGGGCCAGATTAAAAAGATTAAAAGGGCTGCATATGGTCCCCGGGCCCCTGTTCTAGACAAAGCAATAACATTTCCATGTACCTTTAAGGAACAAAATAGAAAAACTGAATACAAATTAAACTGGCAAAGATTCTGACAGATGAAACACGTTTTCATTTTAAGTATTGAAATTTCAGTACAGTAATTAAAAAGTGCGATAATATTACAATAATTTCACAGTGTACGGCAGAGTTATCCACTGAAATACCTGTTTGTGTGCGATGCTCAGACTGCCGCCGTCTGTTCTGCGCTGGGTGTGGCCTCCTGTCCCTGTATGTGTGCGCGCTCCCCCTGCTGCTCGGGCTGCTGCGGCTTCACTATGGTGATCTTAATGGGGAGCTCTTTAATGCTGTGGTGCACCCGGCCGTACTGACGCATGGCCGGGTTGAAAGTGCGTACGATTGGAAGTTCATTGTCTAGCGACGCCTCTTGAGTTTCTTTAATGATAAGTTTACTTCTTTTACTGGAGAAAATGCCGTCTACAGCTGGTCTTTTCACACTTCCCGTCTGTAGTCTGGTGTTGTGATGCATTGACGTTTGAAGTTTAGCTTTATCGATTGCGTGCGCTTTGAGCTGATGCCTTTCGTTTTCATTCGCAATTCCGTCTTTGCGTTTCTCCGCTGGCTTCTTGGGACAGACCGCCATGTGTTTAGTCCTGCTTCTCCGCATCGTGAACTCCCTCTTGCAGTGAGGACACACAAACATCTCAGTGGGACTTGCGCTCGTCAACGTCATCGCCTTCTGCTTCTGCGCCAGCTTCTTCTGTCTCTTGGTGAGCACTTTCAGTTTCATTTTGGCTTCCGCGCTCAGCTTCTCCGTGTTCAGCCCGTTTGCCGCGTTGGTCGTCGACAGCACGCCGTTCTGCCCCTTGGCGAAGTGTCTCAACGGGATGGGGTTCTTTTTGGGCGTGTACCGCCTCTTGTCGCTTGCATTCGCGCAGGCTAATATGTGTTGGTGAAGCTCGGGCATGTTATCGAAGCTCTTGCCACACTTGGTGCAGCGTATGGCGGTGCTGAAGGTCTGGGGGATGTTGTGAGTGGTGAAGTTGGTGGCGGAAGCGTGCGACGCGGCCGGCGAGCGGTTGTGATAAGGAAACGGAGGCGGCTTGAAGCTTGGGTAGTGCTGGTTTATGCCCATTCGCACGTCTGGCCCTTTGTGTTTACCGTTATCAGAAGCCAATATTTTTATAGTTGTGAACAGCTCATCCGTCGCTACATCAGTTTCTTCCTTCTTGACGACTTTGGTTTCCTCTTGCGCGTTAAGTTTATTATCTTTTGAGAAGTTGTTGTAATTTTGCGGTCTAAGTTTTCCCTTCTCCTCCTCTGTATGCGTGCACTGTTGACCTGGATGCAGCTCCTCTTGATGCTGCTTCAGGTTACACAGAAAGACAAATTCCTTCGTACAAATGCTGCAAACATACGTCTTTCCAACGCCGTGGAGGCTTGATCGGTGCTCAAGCAGATCGGACGGTTTTTCAAAAAGAAGCAGACAGAATTCACATTTGTATGACCATTTCTCGGCGTGGTCCACCACGTGCTGCCCCAGCTCCTTCATCGAGTGGAACAGCTTCTCACAAACATTGCAGATGAAATTTTTGGTGAAGGTTTGCTCTTGGGAGTCATCCAGATCTTCCTCCTTTTCCACTTTTTCTTCTTGACTTTCTGTTGCGTTTTGCGTTTCCGAAATAGTTTCATCCTGCTGTTGATCATCTTTTGTTGCAGCCGTCTCAACAACAACCGAAGGCTCAACATCGCGAGTTTCTGTTGCTGTAGGACTTTCTGTCATTGTCGCCGCAGAGATCATCACCGATTCCTCAACGGACGACATAACTATCGCAGAATCCACATTTGGCGTTGAAACAATTTGCTGCTGCTCTATGTGATTGACCAGCACTTGCGTTGGTTGTTCTACTTGATTTTCTTGTAACGCTATGGCGGCGGGGACCACACTTCCTGTAGCCTCTAGCGATATCGTGCATTCTATCAGCACGGTGTTGCTCGCGATATTGAAGGAGTTGAGATCGTTAAGCGCCACGGGGGTGGACTCGACTAGAGGTGGATTCAGAGAGATTGGATCGGCTAAGAAGACGTGTCCTGGTATGTTCAACGTTGGGTCCATTGGTTGCGTCAGCGTGACTAGATTAGCAGAATTCGCAGTGCTTAAATCTGCGTTCAAACTGTTGTCTGCGCAAATGACTAAAGGCTCTTGGGTTAAATTAGGAGCGAGAACTTGAAGAGGCTGGTTCGTTTGGGCTGGGAGCGACGGCGGTGCCAGTACGGTTATCAAAGAAGGGGTAGTGGGCAGAGTGGGCGAAGCAAACGCTATAGCGCACGGCGAAGTGGGTTGCAACGTTACGGGGGCTAGAGATGTCGGAGCTGGCGTCAGGCTGTTTGCGGGGATTGCGAGTCCGTACACGAGCCCGTCTGCGATCTGCTCCACCGGGGTTACCAGATCTGAACCCGTTACTATGGCGAAGTCCGTCACGAGAGGGGTCAAGTTTGCGTTTTGTTCGTCAGCGTTATCACTGCCACTCGGTTCATTCACGTTAGTAACTGCGATCACTGGTTCAGAGTCCTCCGCGGTCTTCTTCTGCACGCTTAAATCCAGCACGGCGTTCGCCAGAGCCACGTCTTCGCTTCTTTTGACGGTATTGGACAAATCGAGCGGTTTCTGATTGCAAGAGTGACCTCCAATCACTAAAGGCTTACTACCGCTTTCCAGCTCCTTCACAGTTTCGACTGGCTCTGCTTTTTCATCGGCCGCTTGCTCATCGCACGCGTAATTGTGAGTTTCTATTGGTTCAACACTTACATTACATTCAGTTACGTCTGGCGTTTCTTCATTTTGCTGGGGAGTGCTGGTTCGTCTTTTAAACCTTGCAGTAGTTAGATCAGAGTTATTATTATCATTTACAACTTGGGTAGGATTCAAAATCAAGGCATCCACGCTGACTAAAGCTGAAGCCTCTGCGGTCTCTTGCAATGTACTCGCAGAGACGAGCTTCCCGTCGATGAAAAAACTCAAATTCTCTGAAATATTACTCGAAATGTCAAGTATGTATTGTCCAGCTTGCCCAGTTTCAACTTCTTGCGAGTCTGTGTCGATTATAATGGGTGTATTTTCATCTTGTGTTGCTTCAGATTGTACTTCATGGAACCGGCGCTCGTGTCTTTGCCTGTTTGTGAGTGAGTTGAATACTTTGGAGCAGTGGTGACAAGGATGGTGCCCCTCTGAAGTCTCTATATTAGCTTGAGATGAAGAATCGGGTTGAACAGTGCCCCCTACTGCCGGTTTCTTGTTGTGGATGTGCATGTGGCGTTCCAGGCCCTGTTTGCAGGTGAAGCGTCTCTCGCAGTGTGGACAGGGGAAACAGTCCGGTTGGGTTTTCGTGTCTTTGTTGTTGAGGTCTGGCTTGGTTGTGTCTGGAGCCTGGTTGGCATCATCTTCTTCGGCTTCCTTGTTGTCTCTGTACTGTGATACATACGAGTGGAAGTGGGCCATGGTTTACGTTTGGTAGGTCACACCTGAAAAAGCAGAGCGAGACGTGAGTAACCTGAACAAATGAAACTTAAATATGACCTTTATCTGATTTCTAGAGTTATCAGATGATTGAAATGTGATCGAAATGTCAGGTAAACAGTTCCACCTGATGTTGAATCATCTGATTTCTTAATGCTTGTTCATGCCTGTGCAAGTTTTGACAAGGAAAATTAAGCAAAAATAGGACAAAAATGAAATATAACAAATTGAAAGGTAATTTTAAGCTTCATTGCACTTTGTCTTATCAGTACTAAACATCACCAGGTGTTATTTCTTTCTTTTTTGCATGTAAGGGCATACGAAAAACTACGATCCATTGAGTTATTTTATTACCTCATTTGTCTATCTGCTTTTTACTGGCCATATAAATGTACTCAGTGGTTGTCAGTCAGTATATATATCTTGGTGTCACCTTAGACTCCACTTTAACTTTAAAAAACATATCAAAAATTCGTCATTTTAATATTCACATTCACATTCATATGCCTCTATGTAAATGTCAGTGTTGTATGTCATGATTGTGTCTTATTGTGCTGTTTCTACCATGTTTGTCCTGTGAATTGTCACTGACGTTGTCTTATGTTGTCTCTGTCTCTCTGACCTGCCTGGGACTACAGATGAAAAGTAGTCTTCGGGGTTAATTCCGGCATATTTACAACTATATGTTCTGTATATTGTCCCTTTTAAATAAATAAAACTAAAAACTAAGACTATATTTGCAATGAAGCGTTAGTAAAATCACCAATGAGGGGATTGAATAAGTTACTTGAACCATACATAAAGCAATATTCATATTTGTGAACTCCTGCATGTTGTGATAATAACAGTGTAGTATATTATAAACTGGAACATCTTGAGTAAATTCACACACAGACAGAGAGAGAACACGCAAACTCCACACAGAGCTCTTAGTCAGTCTTGGAATAAAACAGGGGATCTCCTTGTGGTGAGGTAGAAATGCTAATCACCAAACTGGATCATTTTGGAATTAATGAGGTTCAAGATAATATTTGATATAGTCTAATTTATAGTATATAGATTAAAACAGTAAAAGCTCTTACCATTGCAATGTCTACTGTTTATCCAGTATGCAGTATATAGTTATTCCAAAGTATTCCTGAAATGAAAAAGGGAAATATTAGATCCATGACTGGCTTATTGGAAAAGCCAATCATAAAAATAAAAAAAAGACACTTTTTACAATTTGCTTCAACTACATTGCGCAAAACAAACATTTTTTTTTTCTTATATTTACTTATGTATTCATGTATTTACCTTACCCAAAGTGAACCTTATTCTGAGTACTGCAGGGCAAATCTATTCTCATACTTTAAACCAAATGTGGATGTTTTAGATTATAATTTGTCATGTTATTTCTGGCAACATTTTTAACCTGTCCTGTTGAAAGAATTCCTCATTTGACGCAGTCACACGCACCTGTAACCATTTGGAAAGCGTTGCCAAATACCTTAAAACGCTCTTGTCAACCTTTTAACACTGGACCAAACCTAAAATCTTAAGTTTCCTTTTCACTCACGACAAACCTAAATCATCATTCTTTAGTTTACCCCATGTAATAACGCAGAGGAGTGACGATCAGGCCTACGCTCAAGATTTATCCGACCTCAGATAAACCCTAATTACGCGGCATACTTTTAATTGGCATTTTCACATCCAGGCAATTATTTTAGAATACAACCCGACGTGCATTCATATTAAACTCTGACACTGTTTAAAATAATATAGATGGTAATTTCCTGTAATGTTGCGTTGAAATGCACTGCTGTTCACCTGCTGATGACGCTCCCCGTCCTTGCACCATTGCCTACTCAATGTACAACACGTCGCCACTTCGCTGTTTGGCTACGGGACCACTAGCACCAGCGAGAAGGTCATTTTACGCTATCCGATCCGTGCACACGACTCATATTAAACCAACAACTCGCACACGAAGATGCAAAGTAGCGGCGCGCGTGTTTTAATCGGCGTTTACGCGTAGAAATCGCGTTACGAAGCGCGAAAACGCGAGCGTCCTACGCGTTAGCCCCGATGCTAAACTCGCGCTAAATCCCACTCAGAACCGCGTAAGGATTCCAACTCTTACTGACAAAAAGTAGAACTAGATTACGGTTTTAATACGCACCGTTTAGATTTACGACAATAATCACATTAATAGTTTTCTTCTCGTGCAGATTGTGGACAGCTGTGTATGTTTTTCCCCTTCCTCAATGCACCAGGGAGCGTCTGGCGTTCTGATTGGCTGGCGCAGTGTTGATGTGAGAAACGGGCCAATCGGAGGCGGGCTTGTTGGGCGTGTGCGAGCGGAGAGGAGAGGCAGCTGTCAGAAAACAACAGCTGTAACCACAACAGTGAAAGTTCGTTATTGTGAACTCGTGCAAGAAAAACCACAGACAGTTTGAGGCTCAAGAAACCGGTAAAAAAATCACGTGATGTCTAAAAACACGTGTGTATCTAAAACAAACGGAACCTGTAGACAAAATAGACAATTCACCTGTTTACTTTGCTTAATGAGCTCACCTTTACAGGCCCCATAATCAGTGTTGGGAAGGTGACTTTTAAAATGTACTCCCCTACAGATTACAGATTACATACCCCAAAATGTAGTCTGTAACGGAGTCCATTAAATTACTTAAAGTGAGTAATGTAATCTAAGACTCGGATATCCTCACATAACAAGTTTCGTCTGCTAAAAGAAAATAAAAAGCCCAGACGTTACTTAACCGTCTTAAAAATATTCTTGATAGAAGAGAAGGAGACACGTCCACACAGCATGGTTTAGTCCTGTTTTAGTCCTGGTTTAGACCTGGTTTAGATCTAGTTTACACCTGTTTTAGCCCTGGATTAGTCCTGGTTTAGATCTAGTTTAGACCTGGTTTAGTCCTGGTTTAGACCTGTTTTAGTCCTGGTTTAGATCTAGTTTAGACCTGGTTTAGTCCTGTTTTAGTCCTGGTTTAGTCCTGGTTTAGACCTGGTTTAGTCCTGGTTTACACCTGTTTTAGTCCTGGTTTAGATCTAGTTTAGACCTGGTTTAGTCCTGTTTTAGTCCTGGTTTAGTCCTGGTTTAGACCTGTTTTAGTCCTGGTTTAGATCTAGTTTAGACCTGGTTTAGTCCTGTTTTAGTCCTGTTTTAGTCCTGGTTTAGTCCTGGTTTAGACCTGGTTTAGTCCTGGTTTAGACCTGTTTTAGTCCTGGTTTAGATCTAGTTTAGACCTGGTTTAGTCCTGTTTTAGTCCTCTTTTAGTCCTGGTTTAGTCATGGTTTAGTCCTGGTTTAGATCTAGTTTAGTCCTGGTTTAGTGCTGGTTTAGTCCTGTTTTAGATCTAGTTTACACCTGGTTTGGTCCTGGTTTAGATCTAGTTTACACCTGGTTTGGTCCTGGTTTAGATCTAGTTTAGATCTAGTTTACACCTGGTTTGGTCCTGGTTTAGATCTAGTTTAGACCTGGTTTAGTGTCCGGCAATGAGTGGAATTACCGAGAAAAAAAAAGGGGGGGATATAGCCCAAAATGTGAAAACAGGAAAATCCCACCGTGTAATCCATTTATTTCAACAAAGTAACTGTAATCCAATTACCACTCACTGAAACAGTAACTGTAACTGAATACAGTTACTCATAATTTAGACTCTGATTACGTAACTCCAATACATGTAATCTGTTACTCCCCAACCCTGCCCATAATTTATCACAGTACAATATTGTTTTAAATACTGATGTAATATTTAACAAGTAGCTTTAAAAGCAGTTTTACAATATCCTAAATTACTTTCATTGTAGATTATAATGTAGCCTGTATCCTGTGTCACTTATATAGGTGACCGGACATCCCTATTTACCCAGGACAGTCCCAGTTTTCAGCCCTGTGTCCACCTGTCCCATCAGATTTATCCAAAACCATTGCTTTGTCCCAGCTTTGTGCAAGAAATGTTCCTGCTGTTCCTATTTTTGATCAATCTGAGCAGTAAAAAGAGGCATACATTGTCATTTGTTCAGGTAAAATGCAGAAAAGCATGATAAAAAAATGACCAAAACACAAAGAAAATGTGACTATACTGACTCACATGATCTCACATGATCACCGCGTAACAAGTTTTCTTAATTACACACTCGTTTTACAATTTTATTATTACCAACCACCATAAATCAGGAATGTCCCAGTTTTTGATTTAGAGAATCTGGTCACTGTAATGTTATAGTCACAATTAGATCAAATGTAAAGTAATAAAACTGGATGCATAAAGGCACATTATACTTTTACTAAGAATCAATTAATCAATCGCTAAGGAAGTAGATAAGAGGAATCAGTCAATGCCATTGATAATGATAAGACCTTATCAGTCTCTGTGCTTAATTAGGCGTGTATAATTTCTATAAATATTCTTGTAGACAGATATTCTTGCAAGAGCCAAAGTCCCTGTCCAAACCAACTATTAACATTTTATGCTTTTATTTATTTTTTTGTAGGATTCTTACCTCCTTAAATGTCAATAAAAAGTCACTGTTGTTCATTAAACACACAAACACACCAAATAAGTTCATGTCTATAACATATTAAAGAGTCTTTTGAACGAGGTAATTCCTTTTAAATTTTGAATTATTTTGACATAAAAACATTAAAACTGATAAATAGTTTTAAATCTGAAGTTCCAGTAGCCTACAGTGTGAGCTTTTCATTTCTTTCCATTTTAAGATGGTAACAATTGCTTCAGAAGTAAACTTACGTACACATTTGTGTTGTCTAAGAATAACTGAGACATATTTGCTGGCGCTCGTTGCTTGACCCTTATGTGTCTGGCTCCACACACAAGCGGACAGCTTTTATAGTCGGCTATTTAGAGAATGCACTATGTATACAATAAGAGCATTCTCTGTCTGAGGGGGGGAAAGTGTTGTAGTGCAGTCGACACACCGCTAGATGGCGCCATGTTCCAAGAGAATTTTCCAGTTTTGTACAGTAGCCTGCACACTGGCATTTTCATTTCATTACTACACACTACTGTACTAAATAATAATATCCTACTCAGACATTTAGAGTAATTTAAGTATAGTTTTTGTTGTGTATTTAACCAAAAAGGCAAAAGTACTTGAATTTTACTTTTATTTTATCATTCAGTTTCAGTAACAAAAGTAAAGTTGCATCATACAGAGGAAGTTTTACATTGACAATCAAGTAATCCGGCTTCATACATCATCTTTTTAACATAACTTTCTCCACCTTTTACTGCATTCAGCCATAATCTTACATGGCATATCTTGTTTTCCTTAACCCAGCTGGCAGTAACTTCAATCTGACCATGCTGCTTGTAGGCTCGCCCGGCATTCAGCTATCAAATACCAAACATGACATATGCCCCGTACATCCCAGAGGTCCCATTCTATAGGACTTTTTTTTCATTTGGACATAGCTCCGGGCAGCTCGATCTCTCTATCTGAGCCCACATATCATGCATATACTATGAGAACACCACCCATGTGCAGTGCAATGTAAGGCATACGTACAACTCCTACAGGGCCGGCTCAATGCGGGTCCATTCTGTCGGTGCGGCTCTGTGGGCTGCAGTAATGCCATGTGAAAGCAGGGGGAAGGCGGCCATGACAGTAGGTTTGAGGGGTTGAGGAGTGGAGCGCGCGTGAGGCTATTGACAATTGTTACAAGGGAAGTAGCGAGGAGGAGATACGAGAGGGCGGAATATATATGGTGTGATTAATGGTTTATGTCTGCGCTCTGTGGAGATGCTGTTCTTGTAAATAAGCAATTGTCAGCGTCCATGTTTCTTTTTTTTTTTACGCTTTCACTATAAGGATTGAAAGCGCACTTATGTTACTTGTTTCGTGATGGGTTTGGCAGCCGTTTGACTCCATAATGTTTCACACTAGAGCATTAACTACTAGGGGTGTAACGATATCCAAGTCTCACGATACAATATCGTCACGGTATTTACCTCACCGTATGATATTTATTGCGATAAAAACTCACGATTAGGGATGTAACAATATCCAAATCTCTCGATACGATATTTTCACAATATACATTTCACAGAGCGATATTTATTGTGATATTTTGTGGAGGCTAATATGCTGCTTTTTCCTCTTAAAACGCCTTGACAAGACTTAATCCAAAGAACTAAGACTTAAAAGTTAGTTTTTTGTTGTTTTTTTTTTAAAATAAATGACAGATAGTAATATACAAAACTGTCATGGTTCATGTTTTGTAGTGGTTGTAGTTTGTGTTTTATTTTGACATTTGTCCTGTCACCTTGTATTTTTGAGTTTTACTTCCTGTCTTGATTGTTTGCCCCGCCCTAATGTGTTTCACCTGTGTCTATGTGTGTGCATTTATACCCTGTGTTCTCCTCTGCCCTTTGTTGGTCCATTGTCTCTGTCCGAGTGTCTCTGTGTCTCTGTGTCTCTTGTCATGGCAATTTAGTCTTGAGTTTTGGATTTTTTGATTTGTCATTAAATATTTTTGAAGCAGTCCTGCGTTTTGGGTCCTCCCTCTGTTTTCACGTGACACAAAACAAGTGACATAACAAACAGAACGCCAGGGGGAGGCATACGTGGAAGAAAAGCTTAATCACTGCCACTGTTACATTATACAAAAATATTCATGGATATACAACTTTCATATGTCAATACAGCTTTTCTTTGTTTACACTAGATAGAAGATAGGTATAATTCTAAGTGCTTAATTAAAACAGGAACAAATAAAGACGCATGAGAGAATTTACATTTGTGAATATAAAATTTGCCAAATACAATAATTAAATTAATGGCAATTTTTTTAAATTTGGGTCTAAATTCTTTTCATGTACTAAGACTGAAAAGTGCTTAGAACTGTTATTTCTTCATGTAGTCTGCACTGAAATGGAGCAAAGGATCATGGTCTATGTAGTTCCCTCTGTCTTTTATTGCTGCACCATAACTCTTCATTTAAGCAAAGAGACTTGTGATTCGAGATATTGTGATGGTCCACGATGTTATTGTGAGAACTTTGACGATACGATATCACAATATTTCGGTTATTGTTACATCCCTTTTAACTACTATCTACCTAGTACAGGGGATGGCACAATAAATGCAAGACAGGTGTGTTTAATGTCATACTGTGGAACTTTAACACACAAAAAGTAATTAGAATATATATATAATAAAAACACAAGCACAGTGTTTTCTGTTTGAGAGAAGAACTCAGCTTAAATATGCAGGGATTGTGTGTTAAATGGGCGTGAATGAAACAAAACTCAATTCTGGAGATGTTTTTGGTGAGAAAACATTGTAACATATCCTCCTGAGACCCGGTCCATTCATTTAGTGGACACCGAGGCCCCGTCCGCACTAGTAGGTATTCAAATGGTTTTCGTTGTGGATGCAGTGATCGAACACGACTCCAGAGACGGAACGATCTGGTGCCGCCGGCTTCCACGAATTCATCTGATCCGGCACTGTGTGGACGCCTGAAAACGCTGATACGCCGGTGTAGGTCTATGCGCCGCGAGGTAATTCACCATCAAAACACTGAGACGCTAGAATATATGTCCACTCATATTTACGGTCTGTGCGTACGACCTGCAGACGTATAATCTCTGAAAAGTTTCACATGAACCATCTTCAACGCGACAGAAACACAGAACAGACTCACCATCAGCAGAACACCCCTCTGTCACAGAAAGAACACTCATATTTTACTGAGTCATGTCCTCAGGTGAATTGGCCCAAATTACCAAATTATTAGTGTGTGGTTTTAAGGATCTGAGCATGAATAAAAACTGATGGCTCATTCTAACGTGTTAAACATGCACATATTTCAATTATTCAATGTATTGAGCATCAGTCTACGGCCCTCGATCAGCCTTCTGCTTCATCTGTGTTTAGATATGTGACTCCTGATGAAAAAAGTTTTGGACATTCTTGGTTTAGAGGATCAGGTATCTTTAAAAAATGAAGATAAGAACTAAGAAAAAAAGTTATTGTATTTCTGTTCGACGGGTTAGTGTATGGAACAATCTGAGTGATGATTTAAAAAAGTCTAACACTCTAGAAGCCTTAAAAAAAAAAGAGTACAAAGTGTTTTTGAATAAGCGTATAAGCGTTTTTTAAAGCTGCAGAGTGGCTGGAATGAATGAATTATGCACAGTGTTGGAGAGTAACAGATTACATGTACTGGAGTTACGTAATCAGAGTACAAATTATAAGTAACTGTATTCAGTTACAGTTACTGTTTCAGTGAGTGGTAATTGGATTACAGTTACTTTGTTGAATGGATTACATGGTGGTATTTTCCTGTTTTCACATTTTGGGCTATATCCCTTTTTTTTTTTTTTTTTTTTTTTTTGGTAATTCCACTCATTGCTGGACAATAAACCAGGTCCAAACCAGGTCTAAACCAGGTCTAAAACAGGATTTAAGAGGACTAAACCAGGTCTAAACCAGGACTAAAACCAGGTCTAAACCAGGTCTAAACCAGGACTAAAACCAGGTCTAAACCAGGTCTAAACCAGGTCTAAAACAGGATTTAAGAGGACTAAACCAGGTCTAAACCAGGACTAAAACCAGGTCTAAACCAGGTCTAAACCAGGACTAAAACCAGGTTTAAACCAGGTCTAAACCAGGTCTAAAACAGGATTTAAGAGGACTAAACCAGGACTAAAACCAGGTCTAAACCAGGACTAAACCAGGTCTAAAGCAGGACTAAAACCAGGTCTAAACCAGGTCTAAACCAGGTCTAAAACAGGATTTAAGAGGACTAAACAGGTCAAAACAGGACTAAACCAGGTCTAAACTAAAACCAGGTCTAAACCAGGTCTAAACCAGGACTAAAACCAGGTCTAAACCAGGTCTAAACCAGGACTAAAACCAGGTCTAAACCAGGTCTAAACCAGGTCTAAAACAGGATTTAAGAGGACTAAACCAGGACTAAAACCAGGTCTAAACCAGGTCTAAACCAGATCTAAACCAGGTCTAAACCAGGACTAAACCAGGTCTAAACCAGGACTAAAACCAGGTTTAAACCAGGTCTAAACCAGGTCTAAAACAGGATTTAAGAGGACTAAACCAGGACTAAAACCAGGTCTAAACCAGGTCTAAACCAGGTCTAAAACAGGATTTAAGAGGACTAAACCAGGACTAAAACCAGGTCTAAACCAGGTCTAAACCAGGTCTAAACCAGGTCTAAACCAGGACTAAACCAGGTCTAAACCAGGACTAAAACCAGGTTTAAACCAGGTCTAAACCAGGTCTAAAACAGGATTTAAGAGGACTAAACCAGGACTAAAACCAGGTCTAAACCAGGACTAAAACAGGATTTAAGAGGACTAAACCAGGACTAAAACCAGGTCTAAACCAGGTCTAAACCAGGACTAAACCAGGACTAAACCAGGTCTAAACCAGGTCTAAACCAGGAATAAAACCAGGTCTAAACCAGGACTAAACCAGGACTAAACCAGGACTAAAACCAGGACTAAACCAGGACTAAAACCAGGTCTAAACTAGGTCTAAACCAGGACTAAAACCAGGTCTAAACCAGGTCTAAACCAGGACTAAACCATTACTAAAACCAGGACTAAACCAGGTCTAAACTAGGTCTAAACCAGGACTAAAACCAGGTCTAAACCAGGTCTAAACCAGGACTAAACCATTACTAAAACCAGGACTAAACCAGGTCTAAACTAGGTGTAAACCAGGTCTAAACCAGGACTAAAAGAGGATTTAACTAAACCATGCTGCGTGGACCATGTTTCCTCCTCTTCTATCAATAATATTTTTAATAAAGTCTAGTCTTTTTATTTTATTTTAACAGACAAAACATCTTATGTGAAGATTTCCTCGTCTTTGCTTCTCTACAATAAATCAAGTAATCCAAAGTATTCAGATTACGTTTCTCATTTTAAGTAATTTAATGGATTATGTTACAAACTACATTTTGGGGTATGTAATCTGTAATCTGTAGGAGAATACATTTTAAAAGTCACCTTCCCAACACTGATTATGCATTAAATTTAGTTTGTTTTAATTTATATTTTGTCTCTTATACATACAGTAAGTCGTAAGTGAAACTGTAACTGTAATCTTGCTGTTCAGCCTAAACCCTTTTGGTCATGATTTACGGGATTGTGTAATGTTTTGTTTTGTTTTGTTTTGTTTTGTAGTGTTGTAAAATGACCAAATATACTAAATTAAAAAAGAAACAAAACAAAAACCTACCATTTAAAAGTGAAATAACAAAATAAATTCGATGAAATAAAGGTGTTTTACTGTGACACGTGTTTGGAAATGGAAGGAACGGTGTCAAATGAAGGATTACACTGACTTAGATTTCCAATATGTCCTTTACACCAGCCCATGCTTACTGTATACTGTACTCGCCCGGGTCTGTAAATAAACTGTGAGCTGGATGTGTGCCAAAACCCCCCAAAATATTTACCGGCATATATGTACTTCTACTTGCTTACGACGTCTTTTCAAACTGTTGTGCTTCCTGTCTTATTCTATTTTCAATAACTACATCACCTTCAGTGTTCTCGAGTTAGTCTCACGTCGTCACAAACACACAGAAGCCGATAACGTTTGAAATCACTTGAGTGCGAGTGAAGTGAGATGTCGTATATTTATTTATATCCGGTAGCGCCCTCCTCTCCTCCTCTCCTCCTCTCTTCTACTGTATCTCCAGGACTTGTGGGGCTGTCAGCTGTGAAAAGTGACCACGCGCTGCTCACGGTTTTTCACATCCAGCTCATCTGTCAAGTCTTCCAACAAGCAGGTGCGGAAGTCACACAAGTCCGACCGAGCTTCCCCCTCCCCAAACACACACACACACACACGCACACGCACAGATACTTGTGAAGGAACAACGTGTACTCATGCAAAATCAACGTCGTTTCATTCACAGATCGTATTAAAGGCCTGCGAATTTCTGTGGATGTGTCATTGCTCTGGTTCAGATGTTCCACAGTGTGACATTAAACGCTTTTACCTTACATTTATTCAATGACAGGTGCGTTTATAGCTCAAAAATACCTAGAAAAACAGACATATCGGAAATTTAAGCCAGTGTAATTCTTTATTTGACACCGTTCCTTCCATTTCCAAACACGTGGCACAGTAAAACACCTTTACTTTATTGAATTTATTTTGTTAATTCACTTTTACATGGTAGTTGTTGTTGTTGTTTTAATTTAGTTTAGTTTATGTGGTCATTTTACAACGCTACAAAACAAAACAAAACATTACACAATCCCATGGATCATGACCGAAAGGGTTTAGGCTGAAGTAAAAAGTACTTATAACGCCAGACCCTGTTAAATAACGATAAAATTCCATGAAAAAAACAGCGTAGAAACAGCAAGTTTACATTTACAATTTCACTTATGACTTACTGTATATATAAGAGACAAAATATAAATTAAAACAAACTCAATTTAATACATAATTCATTCATTTGCTCTGTATCTTTCAAAACATTTATACTTTATACTCTTTTTAGAGGCTTCTACAGTGTTAGACTTTTTATAAAATCATTACTCAGATTGTTCCATAAACTAACAGAAATACAGTCACTTTTTTTAGTTCTTATCTTCATTTTTTCTGGTTACAGACAATGGGTTATATATGAGTTATAATGGGTTATAACTAGCAAATCCATCCATGACGCGGTGATGTTAAACTTACCGGTAAATACTGTTTTACATACCAAGGTGTTGTCTGTAAACACGAACATTAATTGATGCTGGAAGCTGCATTAAACTGTGTAACATTTCATTGGCTGTGACGTCTGTAACCAGGACAGTTTGGTCGTGTTTGGAGTAAACTGGGACATTTCAGCGTCCCGAGGAACTTTTGGTGGCATTTCATGGGAGAAATGCAGCTGAGATGAAGGTTAAGACTGACTGAAGCTCGCTGTGGCTGTAGCCGTGAATGTTTTTAATTTAAACATGCAGAGAACCCTGATATTTGGTAATTAGCCCTGGGATAATGTTACGTTTGATGTTCGCCAACTGGCTCCACTCTGTTATCTACTAACATATAGGTGCAATTTCCCGTTCAGGGGAGGTGTTTCAACACAATATTACACAGCAGCGTTCGGTTCCCAAATTCAATGTGGCAAGACACGACATTTTTACAATAAATTTTAATTAATCTACTTGTTGGTCGCTGTTGTAGCTCCTTGTTGTGCCATTAGTCCGTTTTTACCCTCTGCTACAAACTTAAAGGTTGTATAGAGGATTTTCCAAGGAACGAGAAATCCAGCGACTGTTTGTCCTTTTTCAAATGTTGCGCATGCGTGAAACCACCCCCCCTCCCCTACAGCTCCTACGTAGAAACGCCTCCTCCCGCCTCCTCTTTACGCCAGAAACAGGTTTGTTTACAGCCGGTGCGCTGCACATGACTTGTAAACAACTAACTACAGTGTTGGTTAGGCAAGACGGAGAAGTGAGGAGCGGGTGTGCGGACATTTCGTGCGCGGACGAGAAGTGAGGAGCAGGGAGAGGAGAGGGAGAGCGGGAGTGCGCGGAGATTCCGTGCCCGGAGAAGTGAGGAGCAGGGGGAAGAGCGGATCGGGCAGCGGGGACAGGAGCAGGAAAGGGGTGCAGAGAAGGTTGCGCGGAGATTCAGTGCGAATGAACTAGCTACAACACGCAGCAGCAAGCGGACTCTTTCTTTGCCTTGAAAATTACGTTTTCAGACATAGGATATCGCTTTCGTGTCCTGAAAAACGTTTGACTAGCTCTTGGAAATAAAGTACGTTTTCATAATAAGCAGAAGTTTCCTGTCCAGGAGTAATTTGTCGACCAGTGCGTCAGTCTTTAGACCCTGCGTCTGCTTCAGTCGCGCCATCGCTGGAATGAATCTTCAAGAATCACCTTAGTTTGGCTTCGCTGCTTTTCCCCTTGTCTTCTTCTTTCAGCGACCTCAAAAACGGACTTTCTTTTGCGGCGAACTGCTCCTGGATTCTTGTCGCCATTGCAACAAACTTTGTGCTAACTGCGAGGAAGATATAGGTAAAAAAAAGCCGCTAAGAACTGTTGCGTTGGTGGAGTAAACAGCGTCTGTGCGTCTTGCGTCTGTGGACTGCGTGACAGTCGTACGTAAACCACGTACCGGCGGCGCAGGCAAGTCAGTTACACTAGAAACGTAGGGAGTTTGATTGACAGCCTGTCAGCTAACAGATAACGAGGCAGTGTCGTTATCTATTGGCAAATGTTTAGCCCCACCACGTCCAGAGTTGATGAATTTTTATTCTCTTTTTTTTGGTCATCATAATTACAAGGCTACTGCATCTCTATAATCTATCACTGACAATTTGAAACAAAAAAAATCCTCCATACAACCTTTAAGCATGCGCAGTCTTGATCTTGATCGATGTTTCTTCTGCTCGATAAATAATGTCTGTGAAGTGATGATGTATTTTTGACAGTAAAGTCACGTCTGTGTGTATTTGTATTCGTACTGATGAAAGCGTAATCATAAATTTTCATTTCGTGATTGTAATTCTTGACATCGTAACTTTTCAATTCGTATTCGTGATGGATAAAATACACACAATATATTTTATGTACGACTGGACTCATTTGAGAGTTTACGAATATTTATTTTATGCGCAACTACAGCCAAATATGCACGGATTTCTATTCTATCCATACTTACTGTAGGAGCCTAAACCCAGTTTGTAGTTTTTTCATTATTGAGATAATTATTCTTATTTTGTTTGATTTAATGTTTACTTAAAATGCATGATTTTTGGTATTTTGGTGGTTCTTTATGGTTAACTTGATTATTTGTTGATTATTTGTTACAAAGTAATTTGATCTATTTATATTTTTTCTTTAACTAATTATTGCTAATGTTAATCATAAGTTTATTTAAGTAATGTTTAATTTTTGTATTATTTTGTGGTCTACCCTATTTAAGATGTGTGCAGGTGCACCGGGAGAGGGTGGAGTGGAGCCAAACAGTTTTTTGACCTCCTGTCACCTACACGTTAAAGTTCCCCTTTTTGTTTGTATCTGTTTGTCCTATAAAGTGAATCCGCAGTAAAGAGTTTTTAAATTGCACTTGGATCGCTGTTCGTGGATTCTTTCATTTTTGAGGCGTTTTAAAAGGTGGAACAAGGTGTGCAAAGCGTCAACTATGGCTTCACAAATGTTTGGACCTTACACTTACCTTTGCACCATTTCAAGCTCGTTCCGACTTGCACGACTTGAACTGTAATAAATAACTGGAAAAATAAGTTTGTTCTAAAACTTTTAACCAGTAGTGTGTTGTTGTTGTTGTTGTGTATGATTATTGTTTCTCTCTTGGCACAAACTCGAAATTAAAACGAATCAGTCATAAAATTGTGACCATTTACCAACTTGGCCCTGCATAGAGATGAATAAATTCCAGATAAATAAATACTATACTGTGAAACATTCCGGGCAATATCTACATGGAGAGAAGCAGGCGGTACGGACCCTCTTCCAGAAAAGTTCCACAGTGCACTTTTAACAGCGTGCAGAGTCAGCAGAGTCGGGATCTGGTGAGTGAAAAAGCTGCTCTCGCGTGTCAGAGGAGACATGCGCGTGACGCTAAAGAAACTAATCTGCCCTCTCCCCTTTGGCTCAGGTAAAAATAGTCCAGAGCCAAGTTTAAGGTCAGAGCGCACGCACACACACACACACACACACACCTGGGTCTCACACACACACACACACACACCTGAGTTACACATACATGACCGTGGGAGCCTCTCACAGCAGTTAGTCCACAGTTCAGCGATTACCTGTCAAGCTGCCAATGGCTCCTTAGCAATTCAATGGAGATTTTAAAGGGCACGTATTACCCTATTTTCTGATCCATATACCGTATTTTTCGGACTATAAGGCGCACTTAAAATCCTTTAATCTTCTCAAAAATCGACAGTGCGCATTATGTTTTAATTCCGGTTGTGCTTACTGACCTCGAACTGATTGTATGTGGTACAACGGCGCTCAAAAATCTGTCAAAATGTTTTAGTACGATTTTGGTAAACTACGAAGCCGCACCGCTTGATGGATTTTTGGAGCAATACGGCTACAATAGTCAGGAGCCTCGCGGAGAAAAGGGTGAAGTGTAGTTTTGTGTCGACTCAGCGCACACTGCTGCTGTCGCCTTTGTCACAAAAAGATCACGTATATTCCACTGAGATGTGTCCTTCAGTCCGACAGAAGCTGAACCGCGTCATTTCAGCGCTTATAGTTTATACAAATGAGCCATGTGCTTTTAAGTTTCGCTTCTGTAAAACGTAAACAAATGTGCACGAAGCTGCATTAAACACATTATTACTCAATATATATTTGAGTCTTCCTTGTAGGAAATTTAAAAAAATTAATTATCCACCCACATTCACATTCACAATACACATTCACCAAGACAAGGAGGCAACGCGAATTACGCCACGATCTGCCAATGGATCATGGATGCCTGGGCTAAGTGATCAATCTCAAGTGTCGTCCGTTCGTTTCACTTAATGCACCTTATAATCCGGTGCGCCTTATGTATGAAAATAGACGAGAGAATTCAACATTATTGATATTGCACCTTGTAGTCCAAAAAATACAGTATTGTTCTTTGTTGTACTTTGTGTTCAAGGTGTATTTCTTTTCTTACAGCCCTTTCTGCACCCGCACCAGCCGCCGCTGATCTCCGTCAGTCCTCAGGTTGATGAAGAACTTCACTGATGTCTTAACCTGAAAGACACTTTCAGTGACTCAGCCTCAGCTAAAGTCAGGTAAGAAGTCAGTACCTTTCTCAATATAGATTTAGTTTTATTGTTTTCAAACATTGATGTATTATATTTTACCACACCTCATCATTGTCTTCTCTGTCTACTGCCCAGACTGGACCAGTGAAGGCAGGAGGGAGGGTCTTTGTGTTGGACCACAGGCGCCGGCCCGCTCCAGTGAACACTGCCACTGATGATCTGCTTCCCAAACATCGGGGACAGAAGGACACGCTTAAACTTGTGGATCAGACGTATGCCACCTTTGTCCACAGCTCCAGCAGAGATCCCAATAGTATACTCAGTGTTGGGGAGTAACGGATTACATGTACCGCCGTTACGTAATCAGAGTACAAATTATGAGTACTGTATTTCACAGTTACTTTCAATCAGTACAAATAAATTACAACACATTTTGCACCTCGCATTATTATTTTTTTATTTCGTAATTCCACTCATTGCCGGAACCAAACAGCGCAGAAAAGAGCTGTAAACGTCATGTTAAAGTTGGCGGTGTCAGTCACACAGTGGAAGCAGCAGTGCATTGGTAAAAACGCATTTGTGTCTTGGAAATTCAGTGAGATGTATATAAAAAAAACAAATATAAAATCGTCTACAACTTAAATGTGAAACCGGAGCTGGCACTGGTGAAAACAACCTGTAGACTCATATATATATCTGCACTACTGCCACACACACACACACACAAACACACACAAACACACACACACAAACACACACCTATTTTATCAACCTGCCCGCGGACCACGTTTTCCGTAGTACGGCGCGGACACCGACGTTTGCGCCGCGTGTGGACTGTTTTTTAAACCGCTTTCCTAAACAGAAACAAACCAGTGGAATTCAGTGTCTAGTCAGTAACAGAAACGATCAGGACTCCAGCATTTAAACTAGTACCACGACTAACGTAAAGACCTGGTTACATGGACATAATCATAGGTTGACAAAGTACAATGTATCAATAATATTTTTTGGAATATGGTTCTGAAAGGCTGATCTTGGCTTTAAACAGACAAAACCTCATATTAAGATCTGGAGTCTGACATCATCGTTTATTCATAGACGGGCTCAGAATCTGAAAAAACAAACAAGAATTTTCAGGATGTGGTTGCTACATTCATGCAAAAAACATGCAATATCAAGTAATCCAAGTAATCAGATTACACTCACTTTAAGTAATTTAATGATTACGTTACAAACTACATTTTGGATGAATCTGTAATCGTAGGGTTCTTTACGACTTGGAAGTGTTTCAGGAAGACGTTATTGTGCGCTGGGACAGAAGCGTGCGTCCCACCTCGGCCCGTGACCTTGTGTTTACGCTTTAGAAACAATAGAACATTCAGAACGTAAATCTTAACAAGGTCGCAATAAAAAGTGCAATCAGCAGTTTTTCCAAATCGTTCATCAGGGTTTTCTTGGATCCAGGTTTAGTCATGAGTTGAGTTCCAGTTTAGCCAGTTTTGATGCAGTGATTGTACAAATATAAAGCCTTATTCTACTCAAATATAAGTCGTATTATCACTGTACAGAAATGTGAGACGTAATAATAAATATTACAATGTATAAAACAAAACACTGCAACTTTTTGTCTTCTTTAAAAAAAAAAAAACAACTTGTTGACATGTTTCGGCTGTTAGTTACAAGCCTTTTTTTTTTTGGTTCATATTGTTACTTCCTGTGGGCGTGGTCAGTTGTTTTTACCCTGTGTCCTTCCAAATCGGTTTTTCCGAGGAAGATGCCATGCGACACGCCCCTTTTCCTGGGACGGCGCAACTTGGACCTCGGTGACGGAAAAAGTAGACCGAGCAAGGATTCCGAGTCAAGACGGCTCCGCCCACTGTGACGTGTAAATATGAAGTGTTTTCATTGTGTTTGGACGCTTTGGTGGTTTAAAAGAGAATTTCAGTCACTCGTTTTACTGCAGTACCTCACCACGTCCGTATCTCTGGGTGTGGTGAGGCCAGTGTTCTTGATTTAACGGGCGTTAGCGTCCCTAAGATTGCAAAGGAAGAGAAATCATAACATAAAATGAAGTGTAAGTGGCAGCGTTTTCATAATCCACGTAATCTGACATGCAAAACATAATACGCTTCAAGCTCGGACGTGACGTTAAATCCGAGGTCCAAGTGAGAGTCGGAAGATAATCGAACGCACGGATACTTCCTGTAGGCGTGGTCAGCTGTTGTTACTTCCTGTGCATAATATTGATTGTATTTATTTATAAAAAGCAGTAAATATTGTTTTGACGAGCTGGTAAGACTGGTGAGAGTTTATGTTATGACTAAGCAATGAAAAAGTGAGGTTGCCTTACACAAAATGTCATTTTAAAAAACACCTCTAAAACAAAAGCAAAAAAAAACAAAACAAAATGTGTGTATGTGGCCCAGGAGCTGTACAATTTGCCTATAGCCATTTGAATTAGCTTTTAAAAAAATCACAAATTATTAATAATCAAGGGAGTTTAAAGCCTTGTTAAAAGTAATTTTGTGTGTAAACCTTTTGTGTTTTATTTAAGATAATAAAAAAAAAAAACAATAGTGTGTTTGGCTTACTAATTTTCAGTTTCGATTACTGAACTTTTGTGCTATTGGTAAACATTAAAGGTGCACAATTTAACTTTTTAGTTGGGGGTCTCTTACTTGCTTCTTTCTATGGATTTGTCATTGATCTGCCTGGAAAGTTCCACAGTATGACGTTAAACAGCTCTACCTTACATTTATTTAGTTATAGATGGTTTTATAGCTCAAAAATACCTAGAAAAAGCAGGCATTTTGACTGTGAGCGGGGTCGCCTCTCCACAGATCTGACCTTTAGCATTGTCTGGTTTGGTCTCCATGGAGATAGAAAGGTTTAATACCATTTGGGGAAAGCCATAACCGCTCCTTGGAGAAAAAACATTTGACGGAGCTTCCACCCAAAAAGATACTGGACGCACCTTTACATGACCACAAATTATTAATAGTCAAGGGGCACATTTAGGTGAGTTTAAAGTCACTGATTTGTGTGTAAACCTTTTGTGTTTTATTTAAGATAATAAAAAATAAAATAGCGTGTCTGGGGTACTAATTTTCAGTCGCAAATACTGAACTTTTGTGCTATTGGTAAACATTAAAGGTGCACTATTTCACTTTTTGGTTGGGGGTCTGTCAGCTGCGTGTTTCTATGGATATGTCATTGCATTTATTCAAATATGGGTGGTTTTATAGCTCAAAAATACCTAAAAAACCAAGCATTTTGACTGTAAACGGGGTTGTCTCTCTGAAACTGGTGAACAGAGCTGATAAATTACATAAAAATCACGAAATAAACATTCTATATCCTACTTTAATACGGGAATCGGCTTCACTGTTCATTTATTTGTGACGGAACGTTGGATTTGACGTAACTCCAGGTCGCATCAGCCAAGTCTGCGGTCAAAGCAAATCGGCCCTGACAGAAACAACATGTGCCACACCTCAGCTGGGGGCCTGCATCCTGTGGCAGCGCGAGCCTGTCCGTGCCACTGAGTTTACACTTCACACAATAGGACATTCAGACCGGAGCTATGGAGCTATACAGCACAGGGGACAAAAGCGGGGGGATAGATAGATAGAGGAGAGGGGGAAGGGGGGAGGTGGTCCATGCACGGCAGCACATGTGTGGAGCCGTCAGAACCGCGCGGGACAATGGGAGGCTCTTATCTCACTGAAGTGTGCCTGGGCCCGCAGACAAAGCCCCGCTGTCATGAGACTACATGTCATGTCACTGACACAGGGTTTACTGCGCTGTGTGGTGGGCAGGGCGGCCAGCTGTGCACAAGAACATGGATATGAGAGGAACGAGGGGACGAGGGAGGAGGGAGGAGGGAGGAGGGAGGGAAGGGTGCTACTGTATACCACTGTAAAGGATTAGAGCCTATATATACTTGTACACGCAACGCAGTAGCTGTAGTAGTAGAAATAGCCACTGATGAAAGAAGTACTCAGTTTCGCTACTTAAGTAAAAGTCCAGCTTCCGGAACAAAAATAAACTCAAAATAAATGAATAAGAAGTAAAATAATAATTCATTTTATTTATGTGGAGCCTTTCTGGACACTCAAAGTCGCCTTACAACAACATAAACAAGTTAAATACTATTAAAACATACAGTTAAAAGTTAAAAGGGACAATATTTTAATTTGTTGTAGTAGTTATAGTTGTAGAAATAACCACTGATGAAAGAAGTACTCAGTTTTGCTAAGTAAAAGTACAGATCCCGGTAAATAAAAGTGCTACTGTATATCACTGTAAGAGATTAGGCCTATATACTTGTACACGCAATAGTAATAATAATAATAATATTATTATTATACATTTTATACGCTGCTTGCAAGACGATTAATACTGTTTAGCTGGAAGAAAGCAGCCCCACCATCTTTTAAACGTTGGATGGAGGAAGTTGTAGGAGAAAATGCGATTTAACGTGTTGTAAGATGTGCGTGTTTGAGCATGTGGTTTAGCTTTTGACGAATTATTGAAATTATACATTTGCGGGGCACCAGATTCTGACCGAATCAAAACTTAACCATATGCGACAGCAACAACTTATCAATTAAATCAATCTGAAGGGAACGTACCCGAAAAAGTGACCTGATGATAACTTTAAGAAAAATCACTGAAACCAGCAAATTCCTTTGTGTGGTTTTATTAACAAACAATAACTAGACACCAGCTTCCAAGTTCTGGTTACGTAACATTAAAGCACCGATTTTAACAACCTGAGGTAGTTATAAAGGGGTTCAGTTTAGCTCAGTTTATGGCGTTTCGCTAAGTCGCTACTGCGCTTGCCTTGGGAATAATTGGACGCAATCGTAAGAGGGATGCCAACCTTATTCATTCACTGTCTGAACCAGCCTGACTTGGCGATGTTGTTCTCGGTCCGTGTGGAATGCGGCGATGGCGGGGTTCGGCGGTGGTCGTGCGCATGGGCAGGCAGCGGCGTGATGATGGTCCTCGGGCAGGGCGGTCCACGCCTCCTTCACCGGCTCTGGTCCTCAGCTCTCGGCAGGTGCGACTCCAGGTCTGTTACAGCTCCCCCTGGGTCTCTCCGACCGGCCGTCTTCCCTGGTCCTCTTCGCCTTGCCTCGCCGCCGCGAGGCAAGGCGGAAAGCGCGATGCGTAGTGGAAAAAACCTGATGCGAAGCGAAGCGAAAGAGCCAAGTTTTCGCGCGTGAGGCTTCGTTTTGGTCAGTGCGCTTGGTGGGCGTTGTTATATGCAAATTTAAGGCACGCCCGCGTCTGAGCTGAACTGGTCCCCGTACAAATATCATTTGCAAATATTAAATTGATAACTTCCCACATTCAGGTACTAACTGTTTACATTAACATTAGCCGACGATTCATACAAAGAAATCAAAGGTATATCTGTCCGAAAAACACGCCGTGAAGTTACAGTAAATACTTCCGCGGGAACATGACATGAAATACACACAAGAGACTATGAACACAATGAATTAAGCAATGTGGCATATTTGTCTTGTATCAACATGAGCCTTATATAGGACACAGTTAAACATCCTTAACTAGTTATTGAGATGCGTTTAATCCAGTCCTTCTCTAGTGTCCAAAAGTGGCAACCACAGTCATCGCGGTTTTAACCGGTCCAAACCTTGGCGCCTGATGGTCTGGTATGTAGATGATGTCGGTCTGTTTATTCAAGCACAATAAAGAAAGTCATTATTTAACAGTCCTTATCACTTTAGCAGAGCCATGTCAATTCCCCACTCTGATTCATGTCCCACTGGCGTGGGGGAAGGGAGGTGTGAAAGCACCGAAGATCGGTTCTCTTGAGGTTGTAAATACCAAGAGGCAGTCAGGCGGAACCGACTTCTCTAGGTTCCTGGTTTGTGGATTCTATCAGAATGGGGGAAGCAGGCCCTGAACAGGCATCTTTCCCTACAAAGTCATGTCCCACTTAAAGCTCGAACACTTGCGACACACTGTAAATGGATCAATTCAAAACTACCATAAAACCTGGCAGCCATTCCTCCTTTACTTTGAATCTTATTTTGAATCTGGATAAGTAGTGGCTCACTTGCTTTATGTAGTTCACTATAGTGACATAACATGCAGTAATGTTATTATTATTATTATTTATTTATTTATTTTTTGTTTCTTTCATTTGGAATTGCCTGCTGTCTTGTTGTTGTTTTTGTGCTATGTTTATGTATGTTTAAACATTTATAAAAGTCAATAAAAAGAATTGAATAATAATTATTATACATTTTATTTATTAGGAGCCTTTCTGGACACTCGGAGTCGCCTTACAACAACATAAACAAATTAAATGCTCCCAAAACATACATTTAAAAGTTAAAAGGGACAATATTTTAAGTTGTTGTAGTAGTTGTAGTTATAGTAGTAGTAGCCACTGATGAAAGAAGTACTCAGTTTTGCTATTTAAGTAAAAGTCCAGCTTCCGGAACAAAAATAAACTCAAGTAAAAGTTAAATAAATAAATAAAAAGTTAAATAATACTTCATTTTATTTATGTGGAGCCTTTCTGGACACTCAAAGTCGCCTTACAACAACATAAACAAGTTAAATACTATTAAAACATACAGTTAAAAGTTAAAAGGGACAATATTTTAAGTTGTTGCAGTAGTTGTAGTTATAGTAGTAGTAGCCACTGATCAAAGAAGTACTCAATTTTGCTACTTAAGCACATGAACAGCGACCGGAGCTAAAATAAACTCAAGTAAAAGTACTACTGTATACAACTGTAAGGGATTAGGTCTATAAATACTTGTACATGCAGTAGTTATAGTAGTAGAAATAGCCACTGATGAAAGAAGTACTCAGTTTCGCTACTTAAGTAAAAGTACAGCTTCCGGAACAAAAATAAACTCAAGTAAAAGTAAAATAAATAAATAAAAAGTAAAATAATAATACATTTTATTTATGAGGAGCCTTTCTGGTCAAGTTAATTAAAACATACAGTTAAAAGCGGGACAGTATTTTAATTTGTTGTAGTAGTTGTAGTAGTTGTAGTAGTAACAATAACCACTGATCGAAGAAATACTCAACTTTGGTACTTAAGTACAGATAACAAAAAAACTAAACAAATAAACTCAAGTAAAAGTGCTACTGTATACCACTGTAAGGGATTAAACCTATAAATACTTGTACATGCAGTAGTTGTAGTACTAAATATAGCCACTGATGGAAGAAGTACTCAATTTACTACCTAAGTAAAATTATTTAAATGTAAAAATGTACTTAAAGAGTTAAAAAGTAAAAAAAACAAAAAAAAAACCCAGCCAAATACTTTTACTTTTCAGTCCTGTTCCTGAGTAGAAAGTACAGATACTCAAATGTGAAGTAAAAATAAAAAGTATCGACTGTAAAATGTGCTTAAGTAAAGTACAGATAATTACAACTTATATTTAAGTACAGCACTTTACTATTTTTACTTCGTTTATGTTCCACCACTGGATATACAGCAGCAGTAGCGTATAACGTGTGTAGTAGTAGTCGTAGTAGGAGTATTAGTAGTGATCACAATATTTAAACGTGTGTATTTGGTTTGGACAGTGCAAAATAAAGTAGATTTTTACTTTGCAGTGGTCCAAAGTTATTCCTCACTTATCTTATGCTTTCACCATGATGAGTTTATAAACGTTTATAAGAGATCAGAGTAGAGTTTTACCAACAACTAGCATGCTAACCGCACTTCCTGACATTAAACAGTTTATAATTAAGACTTATTTTGACATCAAGAGCTGTTTGTACAAAATATCTGCAGCATTCACAGAGTAGTAGCATTGGTACTTCGTCAACTTGGGAGTTCAGATTAAACAGGGTTTCACCAGACAGTCATTTAAAGGTGCACTGCGTAACTTCTGGTAAAGCGTCCACCACCTGCTTTTCTCCATGGCGACGTATTCACTACAATACAAAAATAAAGTGACCAGTCCCAGGTCTAAACACATGCCTCCCTCCAGGACCCTCCTCCTCCCACATATTTAGAAAGTCCCCCATAAAATAGCAGAGCATATGCTCCAGAGCTGCACGTCTGACAGCTCCCACAGAACAGTGTCATCTTTCACTGTCTCCTGCCTGCTCCTGTCTGCTCCTGCCTGCTCCTGTCTGCTCCTGCCTGCTCCTGCCAGCTCCTGCCTGCCTGCTCCTGCTGCTCCTGCCTGCTCCTGCCTGCTCCTGCCTGCTCCTGCCTGCTCCTGCCTGCTCCTGCTGCTCCTGCCTGCTCCTGCCTGCTGCCTGCTGCTCCTGCTGCTCCTGCCAGCTCCTGCCTGCTCCTGCCTGCTCCTGCCTGCTCCTGCCTGCTCCTGCCTGCTCCTGCCCGCTCCTGCCAGCTCCTGCCAGCTCCTGCCTGCTCCTGCCAGCTCCTGCCCGCTCCTGCCAGCTCCTGCCCGCTCCTGCCTGCTCCTGTCTGCTCCTCACACACCAGGCTATTTTGCTCCTGTCTGCTCCTGTACAGGTCCAGCTGTCCACGGCACTCACAGCCCCTCCACACTGTGCTCTGCTCTGGGGTCTTCTCATGTTATAGATTTGACTGCACACACTGTGTACACATACACACACACACACATTACATACACTACATACACACACACACAGATTGCAGAGGGCAACCCTCAAGTGGGTTAAGTGTCTTGCCCAAGGACACAACGACAGCATTCATCTGTAGGTGCTGGAGTCAGTGGATCGACCTGCTCAACCAGTGATGTTTATTGTGTCAAGCGCTGGATTCAAATCAGCTACAAACTCACTACCAACTGGCCTCAGCCAGTCACGTGTAGTTGGCACAGAGAATCAGCCAATCAGAAGGAGCCTGTCAGCCACGTGCGGCTGTGATGAACACAGCCAATCAGAACGCAGAGATTAGTGCTGCTCATAAAATGATCTGTGTTCGAGTCCTGCTTGGATCAGAAGACACGAGGCTGCAGTAATGAACCCAAACTAAGATTTTATCAAATGTTTCATTTATCACTCTTTGTACATTTAAAAAGACCAAATTATGTATTAATAGTAAAGAGCATAGATTATTTAGAAAATCAGGTACAGAGGATCATTCTATCATAAAACTCACTTCTAGAGTTCACTTCTCTCTAGCAACAAAGTGAAACCGACTGATGAATCAGGCTACAGACAGACTGCATTATGTATATTTATTAGTAGTTATTTGTGATCTAAAAAGGCTCATACTGTACAGTGCAGGTAACAAATGTTGACCTTTTGCACCACCTCAGCCACATAAACCTGGAGTTTCACCCCCACAGTGTGTGTAATTACAAGTATTTACATTAAACTTTACACCAGAGGTCAGTTGCACACAGGAAAACTGTAATTTTTAAAATGTAATGGGTAAATGTAATGAAGAATTGTAGTTAGAGGAGGGTTTACTGTTCAATCAATCAAACTTTATTTTTACAGCACTTTTGAAATGTAGCATAAAGTGCTTCACATGCAACAGAAAAATTACAATAATTAAACACAACAACAACCACACACCCAACCCCAGCCCGATGTTTCATCCATATATACAACCATTTAAACAGAAACATAAAACAGAAACATAAAGCGCCTAAAGGTTAGAGGAAAAATAAAAATGGAGAGCTACAAAAAAAAAAAATGCAATTTTGCATTCCTGGTCCTTTTCCTGGTTCTACCGGCGCTGGATTCCTCTTCGTTCACCCTGATGCCTGGTTCCCTGGTCCACCTCCTCATCTGACGCTTAAAAGTACATTTAAATTAAAGGGGCGGTAGGACATTTTTCTAACTGAGTGCACTCAGGGGTAATGTTGGTTTGGACTGGACAATATTTTATTTTGATGTTATTTCCTGAGATCTCAGATGTTGTTTTGGCCAAATGTGTAAAGATATTTTGTGTTACTGTAATTTACTGTGGATAAACAAAAGAGCTGAGCTGAACAATAATTATCAATTCTACGTTTAATCATCAATCTGTTGTAGTTTGCTTCTTTTGGGTGGAATCTATCAGTTCATTAACTATTGGACCTATTTTCAACCGACCTCCTCATTGAACCTAGATTTAGATAACCCTCACTTTAGACATTAAGAGCTACTGGGTCCGGTCAAGTGGTAACGGAGGGAAACAGGGGCAGATTTTTTACATTCAAATGTCTCTTATTCAGAAACTAGAGGGACTATTGAAATAAGTAAAGTATCAGAATGTAGGAAAGAGTTACACTCCAACAGGGTAAAGTTAAACCTGTGATATTCTTTCAAGTTGTTGACAAAAAAATTTAAAAACTCATGTCGGTAACGGAGGGAATGAAATATGCAGCACTTTTTGGGCAATAAATCCAAACAGTGATAACTCTTGGTTCTCACTTACATATCCTTAACAAACTGGTTTGAATATTTGCTTCATATAGTTTTCTACCATATGGTACAAGATTAGGTTGAAAAACCTCTTACTTTTTGACTCATGAGATTTTTTATTAAGAAAGGTCATGGTAACGGAGGGAAAAGTAACGGAGGGAAAATTGTGCAAACAAGTAGAAGGTGCATGATTTTGCATAATTTGTCAGCTTTTTTTCTTCCGAATACTTTAATATTACTTCAAAATGAAAGGAAACTATTTCTATAAAATATGTCAGTCCTTCCAAGCAAATTTTTATCATTTTAAATTTTTTTTTTTTTTTAAATCATGTACCTTCATCAACAGTTCAAAGATGGAATAACACAAGATTTGATGAAATACATCCATTTATTTACATGATTTGCAGGTCTTTGAAATTTGGGAAATAATTTTTGTTCCATGTTTCATACATGGTCTGTTTAAAACGTATGTAACTTTACAGAACCAAAAATGGTACAGAAAAAAGGTAAACAGTTTCATAAACTAGAGTACATATGTATCTGTTGAATACATTTTTATATCAGATGCATTAACTTGAATTTTTGGCCTTGCTGTTTACTTCTGCTTGACTGGGCCCTATTACAAACAGTACTACCAACGTAGGGTTACAACTGCGAGGTCAGACGGTTTCTACAAAGTGAAACCGACCAAAACACACCAAAAATCTGAATTATGTAATCATGTTGTACTTGAAAGTATAAGTGAATCAAACCTGCATACGTACATAAATACATAAGTACACAGAGGGTCCATATAGGAGGGCGCACTCCGAGGATTCGTCTTATGCAATGTACACATGTGGATGCAGTTATGTTTAATTGCTTTCCTCTGTTTGCAGCCATAATCATTCTGTACCATGAGATTTACGACTGAAGTAACTATCAGCAGAAATAATCCCTCGAGTTTCCCCACAGGTTCTGATAAAGTTTGGCCGGTTTGAGCAGAGGTCCTCCAAACCGTCAGAGTGTCGAGTTGTTGTGTTCACTTCAGCGTGAATGTGGAGCGCGTGTGAGTGATTGATGGTGGTCTGAGCGCAGATTGGGTTAGTCTGCCCCAGGGCAACTGTGGCTACAATAGCAGTTTACCACCACCGAGTGAATAATGAGTGCAGTGTAAAGCTCTGAGAGGCTTTGACAAACTGCACAGCTCATTACAAGTCATAAAAATAAGTCAGGTTTGCTCATCTGACTCAGCTCCCCATAATTTGAAGTTTTTGTTTCTCATTTGCAGTTGTTTTGTCGTCATAACATAACCTCGTGTGCTGCTGTTCAGGTCTTTACGGTTGTCACGCCATCGGACAAACTGTGCTTTGTTTTATCTGTGATCTCTGTCGGCGTGTATCTGATTATTATCACAATAGAAGTATTAGATCATAGCAACAGCCTTTAGTTTTAATATGTAGCAGCAGCAATAGTAGTAGTAGTAGTAGTAGTAGTAGTAGTAGTAGTAGTAGTAGTAGTAGTAGTTATAAAAGTATTTCTGTATTTATTTGACTAACTGACTTACTGTAGTGTAGCTTATGGTTTATTTTCACTCTTTGTGCCACAGATCAGGGGTCCCCAGTCTCGTGGACGACAGTGGACCGGTATCGGTATGTGTGTTTCCCGTGCCTCTGAACCAGAACTAAAACCAGGACTAAAACCAGGACTAAAACCAGGACTAAACCAGGACTAAAACCATAAACTAAACCAGGACTAAAATCAGGCCTAAATCAGGTCTAAACCAGGTCTTAAACCAGGACTAAAACAGAACTAAAACCAGGACTAAACCATAACTAAACAAAACCAGGAACTAAACCAGGTCTAAAACCAGGTCTAAACCAGGTCTAAAACCAGAACTAAACCAGGACTAAACCATAATTAAACCAGGATTAAAATCAGGCCTAAATCAGGTCTAAACCAGGTCTAAAACCAGGACTAAACCAGGACTAAACCAGAACTAAAACCAGGACTAAACCATAACTAAACCAGGACTAAAATCAGGTCTAAATCAGGTCTAAACCAGGTCTTAAACCAGGACTAAAACAGAACTAAAACCAGGACTAAACCATAACTAAAGCAGAACTAAAACCAGGACTAAACCAGGTCTAAACCATAACTAAACCAGGATTAAAACCAGGACTAAACCAGAACTAAACCAGGACTAAACCAGGACTAAAATCAGGATTAAATCAGGTCTAAACCAGAACTAAAACCAGGACTAAACCATAACTAAACCAGGACTAAAATCAGGTCTAAATCAGGTCTAAACCAGGTCAAAACCAGGTCTAAAACCAGGACTAAACCAGGACTAAACCAGGACTAAAATCTGGGGAAAACCAGGACTAAAATCAGGCCTAAATCAGGTCTAAACCAGGTCTAAAACCAGGACTAAACCAGAACTAAAACCAGGACTAAAATCTGGAGTAAACCAGGACTACAATCAGGTCTAAATCAGGTCTAAACCAAGTCTTAAACCAGAACTAAACCAGAACTAAAACCAGGACTAAACCAGAACTAAAACCAGGACTAAACCAGGACTAACATCAGGTCTAAACAAGGTCTAAACAAGGTCAAAACCAGGTCTAAAACCAGGTCTCAAACTAGGACTAAACCAGGATTAAACTAGCACTAAAATCAGGTCTATATCAGGTCTAAACCAGAACTAAAACCAGGACTAAACCAGAACTAAAACCAGGACTAAATCAGGTCTAAACCAGGTCTAAAACCAGGACTAAAACCAGGACTAAAATCTAGAGTAAACCAGGACTACAATCAGGTCTTAATCAGGTCTAAACCAAGTCTTAAACCAGTACTAAACCAGAACTAAACTAGAACTAAACCAGAACTAAAACCAGGACTAAACCAGGACTAAAACCAGGTCTAAATCAGGCCTAAACCAGGTCAAAACCAGGTCTAAAACCAGGTCTCAAACTAGGACTAAACCAGGACAAAACTAGGACTAAAATCAGGTCTATATCAGGTCTAAACCAGAACTAAAACCAGGACTAAAATCTGGAGTAAACCAGGACTACAATCAGGTCTTAATCAGGTCTAAACCAAGTCTTAAACCAGAACTAAACTAGAACTAAACCAGAACTAAAACCAGGACTAAACCAGGACTAAAACCAGGTCTAAATCAGGCCTAAACCAGGTCAAAACCAGGTCTAAAACCAGGTCTCAAACTAGGACTAAACCAGGACAAAACTAGGACTAAAATCAGGTCTATATCAGGTCTAAACCAGAACTAAAACCAGGACTAAAATCTGGAGTAAACCAGGACTACAATCAGGTCTTAATCAGGTCTAAACCAAGTCTTAAACCAGTACTAAACCAGAACTAAGCTAGAACTAAACCAGAACTAAAACCAGGACTAAAACCAGGACTAAAATCAGGTCTAAACCAGGTCAAAACCAGGTCTAAAAGCAGGTCTCAAACAGGACTAAACCAGGACAAAACTAGGACTAAAATCAGGTCTATATCAGGTCTAAACCAGAACTAAAACCAGGACTAAATCAGATCTAAACCAGGTCTAAAAAAGGTCTAACACCAGGTCTAAAACAAGGACTAAACCAGGACTAAAACAGGATTTAACCATGCCGGGTCTTGTTACGTACCGCAAACAATGTTGGGGACCACTGCTGTAGAGTATTAAACCAATAGACGTGTAGTATTTATAGTATTTGAGGTATTAGTCATAGTAGTACACATGATTTGTATCTCATTATATCCTATGAAAGTTATTTACTATGAAATATATTTTTGTCTATAGTGTGTTTTAAAATCATTCAATCACTGCAGTAGTAAGATAATTTGGAAATACAAAACAGACATATTTTATCATTTTACCTCATGAACTAAAGCTGCATTGCCTTTATTTTTAGACATTTTTGTAAGGCAACCTAATTTTTTCATTGCTTAGTCATAACATAAATTCTTACCAGTCTTAGCAGCTCATCCAAACAATTATTTGGTGTTTTTTTTAAATGTTGAAATACTATTAAAATTGCACAGAACTGACTTAAGCATTTTTCACAATATTTTCTGTTTTTCATTTGGCCCTGTGGAAAAAATAATTGCCCACTCCTTCTGTGGTAAGTGTAATTGTATTAATAAGTATACGTGCAGTAATGGTTGTGGCTGTAGTAGTAGTAGTAGTAGTAGTAGTAGTAGTGGTCATAGTACCAGAGGCGGTGCTACCATTAGGCAAAAGTCGGCGGTTGCTTAGGGCCCCCAAACCTGGAGGGACCCCCAAACAACTGCTCTCAGTGCCGCTAATGACCGAGACCTCAGAGTAATTTAATTTTCCCTCAATATGACATTAAATGAGAGTAGTTTACTTTTAAACAAACAAACAAACAAAAAAAACCATCAAAATAATATCTGATTGTCAAATCTATTTTAACTGTCAGAG
This sequence comes from Boleophthalmus pectinirostris, assembly GCF_026225935.1. Classification (NCBI taxonomy): domain Eukaryota; kingdom Metazoa; phylum Chordata; class Actinopteri; order Gobiiformes; family Gobiidae; genus Boleophthalmus; species Boleophthalmus pectinirostris. Next base: position 10,100,274 of record NW_026571515.1, on the reverse strand, counting down.
TATTTCCCCCTTTCACGTTAGAATTAACTAGTCAGGTCGACCCTGATTTGAATATAATCATAGCATAATTAGTGCTGTCAAACAATAAAAAATATTGAGAGATTAATTAATTATGATCTGTAATTAATTAATCTAATTAATCTCTTTTTTAATCTCACCTAGAAATTGCTGAGAAAAGCTTCAACTTGAGGTATTTTCATTTGAATTCATTATTACGTTATTTTCATACTATCATTAATGTTTTTATATAAGTATCATTATTATTATTACTATTACTAATCTGTATAAATAAACTCAACTTTACGACATATAAAACATCAGCACTCTAGAGCCACATCAGCCCGTTTGACATTATAATGTGTTTAAAGCAGCTCTGCGCAACTCTCACAGAAACAAAACTTAAAAAAGCATGGCTAATTTACATAAACTAAGGGGAGAAAAGAAAAAAAAACACAATGCTCTTGTGCACTGATGCGGTTCAGCTTCTACTAAAAGACACAACTCAGTGGAATATAGATGTTCTGTCTGTGACAGACGGATGTTGATGGTGAAGGTGAGTCTGTTCTGTGTCTGTGTCATGATGTTTTCAGAGATCAGCAGTATTCAGTTGGTGGAGCATTCGCCCACTGATCTGAAGGTTGGTGGCTCGATTCCAGCTCTCGACATAAACATCACATCAGATCCACTGACCCACAGGTTGGCTGGTGTGATTCCAGCTCCCACAGACGAATGCTGTCGTTGTGTCCTTGGGCAAGACACTTAACCCACCTTTCCCATGGTGTGAATGTGTGTGTGAATGGGTGAGTGGTTCCTTGTTGTAAAACGCTTTGAGTGCCTTGAAGGTGGAAAAGCGCTACAGAAAAATGTGACCATTTACCAATGTGACCAGACATGTGCAGGTTTATTGCAAATGCGGGCGAGAACGGGAACGAAAATTACAATTCTTTGTGGGAGTGAGCGGAGCAGAACTGCACAGTGCAGGACTGTGTCCTAACAACACATAAAACAGATTTTATAATAAAGCAACTCGCATACAGAAACAGTAAAGTTAGAGATTAAAAATGAGATTAACGTGATTAAAAAACATAACGTGTTAAATATGACTGTAATTAATGAATCGCAATTAACGCGATAATTTCACTCCCCTAATTAAAATGTACTAGCAAAAAAACTAAAACTACTTTCAGTTCTGGTTCTCTAGTCGGCAACCGAACTAATAAGACAAGTTTTCAATCCACCACAATTCAAATAAATATAGATGGACATGTCTCAAAAACAATGGGGAAAAACAGACAATAAATATTAAAGAAGTACAAAAAAACCCCAACAAGTGATGGCCCCAAACTTAAGTTCACCTAGGGCCCCCAAATTGCAAACTCCGCCACTGCATAGTACTAATATTTCAGTAATAGGAGTGTGCAAAAATATTGAAATATCAATATATCGTATAGTTTAATGTGATGATACAGTATCAGTATCATGAGCTGCTGTATTGATATGTTGCCAAAAGTATTTTGTTGGTTTATTTTACTCAGTTATTTTGTCACAGCGCTACAGTTTTGTTGCTTGTTTAGAGGAAGAAAACTCATGACATTTTCACTGTTTTGATGATTAAAATGTGCATGTTTCATATTCATTTTGCACAAAAGTGGTTTACCAAAAATTTTTAGTATCACAGTCATGATTTAGCCTTTATTTTTATTGAACCGTATCGAATCGATTTGAAATATATCATATTGAATCAAAAGTGCACTGCATTGAGAATTGCATGTATCGTATCGTGGCCTGTGTATCGAGGTATGTATCGTATCGACAACTTCTTAATGATACCCAGCCCTATTCATTAATAGTAGAAGTACCAAAAGTAGGAATGCAAACAAAGCCAAAGTACCTGTGCATTTTTTTATTTTGACTTACATCATTTACATTTTTGCGCAGTATAAAAAAAATAGAGAGAGAATTTAAAAAGTTGTAGTTGTAACTTGTAGGAAAACTCGTAGAAAATCATATGTGTGATTGCGTCCAAATGTTCCATAAATGTTCCATAACTTTCCATGAACCACGTGTCTTGCCTGTGACTGTGCCGTCTTTGTGACCCCCTCTCTCCTTCTTCTTCTTCTCCTCAAACCGACGCCAGGGGCTGTGTTTGGTTCCCTTCGCCCTCTCACCAGCAGGCGTGCGGTTCATAATTAAAACCCTGTTATAAACTTCCAGGCACATGATGTCTACAAGCGGGGGCCCACCCAGGAAGTGACCCCACCCCAGAACCGTGCGCCGAAATCCCCCTTCTCCTCCTGCCGGGATGCCCCTGACTCTGCCCCTGCTCAAAAGACTCCATTGTTGGCGCTCGTCTGGTCCAGGAGGGGGAGTCGTTGCTGGGTCCTTGCCTAAAACCACAGAGAGGAGAGGTAGAGAGGTAGGCGCGCACACTGCATCTCTGTCCAAAAACGAAAACACAACCCAAAAAAATATACGGCTAACTGTCAGGAACCCAACGGCCGTAACCGACTCGAGGCATCCATATTTGGTGATGTTTTCTTCACTTTCAGTTTTCAGGAGAGTTGATTTTGAATGGGCCAATAGGAGATGGGCTTAAACTCCTGCCCCTTTGCGAGTTTGTCATGTTTTAAATGAAATACGGAGGCTATAATTTCACATATAAGCAGTGTTTAAAGTCTGTATTGATACATGGTTTTCCAGTAGATTTTAAAGTGCTGAAAAGGACATTTTGTACAGTTTTAATCACTAAAGACATGTTAGGTTTTCTTGTTTTTTGAGGCCTTTGCATTGAGTTTCATTCATTTCCTGATGACTGATTCTAAACATAGTCACTGCTTGCTTAACTTTAATCTAAATTTACCTCATATCTCAGCTTTAAAGGGCCCATGTTACGGTATTTTCTGATGTAAGTTATAATATTAATTCCTAATCACAAACAAACCTGGAGTTGTGTTTTGTTTCATTCACATGTTTAACACACAAACATATTTAGGTTAAGTTCTTCTCCCAAAAAGAAAACGATAACCAAGTCTCACGATACGATATTGTCACGGTATGAACCTCAAGGTACGATATTTATTGCGATATCGTAGGAAAGCTCACGATATGGTGGGGAGGCTCATGATTAGGGATGTAACAATATTCAAATCTCTCTGTACGATATTTTCACAATATACATCTCAAGGTACGATATTTATTGTGATATTTTGTGGAGGCTAAACACCTAAAACTGTTAATATGCTACTTTTTCCTCTTAAAATGCCAAGAACTAAGACTTAAAAGTGCTTGGAACTGTTATTTCTTCTTGTAGTCTGCATTGAAATGGAGCAAACGATCATGGTCGATGTAGTTTCCTCTGTCTTTTTTTTTTTTTTTTAAGCTATTGCTGCACCATAACTGTTTAATTTAAACAAAGAGACTTGAAATCCATATATTGTGATGGTCCACGATATTATTGTGAGAACTTTGATGATACGATATCACAATGTTTCGGTTATTGTTACATCCCTTGGTGGGGAGGCTCAGGGGGTAGGGATGTAACAATATCTAAATCTCTCTGTACGATATTTTCACGATAAATATCTCACGGTACGATATTTATTGTGATATTTTGTAGAGGCAAACACCTAAAACTGTTAATGTGCTACTTTTTCCTCTTAAAACACCAAGAACTAAGACTTAAAAGTGCTTGGAACTGTTATTTCTTCTTGTAGTCTGCACTGAAATGGAGCAAAGAATCATGGTCTATGTAGTTCCCTCTGTCTTTTTTTAGCTATTGCTGCTCCATAACTCTTAATTTAAGCAAAGAGACTTGTAATTCGATATATTGTGACGGTTCATGATATTATTGTGAGAACTTTGATGATACGATATCACAATATTTTGGTTATTGTTACATCCCAAGGTGGGAAGTCTCACTATTAAGGATGCAACAATATCCAAATCTCTCTGTACGATATTTCACAATATACATCTGACAGTACGATATTTATTGTGATATTTTGTGGAGGCTAAACAGCTAAAACTGTTAATATACAACTTTTTCCTCTTATAAAATACTTTGACAAGACTTAATCCAAAGAACTAAGACTTAAAAGTGCTTGGAACTGTTATTTCTTCTTGTAGTCTGCACTGAAATGGAGCAAAGAATCATGGTCGATGTAGTTCCCCCTGTATTTTTTAAGTTATTGCTGCACCATAACTCTTAATTTAAGCAAAGAGACTTGTAATTTGATATATTGTGATGGTCCATGATATTGTTGTTAGAATTTTGATGATACGATATATTGTTACATACATATGTGGGGAGGCTCACTATCAGGGACGTTACAATATCCAAATCTCTTTGTACGATATTTTCACGATATACATCTGACGGTACGATATTTATTGTGATATTTTGTGGAGGCTAAACACCTAAAACTGTTAATATGCTTCTTTTTCCTCTTAACCCTCTCCAGGCAGGCGTTGCAGATTTGCAACAACTAAATTTCAATGTACCTACTTACTCCACATCCATATTTTATGAGATTTTTTTCCTCAGGAGCCTTTTCTCCCATCCATGCTGATAAACGTGGGCGATGCAGACTGTGCAAGAATGACTACGTGCAAACGGCCTGCCAGAAGTGCAAAATACTTTTTTTGTTTACAAAGGATAAAAAAGTGAGGATTGTATATTACTACCCCATATTATAATTTTCCCCAAATATCAGATTTTTCCTGATACTAAAAATTAATTTGGGCCTGAGAGGGTTAAAATGCTTTGACAAGATTTAATCCAAAGAACTAAGTCTTAAAAGTGCTTAGAACTGCTATTTCTTCTTGAAGTCTACACTGAAATGGAGCAAAGGATCATGGTCTATGTAGTTCTACAACTATTAATTTAAGCAGAGAACATTTCAATTTTAATGTATTTATTTATTGTTTTTGTCTATTTTATTTTTTAGAACTGCTTTTATGTATTGATTTTATTATTTTTGTTCATTCATTTTATTAGTATTATTTATTTTTCTATTAATATCTTTATTAAACATAATTCAGCAGATTTTTTTTTTTTTCTTTTTAAAGTAAAATGTTGCATGTCTATGTGAATCAAAAATGTGTTATACAAATAAAGTTGGATTGGATTGGAAGCAAAGAGACTTGAATTTGATATATTGTGATGGTCCACAGTATTGTTGTGAGAACTTTGACGATACGATATCACGATATTTCGGTTATTGTTACATCCCTAGGTGGGAAGGGTCATGATTAGGGATGTAACAATATCCAAATCTCTCGGTACGATATTTTCACGATAAATATCTCACGGTACGATATTTATTGCGATATTTTGTGGAGGCTGAGCAGCTAAACCTGTTAATATACACCTTTTTCCTCTTAAAATACGTAGACAAGACTTAATCCAAAGAACTAAGACTTAAAAGTGCTTAGAACTGTTATTTCTTCTTGTAGTTTGCACTTAAACGGAGCAAAGGATCATGGTCTATGTAGTTCCATAACTCTTAATTTAAGCAAAGAGACTTGAATTCGATATATTGTGATAGTCCACGGTATTGTTGTGAGAACTTTGACGATACGATACGATATTTTTACGATATATATCTCACGGTTCAGTATTTATTGCGATATTCTGTGCAGGCAAACAAAACTAATATGCAATTTTTTCCTTTTAAAATGCCTTGACAAGACTTAATCCAAAGAACTAAGACTTAAAAGTGCTTAGAACTGTTATTTCTTCATGTAGTCTACACTGAAATGGAGCAAAGGATCATGGTCTATGTAGTTCCTTCTTTTTTTTTTTTAGCAATTGCTGCTCCATGACTATTAATTTAAGCAAAGAGACACGATATTATTGTGAGAACTTTGACGATACGATATCAATTACTGTGACATCCCTACTCCGTTTAAAGGAAAAATGTAGTTATTAACTTGAAAACTACCACTTCATGACATCGCAAATTCGAACAGAGCATTTTGAGCTTTGACAGATTAATAATAAAAGGATTACTCAACACAACTCTAAGTGTTTTTGATGAGAACATTACAAAACAGATCAGAAAATAACGTAACGTGGGCGCGTTAAACGATCAGTTTCGTAGAAGTTTGAAGTTCCACAGTCCAGATTTAGCCAGAGGGCATTTTAACTGGAAATTACCGTCATGGGATTGGAGCTGTCCGAAAGATAAGGGGTCTAATTCGGGACTGAATATGTATGAAAATGTGACTCAGTGTGGTCACTGTAGCCTCGGGGAAGGTTTTGAAAGAAGTGTCTTGTTCACAGTTTGAACAAGACACCAGTAACATAAAACATTTGAGAATTATGGGGGGGAAAAAGACAACATTTACGCTCGTGAACGGCGAAAGTTTGAATCCCGATCTCCACATAAACGTCTTTGGTTGAGCATCAGATCCACTGCCCCACAGGTTGGCGTTGTGTCTTTGGGCAAGACACTTCACGCCTCACGCAAGATCACCCCAGTGTCTGTGTACACCGGTGTATGAATGTGTGTGTGTGTGTGTGTGTGAATGGGTGAGTTGTTTATTGATGTAAAGAGCTTTGAGTGTCATGAAGAGGAAGGAGGAGGAGATGAAGAGACTGAGGTGGCTGATCTTTCTGCTGCTGCATTAAGCTGAGCTATAACGGCGTGGAGGAGTGGAGAGAGAGTGCATTTATGTAAGAATTGGTTTAGAAGCAAAACTACAAGCAGCTGTGACTGGTTAGAAACACTTTGAGTTGAATGAAAGCATCCATTATCACGCTTACATTTTCATTTTTACATCTGATACATCATTTTATACATATTTACATACATATATATTTTTTTCTATGACACATTCTGTATATTTATTCATAGTATATGTTGTTTACAATACATCTGCTTATATATTCTCCATACCTAACTCCCTCCTGTTTTAGAACATCCTAATTTTTCCAGTTATTTATTATTTATTAAGTCCAATGAAGACCTTGAAATGGTACAAATGTAAGAACTGAACAGCCAGAGGTTAAAAAAAAAAGATTAAAGATGCAAAACACAAGTCCAGGCTCTGCCAAAACTACCTCAGGCAAAAAGAACAAGATGGTAAAACTTGAAAACATGAAGTGTCCAGCAGCACAGTGTCCAGACTTAAACCCCGTCGAACTACAAGTGTCACACATTTATGGGAACTTCTGCAACAGACTTGAGAAGAACTTTCTGAACAATATTTGATTTCTGTTGTAAAAAGTACAAGCCACGAGTGTGTTCAGCTGTTATATCTGCCAAAGGTGAACACTTTCATGAATCAGAAGTTTAGAATACGTTTTGGTCAACAGTAAACAGTAAAAAACTGGAAAAAGTGTGGTGTTCTGAAACTTTTGACCGGTACTGTATCTTTTGATCATTTATATATGTCATACATACTTATATTTTCTATAGCACACCCTGTATATTTCTTCAAAGTATATATTTACAATACATCTGCTTATATATCCCCAATACCTAAGTCCCTCCTGTTCATAATGCCATATTTATTTGTATATATTCACTACAATCTACACTGTAATATACTATATATTGTCTATATCAATAACATCCGCAGCCTTTTACCATCTAAAAAACATATCAAAAATCAAAGGTTTACTGTCTAAATCAGACTTGGAGAAACTTATCCATGCGTTTGTCTCCAGTAGGTTAGATACTGTAATGTTCTGCTCACTGGTCTCTCCAAACGAGCTGTGAGACGCTGCAGAACATCCAGAACATCCAGAACATCCAGAACGCTGCAGCTCGGGTCCTGACTCGAACTAGGAAGTACGAGCACATAAGTCCTGTGCTCAGGTCTCTGCACTGGCTCCTGTGCCTCAGAGACTTTAAAGCAGCTCTGCTTGTACAAGTCTCTCCATGGCCGAGCACCAAAGTCCATCTCTGTGACATGTTAGTGTCATATGAACCATCTCACACTCTGAGGAGCTCAGGGACCGGCCTCCTGCTGGTGCCCAGAGTCACGACTAAACAAGGGGAGTCAGAGTTTCAGGTTCATGCAGCTAAAACCTGGAACAGTCTGAACATGTGAGACAGACTCTTCTGTGACGCTGTTTAAATCCAGACTCAAAACATTTCTGTTTAACTGTGCAATAACTGAAAGGTTTTCACTCACACTCTTCTCTCCAATTTATGTCTCTCTTTTTTAATTTTAATCTTCATGATTATTTATGTTTTGATTAGTTTTTATTATGATTTTAATGTATTTCTTATTCTGTAAAGCACTTTGAATTACTTTGTGTACGAACTGTGCTGTACAAATAAACTTGCCTTGCCTATATATAATCTTTTTAATCCGGCCTGCAGAACTTGAATAATACTACTATAATAATAATAATAATAATAATAACAATAATAATAATAATAATAATAATAATAATAATAATAATAATATAATAATAATAATAATAATAATAATAATTTTCAGTGTTTTAAAAGTAATTTCAATAAATAGTAAATACTGTTGGACTTGAAAGACAGATATATTGTTGTAATGCTTCGTAATGATTTTCAATTATGGGATATATATTTATATATATGTTTTTATTTATTCAGTATTTTACCAGGTAAATCAATTGAGAACACCGTCTCATTTGCAACGACGACCTGCATATCTCAGTAACAGATAGGATATATTTTCTACATATCGAATGTTATTTTTTTTCTCTTATGAGTTGAATTACCAAAAAACTCCACCCTTCTGCTCCTGGTCCGACCCTTCTGTCAAATTTTAGAACCCTTTGTGGCCCATAAGTCAAAAAGTTTGCCCTTCCTTGGTCTATATAGTATATACTCCACATTCTGTATATATATCGCACTTACTGCTCCTTGCACTTCTGATTAGACTCTAAACCACATTTCGTTACCTTGTATTTATACACGTGTAATGATAATAAAGTTGAATCTAATCTAATCATTTAATTAAAGTGCACTCTGTAACTGTTCTGGTTTCCATGGAGACGTTATTGGTTTGCTTGGATTGACGTAGGGCAGGGGTCTCCAACCTTTTTCTTCTGGTGAGCTCCTTTTACAAAACGAAAATGCCAGAGAGCTACTCATTTTAACAGTCACAAGAAATTTAAAATCTAAATAAGCCACGGAAAACCTTGGATGAGGCGTAGTTAGATGCATATAAAACATAAACCATTCTCCATTTATTAGTGCACAAATTAGGCATCAAAACGACACATCTAATTGAACTTATTCAGCAGAATAAGTGTAATTTAGGCTACGTTCAGACTGCAGGGCTTAATGCTCAATTCCGATTTTTTTGTGAAATCCGATGTGTTTGCGAGGTCGTTCACATTTCCAATTAAATGCGACTTGTATGTGACTCCAGTGTGAACAGTAAACGTCCCGAAAGTGTCCCGCATGTGACACTGGAGACACGACGACGTCAACCTCAGCGAGCGTCTCTGTGTTTACGGAAGTTGTCCAAACATGGACGCGAGCATTGAGCACCTGGAGATTTTAAAGTTCCTCTCGTACCGGAGCCAGAACATGAACAACTTACTTGTTTTAAGGAGGAGATTGAGAAGGACGAGGTTTTTGGCCGTGGTGTTTTGTGGGACAGCGGCAGCGACGTCCGTTGAAAGGAACGTGTGGATGTGGAGACGGAGCCAAGAGTGGTGAGTGGTGATGTGCTTCGCTTCAGTGACACAGAGTTCATTAACAATTTTCGCCTACTTCAGCGCAAAATAGTGATGTTTGTGGCTTGTTGATAACGTGTAGTTCAGATGAATGCGCCTTGGCCGTTCAGACTGAAGTCGCATGTCAAAAGATCAGATATGTATCGGTTTTAGGAGCACATATCGAAGCTGTCTGGGTCACATTTGAAAAAATTAGATCTGTGTCATTCAGACTGTCATTAAAAGATCAGATACAGGTCACATAGGGGCCAAAAAATCGGATTTGGGCCACTTCAGGCTGCAGTGTGAACGCAGCCTTAGAGAGGTGATTAAATCAATATTCAATTAAAGATGTATATATTGCTCAAAAACACAAACATTCTCATTGTGGGTGGGGTCGTCTCTTCACAGATCCGACCTGTGACTTGGCTCTGCTGCGTCACCTGCTTGTCTCCATGACGACAGGTACCGTACGTTTAATGCCGTACTCTTGAACGTTCTCGGCAAAGCAATAACACCTCCATGGAGACCGGCAACAGTGTCCCAGAACATAACACACTTTTTAGCTCATGTTACGTTTCAATTGGTTTTCCAAACGAGGCTTAATATAAACACACATAATGAAAATTCCATAATTTTTGAACCTTGTTAACATTATGGTTGCTAGGTAACAGTTATTTTAACAGTAACAGTCCAACCAGGAGGTCAAATAATAAACTACACCAAAATTTTAAAAACTAGAAAAAACTAGGCAATAGTTTTGACACAATTTTATACTGTCTTTTTTGAACTATTAAGACGCATTTCAATCCTTAAATTTTTTCAAAAATCGACAGTGTTCCTTACGTATTAATTCTGGTTGTGCTTACTGACCTCAAATCGATTTTATGTGGTACACGGTGCTCAAATATCTGTCAAAATGTTTTAGTGCGACTTTGGTAAACTACGAAGCCGCACCGGTTGATGAATTGTTGGAACATTATGGCTATATTTAATAAGATATGTGTATATTGCTCAAAAATACAAACATTCTGACTGTGGGTGGGTTCATCTCTCCACAGATCCGACCTGTGACTTGGCTCTGCTGCGTCACCTGCTTGTCTCCATGACGACAGGCACCGTACGTTTAACGGTTTAACGCCGTACTCTTGAACGTTCTCGGCAAAGCAATAACACCTCCGTGGAGACCGGCAACAGTGTCCCAGAACATAACACACTTTTGAGCTCATGTCACGTCTCAGTTGGTTTTCCAAACGAGGCTTAATATAAACACACATAATGAAGCGCCGCGTTCGCTTCCAATAAAACAAACGACGCAGCGACTCGTGGTAATTTTCCGTATTTTATTGAAACAATATGAACAACAAAAAACACCGCAATTAAATAAAGTTTCAAACAACTCCCATGGCACAGATTAAAGACATAGAAGTGATAAAATGAAGCCAAGCCGAGGGGGAGGGGCAGCACACAACATTTCGTCGCAAACGTTTTTTTTTGCAGTGTCTGAACTACTAAAAACTAAAACTACTCTCTCATTCAGTGCACGTATGACCGGGTTTGTACAGGCAGCTAGCGAGGAAAGCCGAAATGTATTTGCACGACGATTTTCTCCAAAACAACTCAGCTAAACAGAACATTATTGTGCACGAGAATTAAGTGCAACTCGAAAATCCTGGGGTCAATTTAAAAAAAAAAAAAGGGGGCAGGGCTGCGATGTGGAGACAATGTGTGCTCTGTGTGAACTGCTAACAAGAACCACATTTAGGCAAGCAAAACAAAAACAACATTAACAAAAGAATAAATCCATGTTCTTTTTTTTTTTGGAATGGGTTAAACATTACAGTCACTCACATTAATATAACGCACTTCAAAAGTTAAAATCCCCCCCTCTGACAGTGGCACGAACCCCTCTGCTAAATTTCACAGATATGTATTAGCATCTCAGTGTTAGCGTACGCGGAACGGCGAGCTTCTAAAAAAAAAAAAAAAAAAAAAAAAAAAAAAAAAATCGCCTCGTCGTGAAGCCGCTACGGGCCACTCTTCATACAGTCGGCTAAACTTCAGCAGTGTGGGCTTCAGGCGACAGAAAAGAAATCCGAAATGTGAAAATCGTCCCTTTTTTTTTTTTTTTTTTTTTTTTTTTTTATTTTCTCGCTCTTTTTGCGTTTTTTTTCGTTGGCGTAGATGCTGCGTGGGAGAGAGTCGTGGCGTTGAGCTGCATTGTCTATACATCCTGTGGAATTTGGAACAGACGCTCTTGGTTTCTTCGCACTTCTTTGTTGTGTTTCTAATAGGCACGTCCCAACGGCCTTTCTTACATGTCTTAAAGCAACATTGCGTAACTTTACCGGGCGTTAGTGACCAGATATGAACGTCAAACCGCAAAGCTGAGGTCAAAACTAAGGTGCATTTTTGTTCGATTTGAGCTATTTACGATAATTTGAATCATTTGTAACTATAACTCTATTCAGAGACAATGTTTTTCTGTGTTTTTCTTTAGGCAAAATTGTTACGGTGACCAGATTTTCAAAATAAAACACTGAAACATCCCTGGTTTTTTGATTGGTAATAATAAAATTGTGAATCGAGTGCGGAATTAAGGAAAATTGTTACGCACTCTTCACTAATATCAGTCAGTATAGTCACATTTTCTTTGTGTTTTGGTCGTTTTTAAGTAGCTTTTCTGTATTTTACCTAAACAAATGCCTCTCTTTACTGTTGGAAGGTATCAAATTGGTTAAAAATAGGGACACGTTGGACATTTCTTGTATAAAACTGGGACAAATCAGTGGTTTTGGATAAATCTACTGGGACAGGGGACACAGGGCTCAAAACCTGGACTGTCCTGGGTAAATAGGGACGTCTGGTCACCTTATACTTGCTCTGTATCTGTGCAATAGAAAAATTGAAGGCAAAACTAAGGTGTATTTTTGTTCGATTTGAGCTATTTACGATAATTTGAATAATTTATAACCAAATATTTCTATAACTCTATTCAGAGACAATGTTTTTCTGTGTTTTTCTTTAGGCAATATTGTTAGGGTGACCAGATTTTCAAAATAAAACACTGAAACATCCCTGGTTTGTTTGATTGGTAATAATAAAATTGCGAATCGAGTGCGTTAAGGAAAATTGTTACGCACTCTGCACTAATATCAGTCAGTATAGTCACATTTTCTTTGTGTTTTAGTCGTTCCTAAGCAGCTTTTCTGTATTTTACCTAAAAAAAATTACAATTTATGTCTCTCTTTACTCTCTCTCTTACTTGGCAGGTGTCAAAATGGTCAAAAATAGGGACACTTTGGACATTTTTTGTTTAAAATTGGGACAAACTAATGGTTTTAGATAAATCTACTATGGACAGGGGACACTGGGCTCTAAACTTGGACTGTCCCGGGTAAACAGGGACGTCTGGTCAATGGAAAAGTTGATCAGGTCAAAACTAAGGTGTATTTTTGTTTGATTTGAGCTTTCTACGATAACGTGAATAATTTTTTGCAGATTTGTTTTTATAACACTATTCAGAGACAGTGTTTTTCTATGTATTTCTATTGGTAAACTTGCACAACACATTTTAATCATTGCAAATTCATTAATATTCTTCAAAGGTAAACAAAATAGGGTGACCAGATTTTCAAAATAAAATCGTCCCTTGTTTGCGGTGGCTGGTAATAATAAAATTGTGAAACGAGTGCGTAATTAATTAAAATTGTTACGCAATCGGCACTAATGTGAGACAGTGTAGTCGCGTTTTCTTTGTGTTTTGGTCGTTTTTAAGCAGCTTTTCTGTATTTTACCTCAGCAAATGACAGTTTATGCCTCTCTTTACTGTTGGCAGGCTTCAAACTTGTCAAAAATAGGGACACCTGGGACATTTCTTGTAAGAAACTGGGACAAATCAGTGGTTTTGTATAAATCTGCTGGAACAAGGGACACAAGGCTCTAAACTTGGACTAATAATTGCACAACAGATATTCTAAAAGATAATTAAATTCATTCATATTCTTCAAGTGCATATAAAAAACCCAAATATTGTTTTGTTGTGAGGAGCAGATTCTCATTTTCCTGAAGATTTATAGTTCAAATCCTGCTCACGTCAGCTCAGATCTTTGTTGTGTCCTTGGGCAAGACACTTAACCTAGCTTGTGCGACTCTGGAAGCGATTGACGGTTGCAAAAGGCTGTTTCGCGCCGCAAATTGGCAGCCGTGTTTCTTTCAGTCCGCCCAAAAGTAGCCATTATTGATTGACTAAGAAGTGAAAAAGTAATTCAAATCAACGTAAAGTGGGGTGACCAGATTTTCAAAATAAAAAACTGGGACATCCCTGATTTTTTTGGTGGTTGGTAATGATAAAATTGTGAAACGAGAGCGTAATTAAGGAAAATTGTTATGCACTTGGCCCATTCAAGACAAATATGAGTCGGTATAGTCACATTTTCTTTGTGTTTTGGTCATTTTTAAGCTGATTTTCTGTATTTTACCTAAACGAATAACAACTTATGCCGCTCTTTACTGTTGGCAGGGATGAGATTGGTTAAAAATCTTGTATAAAACTTGGACAAATCACTGGTTTTGGATAAATCTGCTGGGACAAGGGGACACAGGCTCAAAACTGGGACTGTCCTGGGTAAATAGGGACGTCTGGTCACCTTAACGTCAAGCGATTTGGTTGTGTTAAAAGGTGCTATAAGGGCCTATACAAGCCATACAGTTAAGCAAACACAATCTGAGCCAGTTAAACAATGTTGCTTTAACCATCCCTATCAGAAACACCAGCTTTGTTTGGGCTCTTGATAATATTACCGAACCTTTATACAGTAATCGTTTCCGTACAGTGCTCAGGAGAGATAGCCTGGCCAGCCACCATTTTTGGGTTTCATTGGACCTCCGTTGGATTCGTCGGGGTATAAAATATTAATATTACTACTTAAGTACGCATTTTGAAACACATTCGCTATTACTGAGGAGAAAAACAAAAACATAACATCGAGGAAGGCATACTGACGAAGAATAAAACGAAAACTTAAGGCACTTCGGAACTTGGTGAATAAGGCGTGGCCAGGCTTAGAGATAGTGAACATACTTACAAAAACACTTGTACTACAACTTGTACTTTTATGACAGTATTGGAGAGAGCAAAATACACCAATACTATATAGTACTGATACTGCTATCCGGACAACCCTAAATTTAAAATACCTGCCGTTTAATGTAAATCTACTATCAACAAATTCACAAGAAATATAAAGGAAAGAGGTTTTGACTCCTGCTCCCTTTTGACGTTGCGTTTTGAAAGTCCTGACGCGCTGCCGCCATCTTGGTATGGGAACGACAGCTCTTCTAGAATACGAAAATGTAACTGAGGGGAGGATTTGACCCACGCTTTTGTCCTTCACAGGCTTCCGTACATCACAAACACATCTCCTCCTCCCCGTAGGCAATGAGTGTAGTCCTGAAATCTTCTTACTTTTGATGCAACGGTGTGTTCAGTCCGAGATTAGATTGGTTAGGTCCTGGTTTAGTCCTGGTCTAGTCCTGGTTTAGTCTCGCTTTAGTCCAGAAGAAGTCCTTGTTTAGTCCTGGTTCAGTCTTGGTTTTTTTTTTAGCAATCTTCTTTATCGACGTCACAGTTCAGTAGTTTCAGACTTTCCAGAACTTGGAGCGCTCGGGCTGTTTGGCTCCCTTCTTCTTCAAGGGCTGTGGGAAAGAGAGAGAGGAGGTTAGATCATGATTTCATAAGCTGGTGATTACCGGATTACAAGGAGGGAAAAAAAGATCTGATTATTTGTCCATTTAGGGTTTTTTAGTTTGAGGAAAGACTTGCCTCTGAAATAAAACAATTGCAAGATTATAGATTATATTAGTTTAACATAAATACAGCAGTTAAAGGTGCATTATGTGACTTTTCCGGAAGAGTTGGTCAGTTTCTCGTCTCGTTTGAGGTGTTTTTGTTTTGCCGATCTCCATAGAAACAAGCAGAAAGGTCTGTGAAGCGGTGACTCCACTCACAGTAAGATTTCATGTTTTTAAAGGTATTTTTGAGCAATAAAAACACCCATAATTGAATAAATGCGTAATATCAACCTGAAACGTTACACAGTGCACCTTTAAATATGCATATGACAGGATTCTATGTTTTTCTAATTATTACTTTAAGTTTACTTTCAATATCTGTGGTTAATAGGTTTATAGTTATAGTTTTACATCAGTTAAATGGCAGCTTGGGGAAAAAAGTTGAGAAGAAAAGTACAAAAATAGAGGAAGTAGTGGTCAGTTCTAAAACGCAGTACCTCTTCCTATGTTATAGACAAAAAAATGTTATAACTTTTTGGACCTTAACATTATATAACCTACTCTATATTACCTCATGTCTGCTGTCTGTCTCCAACCAGGAGGTTAAATAATTAACTACACCAACATTTAAAACATTTGAAAAAACTAGGCATATAAAATCTTAAATGCATTGATGTTAAAGGTGCATTAAGTGACTTTTCTGGTAGAAGACCCATGACTGAGGTGCCGATCTCCATAGAGACAAGCAGAAGGAGCCACCAGGTCAGTTTACAGGTGAGATCTGTGAAGCGGTGGCCCCACTCACGGTAAGATTTTGTGTTTTTAAAGGTATTTTTGAGCAATAAAAACACCCATAATTGAATAAATGTGTCTTATATTTAGTACAATATTGTTGAACATTACAGGTAAAGCAATATCAACCTGAAAAGTTACGCAATGCACCTTTAAATATGCATATGACAGATTTCTATGTCTTTCTAATTATTACTTTAAGTTTGGAGGGATAATATCTGCGGTTAATAGGCTTTTACATCAGCTAAATGGCAGTTTGTGGAAAAAAGTAGAGAAGAAAAGTGCAAAAATAGAGGAAGTAGTGGTCAGTTCTAAAACGCAGTACCTCTTCCTATGTTATCAACAGAAAATTCCATAATTTTTGGACCTTGTTAATGTTATGGTTACTAGGTAACAGTAACAGTTCAACCAAGAGGTCAAATAATAAATTACAGCAACATTTTAAAAACTAGAAAAAACTAGGGAAGAGTTTTGATAAAATCTTATACCGTATTTTTTTACTATAACACGTAATTAAAATCCTTCAATATCCTCAAAAACAGATCAGACAGTGCGCCTTAAGTATTAATTCTGGTTGTGTTTATTGACCTCGAACCGATTTTATGTGGTACACGGTGCTCAAAAATCTGTCAAAATGTTTTAGTACGACTTTGGTAAACTACGAAGCCACACTGTTTGATGGATTGTCGGAACATTACAGCTACTGTAGACAGGAGCCTCATGGAGTAAAGCCCAATTTACGGTCCTTAGTCTGACAGAAGCTGAACCGCATCAGCGCACAAGGAGCGAGCTGTTTTTTTCAGCGCTTATAGTTTATGCAAATTAGCCATGTGGTTTTAAGTTTCGTTTTTGTAAAACGTAAACAAATGTGCGCAAAGCTGCATTAAACACATTATTACTCAATGAATATTTGAGTCGTCCTAGAAAATAACAAAAACAAACTTAAATTATCCATCCACATTCACATTCATAATCCACATTCACCAAGACAGGAAGACAACACTGCGAATTACACCACGATCTGCCAATGGATCGTGGATGCCTCGGCTAAAGAGTCTTAAGTGTCGTCCGTTTGTTTCGCTTAATGCGCCTTATAATCCAGTGTGATTTATAAATAAAAATAGACGAGAGAATTCAACATTATTGATATTGCGCCTTATAGTCCGAAAAATACAGTATATTGATGTTAAAAGTGCATTGTGTAACTTTTCTGGTGGAGGGTCCGTCAAAATGTTTTTTCTCCACTGAGATACTATTGCTTTGTCTTAAATGTTTCACACTGTGGCACAAAAACTTTCTATCTTCATGAAGACCAAACCAGACCAAGTTACAGGTCAGATCTGTGGTGAGGCGACCCCGCTCACAGTCAGAACGCCTGTTTTTCTAGGTATTTTTGAGCTATAAAACCACTTGTAATTTAATAAATGTAAAGTAGAGGCGTTTGATGTCACACTGTGGAACATTTCAGGCAGATAAATTCAATATTCATATTAATAAAAACAAGCAACCAAAATGTTACAAAGTGCACCTTTAACTCACTAGCGGTTGGCTGTCTTTTAGACGGCTATACTACATGTTCGTTATTACAAATATTTAACACCTTGACAAAAGAAAAACACAACACTGCACTGAACTGGGACTGAGAATATGATCTAAACTTTTGCTCTTCACTATAATACTACTTTAAATGAACCAGAATGTCCCTTCAGAGCCACCGTAGTTGCGTCGTTGCCCCTGTAGCTACTCCATAATGTCAAGGTGAACTTCAACATGCAGGATAAACACCAGTGAAGTGGGTATATGTATGTATTAGGTGGGTAGCATAGATAATAACGTTGCCTTCACATTGCCTTATACCTGTGTTATAAAATAGTGCACTGGGGGCCCACTATCACCATCTTACGTCTCTGAACATGAAAAAATGAGACAAGTTTGAAAAGCTACAAGACACATGCTGTTATATTTCACACACCTTTCAATTATGGCAAAAAATAAATAAATAAAAAAGGGAGAGTTCATGTTTAGTTCTATTTTCTAATGGTTAAATATTTGACTTGGATTAGTGCTTAGGTGAACACACGAGTGGGAGGTTTTAAGGTTTTTAGCGTAATTAGACCTGTAACCTTACTGATACTTTGCAGCTGATGGCATCAACATTATCAGGGGGTGTGACGCTAACTAGAGGCACCGTTCTGTCTGAAGTTAGACTTTAAGAAGCCTATATACCACAACATGTTTTCTTGCGAGCTTTTGATCATGTTCTAATGCCATGAACTCCTCAAAAACACACCTGGAGTTGGTTTTGTTTCAACTCACACATTTTAATCCTGCATTATTAGTCTGTCTACATGCTCTATTCCACCTTGTGATGTCATGAAGTGGTAGTTAACAGCTGACTTTTACCTTTTGTTCAGTAAAGATCGGCAATTCCAGGGCTGAAATTATCCATATGATTCTAGTGAAGACGTATGAAGTTTAAAAACACAGTGGAGCACTTCCTGTATAACCACATGACATCACAAGTAGGGGTGTGCAAAAAATATCAAAATATCAATAGATCGTATCGTTTAATGTGATGATTTAGAACCGTTATCGGGAACTGCTGTATCAATATATCGCCAGGAGTATTTTTTGGTGTATTTTACAAAATTATTTTGTTACAGTGCTACAGTTTTGTTGTTTGTTTAGAGGAAGGAAACTCGTTTATGCGACAACAATTGACATTTTCACTGTTTCGATGATTAAAATCGGCGTGTTTCATATTAACTTTGCACAAAAAATGGTTTAACATTTCACAAGACTTTTAGTATCACAGCCACGATTTAGCCTTTATTTTTATTGAATCATATCGAATCGATTTGAAATATATCGTATCGAATTGAAAGCTCACTGTATCAAGATATGTACCCTAATTCCTAATCACAAGGTGGAAGAACTCAGCCTAAACATGCAGGATTTGTGTGTTAAACGTGTGAACAAAACACAACTCCAGGTCTGTTTGTGATGAGGACACAACATTATAACATCGATCAGCAAATAGCGTAATATGGGTCTTTTAATCTGAGTTTTATTCACACAATCTCACCAAAAAGAACTGACTAAGCTGGAACTACAACGAGTGAGATATGAACAAGTCTTGAACACTTGTGTACTTATTTTCTGGCAGTGTTTGCTTACGTTTGCTGGCATAGACATACACGCAGAACCCCCCGGCGTAATGTCAGTGCAAAGTATCAGCAATAATAATAACAACAGCTTTGAATTGCACTGAACACGCCTCACTAATATGACAAACCATAGCTGTTCTGGAACACGAAACCTCTCTAGTTATACAGCCACAACAAACGCACAGCCAAAATGTGTTAAGTTAAGTGTCTTGCTCAAGGACAGATACAATGTCAGTAGCGGGGATCAAACCTTCAACTTAAACACAAGATTAGTAAAGACAACCTCAGTGATCCATTTGCACTGCCGCTTTGTTTGTAGATTTTGTGCCATTGTACAAAACACAACAAAACTTCGACAAAAGCGCAAAAATAAGCAGTAAAAATGAATCTCCCAGTACGATATTATCACGATATGCATCTCACGGTACGATATTTATTGCGATATAATTGTAGATAGAACGTTTTTATGCTTTTAAAATACTCTGACAAGAATTTGGTGTGAATTATTTCCATCATAATCCCAAAAATTCAAGTAAAAAACATATTAATTTAAGTTGTCTGCACTGAAATGAATCATGGGATATGTAGTTCTTGATATTTATTAGTTATTGTTGCTATAAAACCATGCATTTAAGCAAAAAATATTGTAATTCGATATATTGTGACGCCCCAGGGTATTATTATGAGACTTTTGACAATACGATAACACGATATTTTGGTTATTTTTACATCCCTAATAAATATAGACACAGCAGCGGGGATCAAACCTTCAGCATTAGGATTAGAAGACAACCTCAGTGATCCGTTTGCATTGTTGCTTCGTTGCATCGCTCGCTATATTCAGTATTTTTATCAGTTTCAGCCTCTGATCCTTTAGTTAACATTAGCAGATGCAGAAAGCCCCTGGGATAAAACCATTTAAAGTGACGTCTATAAAAATACATAAGCAAACCGAAATAGGGTCGTTAAGATAAGTGGACATCTCACTCTGGACCAGAAAATCACACAGCAGTTGTCAGTCTATTATTAAGGGACAAGGGGACGTGGTTCAGTTATTGTAAGTTAAAAGTATTAGCTTAAAAAGTGAACAAAACGTGACATTTACAGAAACCATCACGGTGTCTTTTTTAGACTTGGTGGGTTTTTTGCCCTTAGGTGGAGCCCTGTGACAAAAAACACATGCGCATTAGTTAAACATGCTCCAGCCACTTCAATGTGTTTCTCAATTATCAAAGAAAAAAAAGAAAATAAAGGCATAAATTGATACACAGCAAGCATGTTTTGTAGCATCTACAGTTGACAAAAGTATAGAAAATCAGATGATAATCAATACTAAAAGTAGTATTGAAACTAGAAACTTATTTGAGCAGGTATCAATACTGAACATCTTATCTTATTTTATCTTGAGTTTTATCAGACCTACACCAGTCAAAAGTTTGGACTTACCATCTCATTCAATGTTTTTTTCTACATTTTCAACATTTGATATACAGAAGACATCAAATATTTCATCCATCCATTTTTATCTGGGGCAGCAGTCTAAGCAGGGACTCACAGACTTCATTCACCCTGGACACTTCCTCCAGCTCCTCCCGGGGGACCTCAAGACTTCCCAGACTAGCCCAGAGACACAGTCCCTCTATACCAGGGGTGCTCACACTTTTTCAGCATGCGAGCTACTTACAAAATGATCTACTTAATACAAAGCCAAGCAAACTGCACTGAAACACTCTGTGCCCCTTTTTTGGACCTCACACGCAGTTTGAGAACCTCTTCTTTAAGAGAACTTCCTCTGGCACTTTACACAAAACTGTGAAAAAAGTGAAGGAAGTAGGTAAGATTTTTAAACCTGTTTTTTAAAGTTCCAAACTGGAGTTTCATTCTTTTCTGGTTTTGCAGTGATATTTACCAGCCTCTGCACGTTTACCAAACCAAACGCACATCGTGACAAACACAGATGCATTTGTGCACTTTTGTTAGACAAACTTCAGCCAAATGTGGCAGTAGGTCTGTTCTGTAGATCCGCTCTATGCTGTAGACCTGCTTTGTGCCAACACTGTAACACAAATTTAGACTAGTTTTTGCTTCACGTTTGGTCTTGCTCTTCTAATCAGCCGCACTGTGGGAGGGGCTTGTGTTCGCTGTACGCAGGAAGGAGCGAGAGCGTGAAAAGGCGAGGGGCGGCGTGCTGACGTGAGGCAGATGGACAGGTAGGATGTTTAGGAAGTTGAACCTGCCCTGTGATGCACGCTGGTACACGAGGGCACACGCTGTTGCAGACGAGCCGTGCATAGGGAGCGTGTGTATTTGTGATGCGCCGTAGAGTCTCCGCGGGTTTCAAATGAGCGCACAGGCTGCACTGAGACGCCCCACACGCTCCTGCACCCGCTACAAGTTTACTGCCAACAGCAGCGGCCGTAATGAAATATGATCACACTTGTTGAGTGTCAGACCTTGAGTGAGAGACAAGACCGAGTCCAAACGTGATAGAGTCTGAGACGAGACACGGCGATCTACCCACACGACCTTGGTGATCGACTGGTAGATCGTGATCGACGTATTGAGCACCCCTGTTCTAGAGTGTCCTGGGTCTTGGTAGAACACCTCCTAAGGGAGTTGTCCAGGAGGCATCCAGAACAGATGCCTGAGCCACCTCAGTTGGCTCCTCTTGACGTGGAGGAGCAGCGGCTTTACTCCAAGCTCCTCCCGTGTGACTGAGCTCCTCACCCTAACTCTAAGGGAGCACCCAGACACTCTACGGAGGAAACTCATTTTGACCACTCATATCCACGATCTTGTCCTTTCCGTCATTACCCAAAGCTCAAGACCAAAGGGGAGGGTAGGAACGTAAATTGAGCGGTAAATCGAGAGCTTTGCCTTTCGCTCTTGATTTACTGGTCAATCTACGATCTTACCCTCATCATGAAATATGTATAAAGTTGAATAACTCAACTAAATATTTTTCGACAAAGCAAAAGATGGGTAATTTGAAGACTAATCTGCTACATAACGCCATTTATACTTACTTACTTCATATATTTAGTGTCTTCTGTGTGGATATCAAATGTAGAAAGTAGTAAACATATAGAAAAAAACATTGAATAAGAAGGTGAGTCCAAATTTTTAACCAGTAGTGCATACTATAAATTACAATATTGTTTAAAAGCGACACAATCAGCATCAAGTCTTTTTTTTAGTATCGAAATTCAGTTTGAAATTGACACAAGCAGTATCAGCCTTGTTATCCATGCCAACTACATGTACCGTAGTAAAATGCTGGTATATCATGGTAGTTTGATTTAATTTAACTGTATACTTTTGTGAGCACATTTCTTTCATATTTGTAAAGTGTATGTATTCCATGATGTACACATAGTTATCAGTGATTGCAATCGTACTTTTACTTCTATTTTAAAACATGTACGTACTTTGTTGTATGTATGCGTCGTCGTGTTTTGGTGTGTACTCACGAGTATTTGCCCATCCTCCTGACCACCGTGATGACCACGGCGATAACGATGACAATGGCCAACAGCGCGCCAATCACGATGCCCGCCACCTGCCCCGAGCTCAGACCCTCTGGAGACAAACATTTAACGGGGTTTTGACAATTAATACGACAAACTGGCGGAACAGATATTAATTAGCCACAGTAGCGTTCGGCAGCCTCACTGTTAGCATCGTTAGCATCGCTACTTCCTGTTCCATTTCAGCTCTGTGTGTTTTTTGCTGAGTCGTGCTAAAATGAATAAATATTTAAAGATAAAGTAGTGAACAGGGAGCTGTGGGCGGATTTCACTGACAACGTGTTAAAAAAGACACAAACAAACTTCAACACAGGATAATTCTGCGTCGATAAAGAGAGATGTTAGCGTCTCAGTGCTAATGCTAATGCTAATTTTGAGTCATAATTACTATTACAACAACGCTGCAAACTGAGGAGATCTACATATAAAAATAATAATATAATATACATATGATAAAATAATGATTGTTGTTGTTTACTCGATGTTTTACTTTAACTCAAAGCTAATGTAAAACACTGTTAGCTTTGAGACACAATGAGCTAAATCCATGTATCATTTGTTTATTAGTTTTTCAATATAAAACCAAAAGCTAGAAAACAACTATTTTAACTATTCTAACTATTTTCTTCATTATTTGTCTCCAAAACTAAAATAAAAAACAGATAACGATTAGTTTTTTTCATTTTTCGATTTTGTGTTTAAATGAATAATGAGAAAAAACAAAAAAAAAAAAAAAAAAAGGATAACAGTCGTTTCCCGTTTATGTCACTTAAACTGCGATGCTGGACTGAACCCGAACTAAACCAGGACTAAATCAGGACTAAAACAAGACTAAACCAGGACTAAACCATTTTCAGTCCTGGTCTGATCCCAGTCTCAGTCCTGGTCTCAGTCTTGGTCTCAGTCCTGGTCTGGTCCTGGTCTGGTCCTGGTCTGGTTCCGGCCTCAGTCTTGGTCTGGTCTCGGTCTCAGTCCCGGTCTGGTCCTGGTCTGGTCTCGGTCTGGTCCCGGGTTCAGTCACGGTCTGGTCCTGGTCTGGTCCTGGCCTCAGTCCTGGTCTGAAAACGGTTTAGTCCTGGTTTAATCTTGTTTTAGTTCTGGTTTAGTCCGTATGTGGCACAAAAGTCTGGCATCGCAGTTTAAGTCAGGGAAACGGGAAATGGGCCAAATCGAAAACTGAAAAAACGAATCATTATCCGTGTTTCATTTTGGTTTTAGAGACAGTTGTTTTTTCATTTTCTTATTTTTGGTTTTATTTTTTATTTTATGATTTCTGAGCTTCCTAATTATTCACTGAGATGAGTTTATACGGGCTTTTCACAACTCTCAGAGACCAGAGCGAGGTTTCACAGCGACGGTAAAGCAAACAACTAGCATGCTCATGTGCAGTTCCTGATGAGTGGACAGTAAAATGTTGAACGCTCTACCAACAGAGCTACTGTCACCACACTGAGTAATAATCCAGACAAAGCAATAACATCTCCATGGAAACAGGGAGGTTGCGGAGTCTTCTGCAGGAAAGTTGCCCCTTGAGCATAATATACAAAGGTTTGCCAATTTTCATTTTAGTATTGCAGTATTTCGTCTCTCACCCTCTTCTCCCCCCTCCACCAGCACCTCCTCTCCCGTCTCTACTGCAGCCACGGTGGCCTCTGGGACTTCAGGGACCACCTCGGCGGCCTCGGTCACCACCTCTGGCTCCTCCTCTGCGGCCGGGGCCTCTGTCACCGCCACCTCTGGCTCTGCTTCTGCTTCTGCGGCTTCCGTGGGGACAGGCGCCGGAGCTTCTGTCTCTGCCACGGGAGCGTCTGTGGCGGGCACAGCCTCGGACTCAGCGGCGTCTGTAGCGACTTCTACTGGAGCTTCAGTCACCACCTCCTTGTAGTTATTGAGAAGATATAAGGTTAAAGGGGTACAGTGTTGTTTCCTCATCACAAACAGACCTGGAGTTGTGTTTTGTTTCATTCACACATGTTTAACACACAAACCCTGCATATTTACACAGGGTTCTTCTGCCAAAAACACACTGTTCCACCTTGTGACACTGCTTGATTGTGTTTTTAAACTGCATACACCTTCACTAGAATAATTTGAATGATTTCAGCGCTCAAATACACTGGTCCAGGGCAAGAAAGTTGATCTGACGTAAGCCTTTTTGCCGAAACATGATTTAAAAATAAAAGAAAAAGCTTTTGGACATCAGCCATCTGAGTGTGATATGCATTTTTTTCATTTTTATTCAGTGCTGGAATTACTCATCTCTACTGAACAAAATGTAAAACTTAGCTTTTAACTTGAAAACTACCGCTTCATGACATCACAAGGTGGAGCAGAGCATTTTGAGATTTGAAGAGGTAGACAGACTAATGTGTGACGAATCCCTCAGTCGTCCTGGTAGAATCCATGCTGAGGAGAAAATTCAGTTTGTTGACTGGACAAAAGTTAGTTTGGTTGAAGACGTTTCGCAGCTCATCCACTGAATGTTCTACTCGGCATAGACAGACAAATAATAAAAGATTACTCAGATGTGTGAATGAAACAAAACACAACTCCAGGTCTGTTTTTGATGAGGTAACAACTTTATAACACATCTTAAATCTCACAAGAGTCAATTTTGTGTAATATAGCATTGTTTCCCAAAGAGTGGGGTCGCCTTGTCAGGATGTTACACTCTCCTCCTGCACCCCAGACTAAAACGCGCTACAAAAATGCAGACAGGCCCACCTATCTCATTAGAAATGTCAAAATATTTAAACATGTTTTGGAACGTTGACATATTTTGTTCCAATGTTGCTGGCTCAATTGAATGTTGAAAAGAAAAATAAATGTTCTACATTTAATGTCCAAATAGGCGACTTATGGATCCTTTTATTGCTGCTTCAATTACTGTTTTTCATCATTTAAAATTTGAGTAAAACTAATTGTTCAGAGAGACACTGCAATAACATATCCTCATTAATGTTCAATAATGTTTAAAATCACCTTTATTTTGTGATTTACGAATAATGTCTATTGACTTGGGTCGCGAAGTTTTGTGACTTTTAAAATATGAGTCCCCAGAAAAAAAGTTGAATATAGTGCCTTTAAAGTGCATATGACAGCTTACACTACTACTATATATTTTAATAAAACACAGTTAAAATAAAAATATGAGAAGTAATAAATAGAAAAACATGAAAACCTGTCACATGCACTTTAGGGATTTCACTGTTCTTTGGTCATGATCTTGTTAAAACAATTTTCAACACTTTTTTGTACTGTACTCACTTTTACATTAAATAAATAAATAAAATATATGAAAACACACATCATATATAAGATTTAATGAAACTGAAACTTTTTTTCTGTTGGCAACCATAAAATAAACACATTGCGTAATAGTTATAACAGATTAATTGGAATAGAGCAAAACATTTTTATTTTGTTGAATGAAGGTTTAAACTTCAGAGGGATTCGGTTTTAGAACTAACCACTACTTCCTCTATTTTTGTACTTTTCTTCTCGACATTTTTTCCACAAACTGCCACTTAACTGATGTAAAACTACGATAACTATTTACCACATTTACACTCCCCCCAAACCCAGTAATAATCAGAAAAACATGAAAAATGCACTTTGCAAGATTTAAAAAAAAAAAAAAAGATTGTGTAACTTTTCTGGTGGAGGGTCCGTCAAACGCTTTTCTCCATGGAGATGTTATTGCTGTGGAATGTCTCACAGTATGGCATTAAACCTTTCTGTCTTCATGGAGACCAAACCAGACCAAGTTATACAGGTCAGATCTGTGGAGAGGCGACCCCGCTCACAGTCAGAATGCAAGTTTTTCTAGATATTTTTGAGCAATAAAACCATTCTGCAGTTGAATAAGTGTAAAGTAGAGCTGTTTAAAGTCATACTGTGGAACATTCGAGGCAGAGCAGTGACATTTACATAAAGTTTGTGGTCGGTCCCAAACTCTGGAACGCTCTGCCCCTCCACGAGTGTTTTAAGTCTCGTCTTAAGACCCGCTTTTATTTTCTGGCTTTTAACACTGCGAGAGTTTTGTGGTCCTCTGTATCTTTTTAAAATGTATTTATTTATTTTATTCTGTTTTATTTATTTTATTTTAATTTATTGTGTTAGATTATGAAGAGTAGGGGTGGAATTAAATAAATTTTCTTCTTCTCACTCCTTTTTGGGCAAAACATTTTTTTCTTTTTTTTTTGGGGGGGGGGTATTTTTTATTTCTATTATGATTTAACTTATGTTATATGTTCCATTGTATAAGAATGTACTTTACTTGCCCAAAATAAATACATAAAATTAAAAAAAATTTATTTATTTTTTTTTTTTTTAGTACTGCTTTTATGTATTGATTTTATTATTTTTTTTTATATTAGTTTTATTATTATTATTTTATTTATTGATTCTATTAGTTTCCTCTTGGTTGTAACATAATTCTGCTGACATTATTTTTGTTTTGTTTTTTTGTTTTAAAGTAAAATGTTTTAGCACTTTGGAAACTGTCTTGTTTATAAAAATGTACTATACAAATAAAGTTGGATTGGATTGGAGAAACAAGAAGGTGACGGACTCGCAACCAAAAAGTTCTGATTTGCACCTATCTACCCAACTATAATAAGTAAAAATCCTGGTGTTTCTTTCCACAAAAATCACTAAAACATTACATTTTTCATAGTGACTTGTGTACCTCGGCAGCAGCGGGGGGGTCGGTCGCTGGGGGGTCTGTGACTACGGCTGGTTCTTCTTCTGCGGCGGCGACCGGGGCATCTGTGGCTTCTGGGGCGTCTGGGGCTGCAGCTTCTGTGACCACCTCGGCCTCGGCCTCGGCCTCGGGCTCGGGCTCGGACGCGGCCGGGGCAACCTCTGGAGGGCCTTCTGTCACTGGGGCGAGCTCTTCAGGCAGCTCTGTGGGACCTGGAGGAAGGCGGAGAAGGTGGTTTAGTTTTGGGAGATAATTTGTGTTTTGATCGTTTGAGGTGTTTTGTTTTCCTTTTTTTTTTTTTTGGAGTAAAGCGTTCAAAGCACTGCTGCGTCTTGGGACCATGGAGATGACACAACACATTACATTACTACAGGCTTTTATATTGCCTAAAAATGAAATAAAACATGGATTCTTGTTGGGAATCTTGTCATTTTGCAGCACTACAAAAAACAAAAAAAAAACACACTGAAAAAAATAAAACACTGGTTTAACTTATAATTTATATAGAAATCATTTACATCTAAATATTGTTAATTGATCATAATGATATTTATAAATTGGTCGAACTAAAACAGTTTAAATTATAAATTGGTTCAACAAGAAAACATCCGTTACCTCAACACGCAAAAGTTAATTGAGTCAATTAAAAAACATTCATTACCATTTACGTGCCAATTTAAAATTCTACATTAAATGAATGTAGAATTTAATGTAAAAAGAAACCATCTGAGTCCAAATACTGTGAAGAAATTGATATTTTTAAATAAAAATGAATAAAATGACCCTATTTTGCCGTGCTTATTGTGGCATAAGCACAGACATAAAGTAGTAACACGAGCACAGTCACATTACATCCTGATCTCCAATTTGTTCCTACTTTTTCTTTTAACCCGACCTTTATATCACGAACACAGACTCCAGGTTCATACATTCACACTTTATGTTGAAATCACAAACATTCAAATATTTAATCGTTCATTTATTCAGTATAAATCTTTCCATCAGAACCTCGATGACCATGTTGATTGTTCTATTTTCACTCTGCCTGTTATATATTTTTTGTGGAGCAAATGAAGCACCTTGAAGCGTCGGCTCAAGAGTCGAGCAAATGGCTGGAACACTTCAGTGCTTCATGGGGCTTCATCTCGACATCACTACCTTCCATCGTGGAGAAGCTTGGCAGTGGGATGGCGAGGTCTCGCTCATGTTTCTTTGGATGATCGGAGGCCAGAGCACATGGCGCACGTGTCATATTCTACGGTGTTATTGGGCAGAGTCAAGTGAGGCTGTTGTCAGTGCTGCCCCCTATGTTGGGTGGAGCGACTTGGCACAGCGCATGCGCAAGACATGCTCAATGAACAAACACTCTTTGGTTCAATTAACTATTGTAAATTACTGTTGATTTGCTTTAGCCAATTAAATGTACATAGAAAAAATAAACACAAACACAAGATTGAATGTGTATTGTTTAAATTGTACCGGCCAATTTGATTTTCTTTCTTTAAACCAACGGGAAAAAACATATTGGGTCATGACCGAAAGGGTTTAGGCTGAAGAAAAAAGTATTTATAATGCCAATTCCAATAAAGAAAAGCATCGTATAAACAGCAAGTTTGCATTTACAATTTCACTTACAACTTACTGTATATATAAAAGTCAAAATATAAATTAAAACAAACTAAAGTTAATGCAAAATTCATTCATTCCAGAGCTATATCTTTCAAAACATAATGATTTATACGCTTTTTTTAAAGGCTTCTACAGTGTTAGACTTTTTTTATGTTTTTATTAAATCATCATTCAGAAATACAATCATGTTTTTTCTTAGTTCTTATCTTCTTTTTTTTAGATGCCATTAAATAATAAATTGTAATAATAACCGAGTAATAATCGAGACCAATTACATCTCCACTGAAAAAAGCAGGTTGCAAACTCTTCCAGTGTTGGACTAGAGGATTTTAGGGTTTAAGATTAAGATACAGGAAGTCCTCCACTGTGTTTTTAAACTCCATACACCTTCACTAGAATCATTTGGATAATTTCAGCCCTAGGACGTCGCTTTTAACTTAAAAACTACCACTTTTGTTCTTTGGAGATGTAGACAGACTAATAATAAAAACTCAAAAACGTGTGAATGAAACAAAACACAACCCCTAGTATTTCTTCAATGAGGTGACGAAATTATAACATGACTTAAAGCTCACAAGAGTCAATTTTGCGTAATAGGACCCTTAAGAAAAGCGAGGCACTGATGAATCTTTGTCTCTTTTTCAGTCCTGTTATTTTTATTCACTGTACCACCAGCAGAGGCGCTAATGAGCGTTCTCAGGTTTTAGAATGACGTCAATGTGCTTTGAACAAGATAATAACATGGAAATGTAGTATCTAAATTTCCCAAACCCTCACACTTATCTCAAACCACGAAGTCTGAATACTAAAGATAAAAAGCCAGAGTAACTAACTTCAAACTTAACAGATGAACTTAGACGAACTTGGTTTAACAGCTCAGGTCAACCTAAGGACGAGGGTGTAACAACTTTTATATTCACTACTGGTCAAAAGTTTTAGAACACCCTAATTTTTCCAGTTATTTATTGCAATTCAAGTCGTGCGAGTCCAATGAAGAGCTTGAAATGGTACAAAGGTAAAAACTGAACAGACAGAGGTTAAAAAAAAAGATACAAAACACAAATCCAAGCTCTGCCAAAACTACCTCAAGAAAAAAGAACAAGACGGTAAAGCTTGAAAACATGGAGTGTCCAGCACAGTGTCCAGACTTAAACCCCATCGAGCTGGTTTGGGATGAACTGGACAGAAGAGTGAAAGACAAACAACCTACAAGTGCCACACATTTATGGGAACTTCTGCAACAGACTTGGGAAGAACTTTCTGAAGAATATTTGATTTCTACTGTAAAAAGAACGAGCCACGAGTGTGTTCAGCTGTTATATCTGCCAAAGGTGGACACTTTCATCAATCAAAAGTTCAGAATATGTTTGGATCAACAGTAAACCGTTAAAAAAATTGAAACTTTTGAGAAGAACTCACAACTCAAAGCCAAAATATGCAGGGTTTGTGCATTAAAAATGTATGAATGAAACAAAACACAGGAAACAACACTATAACATTGATCAGAAAACAGCATAATAAGGGCAATTTAAGGAATACATCTCATGATTTGGGGTTTTTGTTTAACATTCAGCATTATTATTGGCGCATTTACATGTTTCCAAGGCTGATTTTAACTTGAAAACTCACTTCATGACATCACAAGGTGGAACAAAGCATATTGAGCTTTGGAAATGTAGACAGACTAATAATAAAACATTACTCAAACGTGTGAATGAAACAAAACACAACTCCACGTTTGTTTTTGAGGAGGTAACAACATTCTAGCATGACTTAAAACTCACAAGAGGCAATTTTGCGTAATATAGGACCTTAAATCACTAGTTCAGGAATTACTTTGAGCCTTCTGAGGTATTAATTAAGATTCAAATACAGGCTGCTTCTAATAAAACAACCACATATACATCTCAACTTACTGTAGTCCCATTGTTAAATATACTGACGTTACAACTATACAAATATCTTGCAATGACTTCCCTCCCAACTCTTTCTATCTCTACTTTTATTCCCATTTTCAAATAGAGTAATAAAATATAAAACTCAATTCAAAATATCCAAATCCACTTTATTTCTATACCACATTTTACAAACAAAGCAATTTCCAGTAAAATAAATGAAGACAACAAAAAGGTAAATGGTCAGAACAGTTCTAAAACAATAAAAACACTCAAATCAAATAAAAGCAAACCGTAAAAATCGCCCAAAAACTGGTCCATTCAAAGGAAAAAACACCGAGCCACAAACAAAACGATGTGTTCTACTCCATTCAGTGAAGTGAAGACTGTAGTGAGCGCTACACTGGAGAAGAGGATGTACCGATTATCGATTAATCATTAACGTTTTTATATTAAAATGATCATCATTATTATTACTATCTGCACTACTAATCTGCATAAATAAATTCAACTTTACGACATATAAACCGTAACGACTCTAGAGCCACATCAGCCCGTTTGACATTATAATGTGTTTAATTCAGTTTTGTGCAACTCTCACAGAAAACGAAACTTAAAACCGCATCGCTAATTTGCATAAACTCAGCGAAGATAAAACTACAGCTCTTGTGTCGCTGATGCGGTCAATTTCTGTTGGATTAAAAGACATGACTCAGTGGAATACAGGTTAGTGTGACCATATTTGCGTTTGTCAAAACCAGGACACCGTACGGGGGGAGGGAGGTGGGGACTCGTCATCGACATTGCGCGACTCTCACCTGGTAAAACTTTTTCCCACTGGACACGAAACATATGTGCTGCTTTATACACTGTGCACATGGACTCACACTTGTCCCGAACGCAACGGAAAGCGTGGATTTTCTTGTACAAATCATCGTTAAATACGCATTTGTGCTTCGGTACGTTACAGACTGACTGACCGTTTGTGTCTCGCTCCTTCTGATGCAGAGAGACACATGTACACACCTGTTTGGTCACACTACGCACAGCAACCTACATTCAGTTTGTCGATTAAAATTAACGTAATCGATGAAATTCTTAATGATCAATTATCGATTAATCGACTAATCATGCCCATCCCTAGTACCAACACAGATGAGAGAGCAACACAGGACCTCAGTCTTCTGTACGTCTCCACTTAAAAGCCTCGGGCCACTCTTTTGAGGACAGTGAGGTACAGAGAAAAAAATTGGTTTGAGAGAGGAGTTAAAGAAGCTGTTTTTGTTAGGAAAGATAATCCTTCTCTGAACAGAAACAGAGCACTCAGACACCATCTGTCTCCTGTTTACAACTCAGTCCCCAAACCTGAATCAAAACAAACGAGAACAAGAGGTGTAGCCAGATCAGGTCCAGAGGAGTGAAAGTACCAATTATGTTCCTGAATGATTCTACTGATAACAGCCCACATTCAGTGCAGTTCAATAGGCCTAACTAACTCACAGAAACTGTAAACGAGTGTGTGTGTTCGTTTCAGAGTAGTTTCAGTGTAGTTAGCTCCTCCCTGCAGACAGATATAAGGAAGTGTCCACCAGCATTTTGACCAGAACTAAAGAAGCAGCTTGGATGAGTTGCAAAGCGTATTCCACCAAATAAACTTTTTGTCCAGTTGACAAGTTGATTTTCTCTCTTGCTATGGATTCTACCTGGACGACTGAGGGATTTTTCACACATAAAAATCTGTAAAATGAATAAAAAGACACAGAGGACCACACAACTCACACGCGGTGTTAAAAGCCAAAGAAATAAAAGCGGGTTTTAAGACGAGACTTAAAACTCTCCATTGTGAGGGCTGTAGGGATGTGGGGGGACAGAACGTTCCAGAGTTTGGGGCCGACCACAGAGAAGGCCCCGTCCCCCTTGGTTTTAAGTCTCGTTTTAGGCACCACGAGCTGGAGCTGGCCCTCGGACCTCAGAGCACGCGGGGGAGTAAATCTGGATGAGGTCCGAGACGTAACGTGTAGCCAGTCCATTCAAAGCTTTAAAAACAAACAATAAAATCTTAAAACCAACTCTGGAACGACCTGAAAGCCGGTGCAACGACGCTAAAATCGGGGTAATCTGCTCACGTTTTTTTTTTGGTTCCAGTTAAAAGGCGCGCAGCAGTGTTTGTAGAGTAGCTCCCCGTGCGCAGAAAAGTGTGAGTTTCTCGTAGGCGTTTGGCGAGGGAGAATCGCGCCTGTGTGAGGGTGGGAGGACAAGGTCGGACTGACAGGATAAACATTTAGACTAGATTTTGGGTGACCTCATGACATCACCGCTTTAGCCACGCCCCCTCGGCTCCACGTCGCCGCTCTCCCACGCCGCACTGCAATCATTTCAAGTCACCATCTCAGTCTGGATTTGAGTCATTTGCACACGTTTTTACAGGAGTTTTAACTTATTTAAGATGTTATTGCTTTGTCTGGAATGGCATTAAACCTTTCTATCTTCATGGAGACCAAACCAGACCAAGTTACGGGTCAGATCTGTGGAGAGACGACCCCGCTCACACTCAGAATCCTTGTTTTTCGAGGTGTTTTTGAGCTATAAAACCACTTGTAATTGAATAAATGTAATGTGGAGTTGTTTAAAGGTTGTATAGAGGATTTTCCAAGGAACGAGAAATCCAGCGACTGTTTGTCCTTTTTCAAATGTTGCGCATGCGTGAAACCACCCCCCCTCCCCTACAGCTCCCTACGTAGAAACGCCTTCTCCCGCCTCCTCTTTACGCCAGAAACAGGTTTGTTTACAGCCGGTGCTGCACATGACTTGTAAACAACTAACTACAGTGTTGGTTAGGCAAGGCGGAGAAGTGAGGAGCGGGGGAGCGGGTGTGCGGACATTTCGTTCGCGGACGAGAAGTGAGGAGCAGGGAGAAGAGCAGAGCAGGGAGCAGGGAGAGGAGAGAGGAGAGGGGAGCGGTGCACGGAGATTCCGTGCCCGTAGAAGTGAGGAGCAGGGGGAAGAGCGGAACGGGCAGCGGGGACAGGAGCAGGAAAGGGGTGCAGAGAAGGTTGCGCGGAGATTCAGTGCGAATGAACTAGCTACAACACGCAGCAGCAAGCGGACTCTTTCTTTGCCTTGAAAATTACGTTTTCAGACATAGGATATCGCTTTCGTGTCCTGAAAAACGTTTGACTAGCTCTTGGAAATAAAGTACGTTTTCATAATAAGCAGAAGTTACCTGTCCAGGAGTAATTTGGCGACCAATGCGTCAGTCTTTAGACCCTGCGTCTGCTTCAGTCGCGCCATCGCTGGAATGAATCTATAAGAATCACCTTAGTTTGGCTTCGCTGCTTTTCCCCTTGTCTTCTTCTTTCAGCGACCTCAAAAACGGACTTTCTTTTGCGGCTAACTGCTCCTGGATTCTTGTCGCCATTGCAACAAACTTTGTGCTAACTGCGAGGAAGATATAGGTCAAAAAAAGCCGCTAAGAACTGTTGCGTTGGTGGAGTAAACAGCGTCTGTGCGTCTTGCGTCTGTGGACTGCGTGACAGGCGTACGTAAACCACGTACCGGCGGCGCGCAGGCAGGTCAGTTACGCTAGAAACGTAGGGAGTTTGATTGACAGCCTGTCAGCTCACAGATAACGAGGCAATGTCGTTATCTATTGGCAAATGTTTAGCTGGCCCCACCACGTCCAGAGTTGATGAATTTTTATTCTCTTTTTTTTTGGTCATCATAATTACAAGGCTACTGCACCTCTATAATGCTATCATTGACAACTTGAAACAAAAAAAACAAAAAAAAAATCCTCCATACAACCTTTAATGTCACACTGTGGAACATTCCAGGCAGAGCAATGACATCTCCATGGAAACAAGCAGAACCAAAAAGTTACAAAGTGCCACCTCATCAATCTGGTAGTTCCCAAACCAGGACTAAACCAGGACTATAGAGCTCAACAGTGACTCAACTCCCCATTTCCAGAAGTAAATTTCTCATGAATTTTTCCACATATATTTTAGAAAAGTAATCAGCTGTGTGGTAACCAATGACAACAAAACTTTAAAAAAATTTATTGAGAAGGAGATGGACGAGGTTTTTGGCCGTGGCATTTTGTGGGGCAGCGGCATTGACGTCCGTTGAAAGGAACGTGTGGATGTGGAGACGTAGCCAAGAGTGGTGAGCGGCGATGTGCTTCGCTTCAGTGACACGGAGTTCATTAACAATTTTCGCCGACTTCAGCGCAAAATAGTGACGTTTGTGGCTTGTTGGTAGAACCGCTGCATAAACCACGTAATCCCAGCGCGCCGCGAGTCAGTTACACTAGAAACATAGGGAGTTTGACTGACAACCACACAGCCAATAGAAAATGAGGCAGCCTCGTTTTCTATTGGCTGATGTTTATCTGGCCTCACTATGTCCACAGTTGATGGATTTTCATTCTTTTTTTTTTTTTTTTTGATCATCATAATTACAAAATTGCTGCGTCTCTGTAATGGTATTTTAAACTTTCACTGACAATTTGAAACTGAAAAAAAATCAAATTTTCAAAGTTTCAAATTGTCAATGGAAGTTTAAAATACCATTATAGAGATGCAGCAGCCTTGTAATTATGATGACCCAAAAAAAAAAAAATGAATGAAAATCTGTCAACTGTGGACGTAGTGAGGTCCGATAAACATCAGCCAATAGAAAACAAGGCTACCTCATTTTCTATTGGCTGTTAGGTTGTCAGTCAAACTCCCGAGTGTAACTGACTCACCGGCATGCGGGGATTACATGGTTTATGCAGCGGTTCTTAGAGGCTTTTTCAAACAAAAAAATAAGACACAAAACTCAGATAAAGTAAAATGTTCTTAATTTAAGTCATTTTAAGTCTTACCGACATATTGTTTTTTTTCCAGTGTATATATATTTTTTATGTGTTTCTGAAATTTTATAAACCGCTAAGATATTCAAAAAAGTTTCCCTGAATCCTGTGTTTTAAATTTGCTTTTTGGACTTTGAACTCTTCATACTGTATTTGAGTTTACGAAAAGTCTACTGGAAAAATGAACGGAAATTTTACTTCCAAAACCAGAATGGGCAGTCACTGTTGAACTCCATGCCAGGTCAGAATGAAGACTTGGTTTGAGCTCAGTTTAGTCCTGATGTAGACTTGTTCTGATCCTGCTCTAGTCCTGGTTTAGTTCTGATCGAGTTTGTTACATTTTTGGGTTTAGTCCCAGTTATATTACGCTGTTTAATTGGTACGTTTGTGCAATAATACTTACGCAGTTACAAACTTCCCATGGTTTCACAATATTGACTCATTTCAGTGTTTTGGCTTAATCACCCAACGCTGCACAATGTCAGACTGAACTTCATGTTATTCCTAATTCAACCTTTATTTCAGTGAAGTAAAACTAAAACTAAATGTGCCTAATGTGATGATATAGTATTGATATCGTGGGCTGCTGTATTGATATATCACCTAGAGTATTTTTTGGTGTATTTAACTAAATTATTTTGTCACAGCGCGACAGTTTTGTTGCTTGTTTAGAGGAAGGAAAATCGTTTGTGTTTCATATGAACTTTGCACAAGAAGTGGTTTAACAAATACTTTAGCCTTTTTTTTTAATTTTTATTTAACCATATTGAATCGATTTGAAATATATCATCGAATCGAAAGTGCACTGTATCGGCAACTTTTGATACCCAGCTCTACTCTTCTTTTTAGAAAGTCTACGGCAAAAATGAATGGGAAAAGTACTTCCAGAACAGCTCCATTGGCTCTGAATGTTTTTGCATGTTTTTTTTTTTCTACTTTATTATGTTAAGTTCAGTTTATCGGTGATTGTTTTTAAGTGTAGTGCTCATACTATAATCTAACATCATTTTTAAGACAACATACATGTTTAAGGTTACATTTACACCAAAACGAATCACCGTTTCACTCTATCGGAAACGAGTTGCGTCCAGACATGATCCACTCAGTAACGCGAAACTGCCTGAAACGCTAGTCACATGACGAGGCTGGCGTCACGTGGGCGGTAAAAACAAGGAAGTGGAGCACCTTGTCTGAAGTTGCAACAGTCAATTTCGAGCCAAGGAAGATGGCAACCGTGAAAACAGTCTTTTCGTTTACTAGTAAGTAGTTCTAGCTTGTTGTTTCCCGTTTGTCTCTGGTTTGTTTAAACTGTTTTCCGCAATAGCGTCACATGACCGATGAAGGTGCAAGTCACAGTGACGTGGTCCAATAAGAACGAAACTAGAGCTCCTACATCAGCGTATCGACGTTTTCAGGCGTCCACAAGGTGCCGGATCAGATCTGTACTCAGATGAATTCGTGGGAGTTGGCGGCACCAGATGGTTCCGTCTCTGGAGCCGTTTTCCATCGGATTAGTGTGGACGAACACTGCATCCGTGACGAAAACGACTCGAATACGTACTAATGTGGATGGAGCCTTAGTGTCTCAATAAAAAACTATCTTCAAACTGCACTATCACTATGTAACTTTTTGGTTGGGGGTCCGTCATCTGCTTATTTCCATGGATATGTCCTTGCTCTGCTTGAAATGTTCCACAGTATGACATTAAACAGCTCTACTTTACATTTATTAAAATACAGCTCAAAAATACCTACAAAAAACAGACATTCTGACTGTGAGTGTGGTCGCCTCTGCACAGATCTGACCTGTAACATGGTCTGAAGATGAAGATAAAAAGGTTTAATGCCATCCTGTGAAACATCCCATACAAAGCAATAAGGACCCACCACCGGAAAAGTTCCACAATGCAGCTTTAACTCAATGCATCTAGTCCAACTGTACTTAAATAAAGAAATCGCGTCATGCTCTGGTATGCCACATCCCCTGCCTCACTTCCTGTCCGCAGTTGTAAAGGGAGCTCCCATAGTCGTGCACATGTGTACTTCTGTGTACTTCAGTGGACTTTTACTGCAGTACTTTGGCTGGGCGGGGTCCTCGTGACGTTAGCGAGAAATACCAAAAGGACTGAGCTGCTGTTGATCTTGTAATAATATCCCGGGAAGAGGATGTCTGCAGCCGGACAGTTAAAGGAAAAAGCAGACTAGATGCCATTCTTAAGGGCTGTTACGCGCATTATGTGAACAAATGTGCCGGTAAAATGGACGGTCAGTGTTTGGATAACTATGAGAGGAATGGACCACAGATTTTTATAGTGGGCCCCAAATATAGCCACTGTACAGACAGACATTCACAGCACACTCGCTCTCAGAGTCTGGAATCTGTCCCATTCAAACTCAGATAAATACACAAATACATGAAGTAACTAAGTAGATATTGGTGTTTTATGGTCGTTATGGTCGACGTGTTGTGACATATTAGGTTTTAATGAGCTTTTAAAGATACAGTATGTAACTTTCTAGAGGTGGGACATCACCACGTAAATAGAAAGTTCAAACTGTACTTCAGATACGTTTTATGCCATAATGTGGAGGATTATTAGCCAAGGTGGTGCCAACTAGTGCCTCTGCTCAATTTCATTTCTCTCCAGCGACTAGGTCAGGAATTGGAATACACTGGATGGTTTGAAAACCGAGGAAGTGCGAGTTCAGGCACCGGCCAATCAGAGAAGAGCCATATATTCTGTGTTGTCAATGATTCCCGAGATCGAGGATTTAAACCTGGAACAAAGAGAATGTTTGATGAATTTTATCAAGGGGAAAAACATTATTGTCCTTCTTCCTACGGGATTCTGGAAAAGCTTCATGTACTAGTTAGCCCCTTTAGTGGCGCATTACATACGTCACGACCAAATAACAGCGATTGGTTAAATTAAAAAAGTACCCGCCTACTGTCAAGTGAACAAATCCTAATGCTGTGAGGTCAGACGGTTTTCTACGAAGTGAAACCGGCTGACGAATCAGGCTAGAAGATTTTAGCTCAGGGAACATGTCCATGGAACGGCCCAACGGAATTAGCCTGATTCATCAGCCGGTTTCACTTTGTAGAAACTGTTTGACCTCGCAACGTTAGAATTCTTTCGCTCGACAGTAGGCGGGTACTTTCTTTATTTAACCAATCGCTGCTATTGGGTCGTGACGTATGTAATGTGCCAAATCCCATAGGAAGAAGGGCAATAACGTCTTTCTTCTTGATAAAATTCACCCAACATTCTCTTTCTCCCAGCTTTAAATCCTCAGTAGTCGTTGCCAACACAGAATGTCTGTCTTCTTCTACATCCATCTCGACCGCTTTGTTTACTGTTGTGCTGTTCCACAAAAGGGACCAGACAGACACTTGAGTTTGACGTCATGGTTTCACAGCTCTTCCCTGATTGGTCGGTGTGCGGTCTACAACTTCCGGGGTTCTTGCAAATCGTCTAGTCTATTCTGATTCCTGATCTAGTCGCTGGAGAGAAATTAAATTGAGAAGAGGCACTAGACAGCACCAGCCTCACTAAAATGGCATAA
Organism: Boleophthalmus pectinirostris; assembly: GCF_026225935.1. Classification (NCBI taxonomy): domain Eukaryota; kingdom Metazoa; phylum Chordata; class Actinopteri; order Gobiiformes; family Gobiidae; genus Boleophthalmus; species Boleophthalmus pectinirostris. The sequence goes on along the minus strand of NW_026571515.1, from coordinate 10,060,689 downwards.
AAACATCCAAAAAACATTCTATTTCGCTCTATTTTCGGCTAAAAAGTTACACATTGTGGTTTTAATCACGTTATAATGGTGTTGTTCCCTTAAAGTTGAGTTTTGATTGATGAGTGTTTGAGTAATTCCTTGCAGATTGTGAGCTCAGACAATTTCACCCACCCCCTGTCTCCGCCCACTTCCCCTGTACTTAGACACTGAGTCACACACGTAAGGTACAAAACTGTTGCCTGGACATTTTTCAAAGATGAAAACACACGAACACGCAGGTCCCCCAGGTCGGTTTCATTCACGGGTTTTCCAACTACTGTTACTGATCGACATTTATAAACGCTGCACGAAAGCTCCTGTTTATTTAAGTTTAAGGGTTTTCAGTATTGCACAGTTTGGCAAGTAGAGAGAAAAAGAGAGAAACACAGAGAGATAGTGAGAAAAAGAGAGAGAGAAACAAAGAGAGAGAGAGAGCTAAATAGAGAGACAGAGACAGAGAGAGGGGGCACAGAGAGAGAGAAGACAGAGAGAAAGACAGACAGAGACAGAGAGAGAGAGAGAGAGAGCTAAATAGGAAGACAGAGAGAAAGACAGAGAGAGAGAGAGACAGAAGACAGAGAGACAGACAGAGAGAAAAGACAGAGAGAAAGACAGAGACACAGAGAGAGACAGAAAACTGAGAGAAAGGGAGAGAGAGAGACAGAAGACAGAAAAAAAGACAAACAGACACACACAGAGAGAGAGAGAGAGAAACAGAAAGGGAGAGAAGACAGAGAGACAGAAGACAGAGAGATAGACAGACAGAGAGAGAAAGAGAGAGAGCTAAACAGAGAGACACAGAGAGAGAAGACAGAGACAGAGCTAAATAGAGAGACAGAGAGAGAGAGACAGAGAGAGAGAGACAGACAGAGAGATAAGACAGAGAGAGAGCGAGAGAGAGAGAGAAACAGAGAGACAGAGACACAGAGAAAGAGATAGACAGAGAGAGAGCTAAATAGGGAGACAGAGACAAAGAGAGGGGCACAGAGAGACAGAGAGAGAGAGAAAGACAGACAGAGAGAGAGAGACAAAGAGATAGAGAGGGCCAGAGAGAGAGAGAGAGAGAAAGAAACAGAGACACAGAAAGAGAGAGACGCAGAAAGAGATAGACAGCGATGGAGAGACAGAGACAGAGATAGACAGAGCGAGAGAGAGAGGGCTTAATAGATATACAGAGACAGAGAGAGGGACAGAGATGGAGAGAGAGAGAGAGAGAACACAGAGAGAAAGAAACAGAGACACAGAAAGAGAGAGAAGCAGAAAGAGATAGACAGGGATGGAGAGACAGAGAGAGAGAAAGAGAAACAGAGAGACACAGACAGAGAGAGAGCTAAATAGAGAGACAGAGAGAGAGAGAAAGACAGACAGAGAGAGGGACAGAGAGATAGAGCGGGTCAGAGAGAGAGAGAGAGAGAGAAAGAAACAGAGACACAGAGAGAGACACAGAAAGAGAGAGAAGCAGAAAGAGATCAACAGAGACGTAGAGAGAGAGGGCTAAATAGATATACAGAGACAGAGAGAGAGAAAGAGAGAGAGAGAGAAAGAGAGCTAGAGAAGCAGAAAAAGATAGACAGGGATGGAGAGACAGAAAGAGAAACAGAGAGACAAAGACAGAGACAGAGAGACAGAGAGAGAGAGAGAGACAGAGAGAGAGAGAGACAGAGAGAGAGAGAGAGACAGAGTGAGAGAGAGAGAGACAGAAAGAGAGAGAGAGACAGTGAGACAAAGAGAGACACACACCCACACAAATCGATACAGAGATAGAGATAGAGAAACACACAGAGAGAAACAGAAGATAGAAAGAAAGAGAGACACACACAGAGAAAGAAAGACATAGAGACATAAAGAGAAAGAGAGAGTCATGTTATTTCAACTCCAAGTCTCAGTTGAGTTTCTCGTTCGGCTCTTGGATGTTTGGCGAGTCCAGTCATTATCAGTCGTCTGGTTTACCTCATCTTTAACAGCAGCTCATTTAGGAAAATAGAGACTTCGTTTTAAGTCTAAGGACGAGTTTTTTACTCCGTCTCTCATCAAGCCCCGGACTGGGTTTGGGTTAGAAACTGAAACTAATAATTTTGCTCCAATAATTCCTCTTCCCTTCGTCCAATATCCTCCCAAACACAGAGAAAACTAAAAACCGAGCTTGCAAATTTCCATCTTTTTTTTTTTTCTCTCTCTCTCGCTTTTTCCATGTGAGAACAAACGTAAGTAAATGAGGAAGTGAAGTCATGATGTGGACTTTTAGTGAATTGTTCAGGGGCAGTTATAGTGAGGTAAAGATAGATCCACTGTTACACACTGAGCACAAAAAAAAAAAAAACAAATGTAAGAAGAAACTGGGACTTTAAAACACTGCTCCCCAACTTTGTTTACGCTACGAACTGGGTTTATGTCAGACAATATTTTGCAAGAAGATGCGGTGTGGTTAATCCTGGTTAAATCCTGTTTTAGACCTGGTTTAGAGCTGATTCAGACCTGATTTTATTCCTAGTTTAGTCCTGCTTTTAGTTCTGGTTAATTCTGGTTTAGTCCTGGTTTTAGTCCTGGATTAGTCCTGGATTAGTCCTGGTTTTAGTTCTGGTTTTAGTTCTGGTTTTGTTCTGGTTTTGTTCTAGTTTAGACCTGATTTAGACCTGATTTTAGTCCTAGTTTAGTTCTGCTTTTAGTTTTGCTTTAGTCCTGATTTAGTCCTAGTTTAGTTCTGGTTTTATTCCTGGTTTAGACCTGATTTTAGTCCTGGTTTAGAGCTGATTCAGACCTGATTTTATTGCTTTTAGTTCTGGTTAATTCTGGTTTTAGTCCTGGATTAGTCCTGGTTTTAGTTCTGGTTTTAGTTCTGGTTTTAGTTCTGGTTTAGTTCTGGTTTAGTCCTGATTTAGTTCTGGTTTAATCCTGGTTTTAGACCTGATTTTAGTCCTGGCTTAGTCCTGGTTTTAGTTCTGGTTTTGTTCTGGTTTAGTCCTGGTTTAGACCTGACTTTAGTCCTGTTTTTAGGTTTGGTTTAGTCCTGATTTAATCCTGGTTTTTGTCCTGGTTTTAATCCTGGTTTTAGTTCTGGTTTGGTTCTGCTTTAGTCCAGGTTTAATCCTGGTTAAATCCTGGTTTAGTCCTGGTTTTAGTTCTGGTTTATCCATCTATTTTCTTCCGCTTATCTGGGCCAGGTCGGGGGGGCAGCGGTCTAAGCAGGAACTCCCAGACTTCCTTCACCCCAGACACTTCCTTCAGCTCCTCCAGGGGGACCCCGAGTCGTTCCCAGACCAGCTGACAGACATAGTCCCTCCAGCGAGTCCTGAGTCTTCCCCAGAGCCTCCCCCCGCTGGGACATGCCCGGAACACCTCCAAGTTCCTGTTTAGTCCTGCTTTAGTTCTGTTTTTAGACCTGGTTTAGACCAAAATTTAGTCCTGTTCTTGTCCTGGTTTTAGACCTGGTTTAGACCTGATTTAGACCTGATTTTAGTCCTGGTTTAGTTCTGATTTAGTCCTGGTTTAGACTTGGTTTAGTCCAGGTTTAGTCCAGGTTTTAGTTCTGCTTTAGTCCTGGTTTAGTTCTGATTTTAGACCTGGTTTAGACTTGATTTAGACCTGATTTTAGTCCTGGTTTAGTTCTGCTTTAGTTCTGGTTTAGTCCAGGTTTAGTTCTGTTTTTAGACCTGGTTTAGACCTGATTCAGACCTAATTTTCGTTCTGTTTTTGTCCTGGTTTTAGACCTGATTTTAGTCCTGGTTTAGACTTGGTTTAGTCCACGTTTTAGTTCTGCTTTAGTCCTGGTTTAGTTCTGATTTTAGACCTGGTTTAAACTTGATTTAGACCTGATTTTAGTTCTGGTTTAGTCCTGGTTTCGTCCTGGTTTAGTCCTGGTTTCGTCCTGGTTTTAGACCTGGTTTAGTCCTGGTTTAGACCTGGTTTTAGACCTGGTTAAGAACTGATTTAGACCTGATTTTAGTCCTGGTGTCTTCCTGTTTTTTTTCCTGGTTTAGTCCAGGTTTCTTCCTGGTTTAGTCCAGGTTTAGTTCTGGTTATTAGACCTGGTTTAGACCTGGTACTGCTACTACTACCACTACCACTACTACTACTACTGCTACTACTATCGTTACTTCTACAATTACTACTACTTCTACTACTACTGCTACTACTACAGAAGAAAATCGACTTCTGCTCTCAACGCTCCATGATCATCATCAGAGCAAAAAGTAAACATCGGTCGCTGTTTTGTCGCGTCAGCTCCCAAAACTTTGTTTATCACTTTACACACAACCGTGAAACCGAAGTTTTCCAGAATCTCCACTCTAGCCGGAGTTTTTAGAAAGATTCATTTTCAAGTGATTTGCGTGTAAAAGACGGGCACAAATGTCTTTTTGTTTTTAAAAATATCCGTGTATGTGTAAACGGGGCCTAAATTTAAAAGAAGAGGGTCTAATTCTAGGTCCGTTAGACCCTGGGGCCCGGGACAAACACACCCGTCTCTAAATGAGAAGGAGAAACAAATATAACACGTGTACAAGCTCAGAAAAGTCGATTTTAAAACAAGTTAACGTTCTTTACGAGTACAATTACCGCCGTCCCCGCCCCAGCTCCAGTGTGTGAGGACGATTTGAGAGTAGCCATAATAAACCCCGTGCTCCAGTGATTGGACGTGTGTGTGTAATCTTAAAGCAGCCCTAACAATCGCTTCATTATGTTACAGTTCCCACAATTAGCTCCATGTGGCGTTTCCTTCGCCCTGCGCTGGTATCAGAACATCACTGACCACCAGGACTTCCTCTGCTGCCCTTTAATCTGCCCCTGCCAGCCTTCCTGAGCCCCCCCCCCCCCCCCCTCCCCCCTCCCCTCCGGAAACACGCTCCCGACGAACGATCGAAGGAGGAAGAAGATGGAAACTGTAGAAAAGTGTTAAAAAGTCGGATCTTGGGGAAGTCGTTCTTTGTTAAATCGCTCGATCATTCGTTTATTTTGGCAGACTCTGGGTCCAGACTAAAAACACACGAGAAAATATTTTTTTCAGTTAAATATTTTCTAGCACTCTTTCAGACATTTGACAACAACTAGCATGCTAACAGTGCACCTCCTGGTTTGCAGACAATGACAAGATAAAAAAAACTGCACTTTTTGGATTACTACCTGATGACATCACAAGGTGGAACAGAGCTTTTTTTTATTTTAGAAACCTTAAATAAAAAGGATTAGTCAAAAATTAATTTATTAATATTTTTTTAAATAAATAAATTTATTTATTTTCTTATACTTTTTTTTTACTTTTTGTTTTTTATGTATATATTAATTTTATGTATTTATTTATTTTTCTGTTGACCTTATATATATTATCAATACAGCTTATTACCAATTATTATGCTGAAAAACTTTTATTTTATATGACTATATTTCTATATATTTTTATTTTTACTTGTACATATATATTTGTATAATTATGCCTTATCTGAAACCAGTATCTTGTGTTATTTTTGCTACTTATTTTGAATTTATTAATGCCATTTATTTATATTTTTTCTCTTGAATTATGGTGGATTGGAAACTTGTTTTATTAGTTTGGTCGTTATTTATCGGCCATTAGGTTGGGGGCCCCTCCAGGTTTGGGGGCCCTAAGCAACCGCCTATGTTTGCCTAATGGCAGCACCGCCTCTGTTCATTCATCCACATTATGTACAATAAACACGTATAAAAACACAAAATAAAGTGTTACAGTGCTGCAGGGCAGAAGCACGGTTAAGTCCCAGCTAAATCCTGTTTTAGTCCTGGTTTTAGACCTGCTTTAGACCCTGTTTTAGACCTGTTTTAAGACCTGCTTTAGAACTGGTTTAGTCCTGGTTTGGACCTGGTTTAGTCCTGGTTTTAGACCTGGTGTAGTCCTGGTTTAGTCCTGGTTTAGTCCTGGTTTAGACCTGATTTAGTCCTGGTTTTAGACCTGGTTTAGTCCTGGTTTAGACCTGGTTTAGTCCTGGTTTAGACCTGGTTTAGTCCTGGTTTAGACCTGATTTAGTCCTGGTTCAGTCCTGGTTTAGACCTGGTTTAGACCTGGTTTAGTCCTGGTTTAGTCCTGGTTTAGACCTGGTTTAGACCTGATTTAGTCCTGGTGTTAGACCTGGTTTAGACCTGGTTTAGACCTGGTTTAGTCCTGGTTTAGTCCTGGTTTAGTCCTGGTTTAGACCTGGTTTAGACCTGATTTAGTCCTGGTTTAGTCTTGGTTTAGACCTTGTTCAGTCCTGGTTTAGTCCTGGTTTAGACCTGATTTAGTCCTGGTTCAGTCCTGGTTTAGACCTGGTTTAGACTTGGTTTAGTCCTGGTTTAGTCCTGGTTTAGACCTGGTTTAGACCTGATTTAGTCCTGGTTAGACCTGGTTTAGACCTGATTTAGTCCTGGTTTAGACCTGGTTTAGTCCTGGTTTAGACCTGGTTTAGACCTGATTTAGTCCTGGTTTAGACCTGGTTTAGTCCTGGTTTAGACCTGGTTTTAGACTGGTTTAGACCTGATTTAGTCCTGGTTTAGTCCTTTAGTCCTGGTTTAGTCCTGGTTTAGTCCTGACCTGGTTTTAGACCTGGTTTAGTCCTGGTTTAGTTTAGTCCTGGTTTAGACCTGGTTTAGGTTTAGTCCTGGTTTAGACTTGGTTTAGACCTGGTTTAGTCCTGGTTTAGTCTTGGTTTAGACCTGGCCCCGGGGATTAAATAATTGAATAATAATTAAATAATTAATTAAATTCATCGATCACGCTCGGCTAAGATCACAGTAAATATTAAATATATATCAGTAAAACTGATAAACACATTACAATTTATTCCTCAGTAAGTTTAGTGGATGTTTCATGTTTTCTATTGTCTTTAAAGTTTGTTTAAGTCTAAATTTAACACGTTACAAAAGAGAAAGAAAACAAGATTACAAAATGTCAGTGAATGTAAATAGACTGTGGGACCTTTAACCTTACGATACGAGACACTCGGCAGTAAAGACGAGCGCGTGTGTGTCGCTTTCGTAGAGTCTGATTCAGGAAGAGGAGGAGGAGGAGGAGGAGGAGGAGGAGGGAGTCTTTAGGAGGGTTTAGCTCGTCTCCTATCTCCCATGTGCAGACCCCCGTGTGCTGACAGCAGCGCTAAGTGACGCATCTGCCGCTCCACCAGCACGAGGCTCCGGTTTCCTGCCTCTGATTTAAAAACACTATCTCCCCAGTGTAATGTCAGTGTGGGGCTATAAACAGACCAAAGACCAATACGTTACGCAATGGCTTTGATAGGAGATACATCGGGGTCATTTGATTGGCTCGGTCGTGTTTTTCAGGATTTTTCACGTGTCGATGAAGATTAAAGAGCCCATGTTACGCTATTTTCTGATCTGTGTTAAAGTTTAATGCCGTTTCCTCGTCACAAACAAACTCGCAAACTCTGCAGATTTAGTTCTTTCAGTCGTTTTTCAAAATAAAAGCAAAAATAAGAACGTGAAAAAAACAACTATTTTCTTTTGTTATTTGTCTCCTGAACCGAACAAACACGGATAATGGACATTTCCTGATTCCGTGACTTAAACTAGGATTTTTGCGCCACATACGGACTGAAAAAGGACTGAACCAGGTCTAAAGCAGGTCTAAACCAGAACTGAACCAGGATTAAACCAGGTCTAAACCGGTCTGAGTCCTGGTGTCACTCCTGGTCTGGTCCCGATCGCAGTCCCGGTCTCAGTCCCGGTTTCAGTCCCGGTTTCAGTCCCGGTCTCAGTCCCGGTCTCAGTCCCGGTCTCAGTCCCGTGTCCGTCTAGTCTGCTCCCATCTAGTCCTGGTTTCAGTCCTGATCTGGTCCTGGTCTCAGTTCTGGTCTGGTCCCGGTCTCAGTGCTAAACCAGGACTAAATCAGGACTAAACCAGGACTAAATCAGGACTAAACTGGGACTAAGCCAGGACTAAATCAGGACTGAGCCAGGACTGAACCAGGGCCCAGAGGTGCGCCCGCGTAGACTGTTGGGTGATCAGGACTGAGACCAGGACTCAGACCAGGACTCAAACTGGGACTAAGACCGGTTTAGTCCTGGTAGACATGGTTTAGTCCTGGTTCAGTTCTGGTTTAGACTTGGCTTAGACCTGGTTTAGACCTGGTTTAGTCCTGGTTTAGACCTGGTTTAGTCCTGGTTTAGACCTGGTTTAGACCTGGTTTAGTCCTGGTTCAGCTCTGGTTTAGTTTAGTCCTGGTTTAGACCTGGTTTAGACCTGGTTTAGTCCTGGTTTAGTCAGCTCTGGTTTAGTCCTGGTTTAGTCCTGGTTTAGTCCTGGTTCAGCTCTGGTTTAGTCCTGGTTCAGCTCTGGTTTAGTCCTGGTTTAGACCTGGTTTAGCTCCTGGTTTAGTCCTGGTTCAGCTCTGGTTTAGTCCTGGTTTAGACCTGGTTTAAGCTCTGGTTTAGTCCTGGTTTAGACCTGGTTCAGTCCTGGTTCAGTCCTGGTTTAGTCCTGGTTCAGCTCTGGTTTAGTCCTGGTTTAGACTTGGTTCAGTCCTGGTTTAGACCTGGTTTAGTCCTGGTTTAGACCTGGTTCAGTCCTGGTTTAGTCCTGGTTCAGCTCTGGTTTAGACCTGGTTTAGTCCTGGTTCAGCTCTGGTTTAGTCCTGGTTTAGACCTGGTTTAGTCCTGGTTTAGACCTGGTTCAGTCCGTACAAGAGTTCTTCATCGCAGTTTAAGTCACGAAAACAGAAAACGTCCATTATTTGTTTTTTCCATTACTGATTTAAACACAAAACACAAAAACTGAAAAAACAAATCATGATCCGTTTTTCATTTTGGTTTTGGAGACAAATAAATGAAGAAAACTTTAGTGTTTTCGCTTTCTTATTTTGGGTTTTATTTTGAAAAACGAATGAACGAACGACACACGGACCGTCGTCAATCTCCACTGAACTAAAGTTGAAAGGAGCTGTTCACTTGAAAACTACCACTTCATGACATCACCAGGTGGAACGGAGCACTTTGAGCTTTGCAGACGCACGAACTAACAATGCAGAGTCACTCGAACACGTGAGAATGAAACAAAACACAACTCCAGGTCTGTTTTTGATTATGTAACACGGCTTAAAGCTCTCGAGAGTCAGTTTCGTGTAATATAGGAGCTTTTTTTTTTTTTTCTAATATATAAACCTTTTGCGGAATTTAAGACACAAACCGAGACGTGCGTAGAGTTTTCAAACATAATTATTTACAGGAGGGGAGCGAGACAGAGAGAGAAAGAGAGGGAGACAGCTGGGGCACATGTACTCTATTGTCCAAGTCCTCCTATAGAATGATAAATAGCTGCCTTACGTAACATTAAAAAAAGCAAAACACTTTTATGTAACCACACAGGGACTTCGCAATAGCACCGGATCAATCTGACTCTCTCACAAAGGTCAACACACTCTCCCCCTGAATCCATCTTGCGTCATTAAACTATTACACTCCGAACACGCAGAAAGCGTTTAAAACTCGTCTTTAAAGGGCCCGCGTCTCGGCTATTTTCTATGTTTTAAAGGTTGTATGGAGGATTTATTTTTTATTTTTTTTGTTTCAAGTTGTCAATGATAGCATTATAGAGATGCAGTAGCCTTGTAATTATGATGACCAAAAAAAAGAGAATAAAAATTCATCAACTCTGGACGTGGTGGGGCTAAACATTTGCCAATAGATAACGACACTGCCTCGTTATCTGTGAGCTGACAGGCTGTCAATCAAACTCCCTACGTTTCTAGCGTAACTGACTTGCCTGCGCCGCCGGTACGTGGTTTACGTACGACTGTCACGCAGTCCACAGACGCAAGCCGCACAGACGCTGTTTACTCCACCAACGCAACAGTTCTTAGCGGCTTTTTTTGACCTATATCTTCCTCGCAGTTCGCACAAAGTTTGTTGCAATGGCGACAAGAATCCAGGAGCAGTTCGCCGCAAAAGAAAGTCCGTTTTTGAGGTCGCTGAAAGAAGAAGACAAGGGGAAAAGCAGCGAAGCCAAACTAAGGTGATTCTTGAAGATTCATTCCAGCGATGGCGCGACTGAAGCAGACGCAGGGTCTAAAGACTGACGCACTGGTCGCCAAATTACTCCTGGACAGGTAACTTCTGCTTATTATGAAAACGTACTTTATTTCCAAGAGCGAGACAAACGTTTTTCAGGACACGAAAGCGATATCCTATGTCTGAAAACGTAATTTTCAAGGCAAAGAAAGAGTCCGCTTGCTGCTGCGTGTTGTAGCTAGTTCATTCGCACTGAATCTCCGCGCAACCTTCTCTGCACCCCTTTCCTGCTCCTGTCCCCGCTGCCCGTTCTGCTCTTCCCCCTGCTCCTCACTTCTCCGGGCACGGAATCTCCATGCACCGCTCCCCTCTCCTCTCCCTGCTCCGCTTTTCCCCCCGCTCCTCACTTCTCCGTCTTGCCAAACCAACACTGTAGTTAGTTGTTTACAAGTCATGTGCAGCACCGGCTGTAAACAAACCTGTTTCTGGCGTAAGGAGGAGGCGTTTCTACGTAGGAGCTGTAGGGGAGGGGGGGTGGTTTCACGCATGCGCAACATTTGAAAAAGGACAAACAGTCGCTGGATTTCTCGTTCCTTGGAAAATCCTCTATACAACCTTTAATGCAGTTTCCTCGTCACAAACAGACCCGCGGTTGTGTTTATGTTTTGTTCATTCACAAGTTTAACGCAAAAACTCTGCATATTTAAGCTCGAGTTCTTATCTCAGACCGGAAACGCTCGGTTGCGCGCTGTGATGTCAGGAAGTGCTCCGTTGTGGTTTTGTTTTTGTGTTTGTGCCTTCACTAGAATCATTTGGATCATTTCAGCTCTGGAATTGCCAAACTCTACTGGACTAAAGGTAAAAAGGAGCTGTAAACTTGAAAACTAAAGCTTCACCTCTGTCACTGTGTCACCAGCTTTGGCGTTACTCCTTGAAACGCGTCGGGATTTTGTAAATTGTCCATTAAGATTTGCCGTAAATTGATAAAGGCGTTTTATTTTAACCAGTGAGCATCTTTAAACTGACTTCCCTTCCCCAAAAAGCACCACTGAGTTCTGTCTACTGTGTTTTATCCTCTGGAGGTCCAAGAAGCGCTCCTTTTGAAACTTTTTTTTAAACTTTGGTGTTACTATTGACAGTGATTTTAACCCTTCCAGATGAATCCTGGGAATAAGTTTTATATAACCACGCATAACTTTCCAACCATAAAAGATAGAAACTTAGAAAAGCTGAGAGTTGCGGCTATTTCCGTCATTATCCTACGTCACACGCTGCTTGATGACGCAGGAAAAACAAGTGTCTGAAAACATGCATCCCAAATTTCGGAGTTCTGGAAAAGTGAGCATCAAACCGCCATGTTTGTTTTCCCAGTGGGATGCGTCTATTGACAAAGTCGATCTTTTCTAGTCTTTTGAACCACATCGCTTTTGTTTCTGGTTCTGATATTGTCATATTTTAGTTTTGGGATTCGGACACCGTAATTGTGTGGTTGTTGGATCCTAACAGCGGAAAACTGCTCGAGAAATTGGCTTCGGAAGTTTGCGAATTCCATAACTGCAAAAAGGGAATCAGATGTGTGTGACTCAAACCTCTGTTCAAACTGTTTCCCTTCCCAACGGAATTGAAAAATAGTGAAAGGTGAAGGCGATGGGCAGGATTGATCCACAGGAAGGACCAAAAAGGAAACATTTGACTGACTAAATCATCCGAGTTTGCAGCGAACATTTTATATGTGGAGCCAAAACAAAGCAAAATCCCGATCGCTTTCTCAACATTGGTTACGAATTTTAAAAGTCAACACCAAAGTGAAAGGTCTGGTCTCAGTCCTAGTCTGGTCCTGCTCCAAGTCCTAAACTAGGACTGAACCAGGAGTGTTGGAACGGGCTCGGAGGTGCGCCCGCGTAGACTGTTGGGTGATCAGGACTTTGACCAGGACCAGACCAGGACTCAGACCTGAACTCAGATCAGGACTGAGACCGGGACTGAGACGGGTTTAGTCCTGGTAGACCTGGTTAAGTCCTGGTTCATTTCTGGTTTAGACCTGGTTAAGTCCTGGTTCATTTCTGGTTTAGACCTGGTTAAGTCCTGGTTCATTTCTGGTTTAGACCTGGTTAAGTCCTGGTTCATTTCTGGTTTAGACCTGGTTAAGTCCTGGTTCATTTCTGGTTTAGACCTGGTTAAGTCCTGGTTCATTTCTGGTTTAGACCTGGTTAAGTCCTGGTTCATTTTGGTTTAGACCTGGTTAAGTTCTGGTTCATTTTTGGTTTAGACCTGGTTAAGTCCTGGTTCATTTCTGGTTTAGACCTGGTTAAGTCCTGGTTCATTTCTGGTTTAGACCTGGTTAAGTCCTGGTTCATTTCTGGTTTAGACCTGGTTAAGTCCTGGTTCATTTCTGGTTTAGACCTGGTTAAGTCCTGGTTCATTTCATTTCTGGTTTAGACCTGGTTAAGTCCTGGTTCATTTTGGTTCATTTTGGTTTAGACCTGGTTAAGTCCTGGTTCATTTCTGGTTTAGACCTGGTTAAGTCCTGGTTCATTTCTGGTTTAGACCTGGTTAAGTCCTGGTTTCATTTCTGGTTTAGACCTGGTTAAGTCCTGGTTCATTTCTGGTTTAGACCTGGTTAAAGTCCTGGTTCATTTCTGGTTTAGACCTGGTTAAGTCCTGGTTCATTTCTGGTTTAGACCTGGTTAAGTCCTGGTTCATTTCTGGTTTAGACCTGGTTAAGTCCTGGTTCATGGTTCATTTCTGGTTTAGACCTGGTTAAGTCCTGGTTCATTTCTGGTTTAGACCTGGTTAAGTCCTGGTTCATTTTTGGTTTTAGACCTGGTTAAGTCCTGGTTCATTTCTGGTTTAGACCTGGTTAAGTCCTGGTTCTGGTTTAGACCTGGTTAAGTCCTGGTTCATTTCTGGTTTAGACCTGGTTAAGTCCTGGTTCATTTCTGGTTTAGACCTGGTTAAGTCCTGGTTCATTTCTGGTTTAGACCTGGTTAAGTCCTGGTTCATTTCTTTGGTTTAGACCTGGTTAAGTCCTGGTTCATTTCTGGTTTAGACCTGGTTAAGTCCTGGTTCATTTCTGGTTTAGACCTGGTTAAGTCCTGGTTCATTTCTGGTTTAGTCCTGGTTCAGTTTGTATGTGGCGCAAAAGTCGAATCATCTGTTTTTTTTTTTTTGGGTTTTTTTGGTTTTTTTTTTTTCATTTTGGTTTTATTTATATATGTTTGCTGCATGTTTTGTATAAAAGAGTGTGAATTTTCTTTACATTTTCCTTTGTTTCCATTTGTATTTCTGGTCCTGTAGCTTTTATTTCAGCCACACGACACAACCACAGCAGCAGATTGTGAAATAACAGGTCGTACTGGAAAAAAAAAAGATGTATAACACTTCATCAGGGGGTAAAAGGGGGAGTTTTAATAACAAAGTCAAGAAGAAAATCGAGGACAAATGTACTAAAATCGCCTTTAGGTCTGGAAGGGTTAAGTTTGAAAAATAAGTGAACGCAGTCATCAAATCTGGCTTTTATCATTTGCAGCTTGTACTTCTTCGTTCTTATCCTTAATACTCTTGAACAAGTCACGCTTTTATCTCCGTTTAGACGACCGTAATGCACAACACACTTTTTTAACACCTTCATTGCTCTTATTTGATTTTACTAGTTTTATTTTTTAACGAGGACTAGTGGAGTTGAAATTGGAAGATGCAGACAGACCAATACTCAAACACGTGTAAATTAAACAAAACACAACTCCAGGTTTGTTTACGACGAGGTAACGACATTACGAGACGGTTTAAAGCTCACCAGAGTCAGTTTTGCGTCATCGGGAAACCAGCGGAGTGGTTGTGTCACGACATCTAAAGTGGCATAAATTCTCAAAAGGTCTGTTGTTTTGTTTCCAAACATTCCCTGTTTTAGACCTTGGAGGCTTGTTATGTGAACAAATAAATGCAATGAGGTAACAGTGATAATTCGTGCGGTATGCAAGGTCAGGAGAAGGCAACGCAAGTTTATTTGTACAGCACAGTTCGTACACAAAGTAATTCAAAGTGCTTTACAGAATAAGAAATACATTAAAATCATAATAAAAACAAATCAAAACATAAATAATCGTGAAGATTAAAATTTAAAAAGAGAGACATAAATTGGAGAGAAGAGTGCGGAATGAAAACCTTTCAGTTATTTGCACAGTTAAACAGAAATGTTTTGAGTCTGGATTTAAACAGCGTCACAGAAGAGTCTGTCTCACATGTTCAGACTGTTCCAGGTTTTAGCTGCATGAACCTGAAACGCTGACTCCCCTTGTTTAGTCGTGACTCTGGGCACCAGCAGGAGGCCGGTCCCTGAGCTCCTCAGAGTGTGAGATGTTCATATGACACTAACATGTCACAGATGGACTTTGGTGCTCGGCCATGGAGACACTTGTACAAGCAGAGCTGCTTTAAAGTCTCTGAGCCACAGGAGCCAGAGCAGAGACCTGAGCACAGGACTTATGTCAGGGGTGTCAAACTCATTTTGGTCCGGGGGCCGTATCCAACTGACTTTGATCCCAAAGGGGCCGGATCAGAAAACTCATGTCATATAAACCCCAAAAATAACAATAAGTTCAAATATTTGTGCAGAGAAACACAAATATAATACAGAAATATTTTTTAAATGATGAACTCTTTACAAAATATTATAATATTATGAACAACCTGAAACTTTAAGAAATATACAATTTTAACACAATGTTTTAACATGAAATTGTTTAACATTAACTTGTATATATAGGAATAAGTAAAATTTTCTTGGAAAATCCTGCACTCGCCTCCACTTTTCTCATTTTTGACATTTTGTTGATGAGGGTGTCACGGTCAACAGTCAAAACGATCGTCCTTTAAGAGCGTTTGGAAAGAGACAAGTCTTCATTTGTGCTGCTCTGGTGGGAGGGGCCACGTACAGAGACGCTGGAGACGCTGCTATGATAAGCACCACAGAAAATTAACAATATTTTAATAAAAAATAGAATTAAAATATTTTATTAGAAAATCAGCCGAGGGCCAGATTCAAAGTATTGGAGGGCCGGATCTGGCCCCCGGGCCGCATGTTTGACACCTGTGACTTATGTGCTCGTATTTCCTAGTTCGAGTCAGGACCCAAGCTGCAGCGTTCTGGATGTTCTGGATGTTCTGGATGTTCTGGATGTTCTGGATGTTCTGCAGCGTCTCACAGCTCGTTTGGAGAGACCAGTGAGCAGAACATTACAGTATCTAACCTACTGGAGACAAACGCATGGATAAGTTTCTCCAAGTCTGATTTAGACAGTAAACCTTTGATTTTCGCTATGTTTTTTAGATGGTAAAAGGCTGCAGATGTTATTGACTTGATGTGGCTGTTAAAGTTCAAGTCTGAGTCCATTATTACCCCGAGATTTCTTGCCTGATTTGAAGGTTTTAGAGAGAGAGACTGGAGGTGACTGCTGACACTGTCCCTTTGTTTCTGTGGACCAAACACTATGACTTCAGTCTTGTCAGAGTTTAGCTGGAGAAAGTTGTTTTGCCTCCACACACTGAACAACAACGGAGAGCAGAGGAAGGCAGCAGGTTTCACTTTGGGGACTTTAAAGACGTTCTACTTGAGTTTTACCTTCTTAAAAACTTGAAAATAGACTTTACTAATGTAATTCTAGCAAGAGGTGGGACCAAGTTGTCGTTTTGCAAGTCTCAAGTCTTTGACCTCAAGTCCGAGTCAAGTCCCAAGCCAAATAAGGGCAAGTCCAAGTCGAGTCTCGAGTCACTGGCCCATAAAGTCCAAGTCAAGTCCAAATCGTCTGCTTTGAGCTTCAAGTCATTTCAAGTCTTTAAACCAAAGTACCAAATATAGTTTCGATTTTTGCAATTTATATCAATTTTAAACTAAATTGTACAAAAAGCCCTATTTATATATGAGTATTTATATAAGTTGTCGAAATCCTCTTTTTTCCTTTTTCATTAAGATTTAAAAATGCTTAATAACTTTAATTTAACAGTTCCCTCTGTGTTACTGTATGTATACTGTAGTACATTTTTATAACACCATATCACAGAACTTTTTCTTTTTTTTTTTACATCCAAAGTTAAAATAAAAAAAACAGAGAAGTGGGTTGGACATGTTCTGATTGATTGATTGGTTTTTATTTCGAGTTTGTGCCAAGAGAGAAACAATAATCATATTATAAACAACAGAACAGCACATTTCTCAAAAACGAGTGGGAAGAAGAAAAACTTATATGAACCCACCCCTATTCATGACAGAGTTTCAAAAATGATGCTTGTTTCTGTACATTGATCACGGAACTTTACAAATATTGACCGTTTCCAGTTTGTTCCTTTAAAATTAATCACCGCATTTATCAGCCGTAAAGAGAAAAGTATTTTCTAAAAACACATATTTTTTTTAGGAGAAGCATCCAGTCTTCTCAAGTCCGAGTCAAGTCCCGAGTCATTGAGCTTCAACTTCAAGTCGAGTCCCAAGTCTTGGTCCATTTGATCAAGTCTCAAGTCCTAAAAATCGTGACTCAAGTCTGACTCGAGTCCAAGTCACGGCTTTCAAGTCCCACCTCTGATTCTTCTTCTTCACCATAATAAACATCAACTGTATTTCACAACTTTCAAACGCTGTCACAGTAATACTAACAACAACTAGCATGCTAACGGTGACTTCCTGATTTAGCATGTTTTGTATCACCAATTCCAGATCCTACATTATGTATTATACAGTTTTAAATGACTTTTGAACATTTTTTTAAATTGAAATCATGTAGTTCGAAAACACATCAAGTCAACTCCTGATTTTTGCTGCTGCAGTAACGAGTGAAGCAGTTTAAATGAGGCTAAAAACACGAGTTAGTGACAGTAGCTGCACAATGAAGGCAGTCTGAGAGCTGAAAAGATCACAATGAGTCCGGGTAAAGGTTCCTGGATTACCACTGGATGACGTCACGCAGTGGGACCAAGGATTTTGGCTCTCAAGAGGAAGTGGTGTCACAACGCTAAAATTTCAAAGTTGATTTCGATGCTAAAGAACAGACCTGATCAGGGTGAGCGGACGTCCCTATTTACCCGGTACAGTCCCCGTTTTGAGCCCTGTGTCCCCTGTTCCAGCAGATTTATATAAAACCAGCAATTTGTCCCAGTTTAATACAAGAAATGTCTCAGATGTCCCTATTTTTGATCAATTTGAAGCCTGCCAACAGCAAAGAGACGCACACATTGTCATTTGTTTAGGTAAAATACAGAAAAGCTGCTTAAAAACGACCAAAACACGAAGAAAACGTGACTATACTGACTCACATTAGTGCCGAGTGCAGAACATTTTTCCTCAATTCTGCACTCGTTTAATTTAACAATTTTATTATCACCGACCAACCCAAACCAGGGATGTCTTAGTGTTTTATTTTGAAAATCTGTTCACCCTAAACCTGACACTCAAAAATACAGATTCTGACAGCACAATGGAAATAAAACAAAATGTAGGTAAGTTAAAATGACTTAAATTATTACATTTTACTTTATTTGAGTCGATTTAACTTAAGTAAAATTATCTACCAAATGGAATAAAGTGTGTTTGTCTTAATTCAAGCAACATTAGATTTCGTTTGTTATTTTAAGTGTAAAAAGTTGTTGTTTTTTGTATTTTAAGTGTAACAAGATGTATTTTCATATTTTAAGTACAAAAAGTCTTGCTCCATTGGCAGATCATTTTACTTGTCACGTGAAATTTACTCAAATCATGAAAAATCTTAACTTGACGAGATTTTCTTTGTTGCAGTGCACGATGATAATAAAAAACACTCTTTGTTTAGACAACGTTAAATCATAGTATTTCTTTTATCTTTCCATGTGGTCTTATATCTGTGTATCCCTCAGTGGTCCAATGACTTATGGGTATCATTTAGAATTTGCCGATACGATACATACGTCAATACATAGGCCACGATACGATACGTTTTTCGATACAGTGGACTTTTGATTCAATACGATCCACCAAGTTCATATGAAAAACACCCATTTTTCTCATTAAAACAGTGAAAATGTCAAATGTGTCGCCTAAACATGTTTCCTTTCTCCAAACAAACAACAAAACTGTAGCTCATTCACAAAATAATTTAGCAAAATATACCTAAAAAAATACTCTTGGCGATATATCGATACATCGGCTCATGATATCGATATTGTATAATCAGTGTTGGGGAGTAACAGATTACATGTACCAGAGTTACGTAATCAGAGTACAAATTATGAGTAACTGTATTCAGTTACAGTTACTGTTTCAGTGAGTGGTAATTGGATTACAGTTACTTTGTTGAAATAAATGGATTACATGGAGGTATTTTCCTGTTTTCACATTTTGGGCTAAATTTTTTTTTTTTTCCGGTAATTCCAATCATTGCCGGACACTAAACCAGGTCTAAACCAGGTCTAAACCAGGACTAAACTAGGACTAAACCAGATCTAAACCAGGTCTAAACCAGGACTAAACCAGGTCTAAACCAGGTCTAAACCAGGACTAAACCAGAACTAAACCAGGTCTAAACCAGGTCTAAACCAGAACTAAACCAGGTCTAAACCAGGTCTAAACCAGGACTAAACCAGGTCTAAACCAGGTCTAAACCAGAACCAGGTAAACCAGGTCTAAACCAGGTCTAAACCAGGACTAAAACCAGGACTAAACCAGAACTAAACCAGGTCTAAACCAGGTCTAAACCAGGACTAAACCAGGTCTAAACCAGGTCTAAACCAGGACTAAACCAGAACTAAACCAGGTCTAAACCAGGTCTAAACCAGGACTAAACCAGGTCTAAAACCAGGACTAAAACCAGGACTAAACCAGAACTAAACCAGGTCTAAACCAGGTCTAAACCAGGACTAAACCAGGTCTAAACCAGGTCTAAACCAGGACTAAACCAGGACTAAACCAGGTCTAAACCAGGTCTAAACCAGGACTAAACCAGGTCTAAAACCAGGACTAAAACCAGGACTAAACCAGAACTAAACCAGGTCTAAACCAGGACTAAACCAGGTCTAAAACCAGGACCAGGACTAAAACCAGGACTAAACTAGGACTAAACCAGGTCTAAACCAGGTCTAAACCAGGACTAAACCAGAACTAAACCAGGTCTAAACCAGAACTAAACCAGGTCTAAACCAGGTCTAAACCAGGACTAAACCAGAACTAAACCAGGTCTAAACCAGGTCTAAAACCAGGACTAAACCAGGACTAAACCAGGTTAAAAACCAGGACTAAAACCAGGACTAAACCAGGACTAAACCAGGATTTAACAGGACTAAATCCTGCTGTGTGGACGTGTCTCCTCTTCTTCTATCAATAACATTTTTAATTTGGTTCAGTAAAGTCTGGGCTTTTTATTTTCTTTTATCAGATAAAACATCTCATGTTACAATTTCCTCATCTTTGCTTCTCTACAGTAAATCAAATAATCCAAAGTATTCAGATTACATTACTCACTTTAAGTAATTTAATGGATTACGTTACAAACTACATTTTGGTGAATGTAATCTGTAATCTGTAATCTGTAGGGGATTACATTTTAAAAGTCACCTTCCCAACACTGTCTATAATCACATTAAATGAAACAATATCTTGATCTTTAGATATTTTTGCAAACCTATTACCAACCAACTCAAACCAGGGATGTCAAAGTTTTTTATTTTGAAAATCTGTTCACCTAAGACCTGATCCTCAAAAATACAGATTCTGACACCACAATGATACTAAAAAACACAGTTTCTTTAGACAATAGAATGTGATTTTCAACATTGAATCATAGTACTTTCTTTTATATTCCCGTGTGTGGTCTTATATCTGTGTGGGAGTCTATGTGCTCCAGGTTTAGGTTTCATTAAGAAGTTGCCGATACGATACATAGGCCACGATGCGATACGTTTTTCGATACAGTGCAGTTTTGATTCAATACGATCTGATATGGTATATTTCAAATCGATTCGATACGGTTCAGTAAAAAAACAAAGGCTAAATCATGGCTGTGATGCTAAAAGTCTTTATTTAACCACGAAGTTTGTGCAAATATGAAAATAAAAAACACCCATTTTACTCATTAAAACAGTGAAAATGTCAAATGTGTCGCATAAACATGTTTCCTTTCTCCAACAAACAACAAAACTGTAGCTCATTCACAAAATAATTTAGTAAAATACACCAAAAAAATACTCTTGGTGATATATCGATACAGTGGCTCACGATATCGATACTAACCAGAACTAAAACCAGGTCTAAACCAGGACTAAACCAGGACTAAACCAGAACTAAACCAGAACTAAAACCCAGAAAAACCAGGACTAAAACCAGGACTAAACCAGGACTAAACCAGAACTAAACCAGGACTAAAACTAAAACTAACAGGAAACCAGGACTAAACCAGGACTAAACCAGATAAACCAGAACTAAAACCAGAACTAAAAACTAAAACCAGGTAAAACCAGGAAAACTAAACCAGGACTAAACCAGAACTAAACCCAGAACTAAAACCAGAAAACTAAAACCAGGACTAAACCAGGAAACCATAAACCAGAACTAAAACCAGAACTAAAACCAGGACTAAAACCAGGTAAACCAGGACTAAACCACTAAACCAGGACTAAACTAAACTAGACTAAAACCAGTAAACAGGACTATAAAGCTATTAATAAACCAGGATCTATCATTTCTCTATAATATTTTTAATATGGTTAAGGAAAGACTGGACTTTTTATTGTCTTTAAGTCGACAAAAGTTATTATGTTCAGATTTCCTCGTCTTTGCTGCTTTACAACAAACAGTTTCTTATTCATGGAGACTTGGGCTCAACAGCCAATTTGGAGAGATTTGTTAAACAATAAATGACTTTATAAAGTCTTTTTTTTAATCTATATCAGTCTTTTGATCTGCCACAATAATGTAATAATGAATTTAAATGAAAATACCTCAAATTGAAGCTTTTCTCAGCAATTTTTAGATGAGATTAAAATGAGATTAATTAGATTAATTAATTACAGATCATAATTAATTAATCTCTCCATTTTTTTAATCGCATGACAGCACTAACGATAAATATATACAGATCAATATATTTCAATATTTTTGCTCTTATATTTGTTCTGATGCAGCTCAAGATCATTTTAAAGCTTCAGAAAAGGTTCATTTTTGTCCTTTAAAGTGCCTTCTTAGTATCGATATCGGCTCAAATAAGTATCTAGATTCGATACTAGTTTTAATATCGAAATGAAATGATTACTCGAATACGCGCAAATGAAATAAAACACAACAGCAGCTATGTTTTTCGTAGAAGAACCCACATTATAAGGAGCAAAAGACCTGTGGACCTTTGCTTCTATTCTTAGCGAGTCATCGCCTGAGCTTAAACCACCCAAGGAGCCAGAGAACGCTAACGTTTCAGCTTCAGTTTCCTGTTACGTTTTTGATGCCGTCAAGAACCACGCTGGGCCTCCGAGAAGAGCAGGAACCTGAGCGAGAGAAACCGGGCTCGCAATATGGAATTACTCCCCACTGACCCGCGAGCAGAGAGCAGCACAGATATAAATATGTTTATGCTCGCGAACGTAGATCTCCTAAACAAACTCGGGACCATTCATAAATTATCACTTTATCAAATTATCGACAATTTTAGAAAAGATACAGATCCGGTTCTCTGTCCTGTTCAGCGTGTTACTGTTTATATTTGTCGAAAAACAACATATTAACATGTAAAGACGAAATCTGGTGGGAAAATGCCTCTTGTTGTTGATATAAACAGTGTTGGGAAGGTGACTTTTAAAATGTACTCCCCTACAGATTACAGATTACATACCTCAAAATGTAGTTTGTAACGGAATCCATTAAGGTATTTAAAGTGAGTAACGTAATCTGAATACTTTGGATTACTTTACTTTACTTGATTTGCTGTAGAAAAGCAAAGACTAGGATATTTTCACATAAGAAGTTTTGTCTGCTAAAAGAAAATAAAAAGCCCAGACTTTTCTTAACGTATTAAAAAATATTATTGATAGAAAAGGAGGAGACCAAGGTCTGCGCGGCCTGGTTTAGTCCTGTTAAATCCTGTTCTAGACCTGGTTTAGACCTGGTTTTAGACCTGGTTTAGACCTGGTTTAGACCTGGTTTAGACCTGGTTTAGACCTGGTTTTAGACCCTGGTTTTAGTCCTGGTTTAGACCTGGTTTTAGTCCTGGTTTAGACCTGGTTTAGTCCTGGTTTAGACATAGTTTAGACCTGGTTTTAGTCCTGGTTAGACCTGGTTTAGACCTGGTTTATTCATGGTTTAAACATAGTTTAGACCTGATTTTAGTCCTGGTTTAGACCTGGTTTAGACCTGGTTTTAGTCCTGGTTTAGTCCTGGTTTAGACATAGTTTAGACCTAGTTTTAGACCTGGTTTTAGACCTGGTTTTAGTCCTGGTTTAGACCTGGTTTTAGTCCTGGTTTAGACATAGTTTAGACCTGGTTTTAGACCTGGTTTAGTCCTGGTTTAGACCTGATTTAGACCTGGTTTAGACCTGGTTTTAGACCTGGTTTTAGACCTGGTTTAGTCCTGGTTTAGACCTGGTTTAGTCCTGGTTTAGACCTGATTTAGACCTTGTTTAGTGTCCGGCAATGAGTGGAATTACAGAAAAAAAAGGGGGGATTTAGCCCAAAATGTAAAAACAGGAAAATATTTCCGTGTAATCCACTTATTTCAGCAAAGTAACTGTAATCCAATTACCACTCACTGAAACAGTAACTGTAACTGAATACAGTTCCTCATAATTTGTACTCTGATTACGTAACTCCGGTACATGTAATCTGTTACTCCCCAACACTGGATATAAATTATAGTTTTACACTGATTAAGAAGCAATTTGTGAAGAAAAGTTGAAAAATATGTTGAAAATGACAAAAAGTCGAGAGTTCTATTTTAGAGACATCACACTTTCTTTTAAACATTACTTCAACAAAATAAAGGTGTTTTCTTATATTTTTGTTTGTCAGATAATAATTTCTGTGTACATTAGAGGAGTTTTTGGATCAGTGTTTAACAGTTATGGAATTCCCTCGCTTGATTTCCAACAAGAAAGTCAAACTGTAAACCTAATGGAGAAAAATCCCGCACACGTCTTACTTGCAAATTGTGGAATTTATTAGGACATTTATTAGGACATAAACAACTCAACACAGGCGAATAACGTAATATATTTCCAAGTATCGCTCATAAGTACCATGTGATTATTACGTTATTGGCGTGTGTCGAGTTGTTTATGTTTATGTTGTTTATGCTGGATCCATTGTGTGTATATAGATATGAATATAGCACACGTGTTTTACATCATTTCAAAACTTTTCCATGACTTTTTCATGACCTACAGTGAATTTTTCATGACTTTACGGCACCTACGTGTAGAATTTATCAGACTTTTAGTGCTAAATATGAAATGTTAACCCTTTCCGCTCACCTTATGGTTTGGTTTTATAGTTTTTTTAACATTCAAAATCCTGTCAGTGCATTTATTGTCGTCTCTTTTAAACAAAAGGCACAAACGTTCAGAAATAATCAAAATAGCCTCATGAGAACTTAACAGAACGCTGCAGTTGTGTGAAAGAGATACTAAAATTTTATGACTTTTCCAAAACTTTCATTCAATTTACAAAATTCCATGACTAATGGAATTAATAGATTAATTAATTACAGATCATAATTAATTAATCTCTCCATTTTTTTAATCGCATGACAGCACTAACGATAAATATATACAGATCAATATATTTCAATATTTTTGCTCTTATATTTGTTCTGATGCAGCTCAAGATCATTTTAAAGCTTCAGAAAAGGTTCATTTTTGTCCTTTAATGTGCCTTCTTAGTATCGATATCGGCTCAAATAAGTATCTAGATTCGATACTAGTTTTAATATCGAAATGCAATAATTACTCGAATACGCGCAAATGAAATAAAACACAACAGCAGCAATGTTTTTTGTAGAAGAACCCACATTATAAGGAGCAAAAGACCTTTGGACCTTTGCTTGTTACTGCAGTTGTGTGAAAGAGATACTAAAATTTTGTGACTTTTCCAAAACTTTCATTCAATTTACAAAATTCCATGACTTTTCCCGGCCTGGAAAATTACATTTTCAGTTTCCATGACTTTTCCTCCAAGATTTCCATGACTGTGGGAAGCCTGGTCATAGTTGGGTGATAAATACAACGTCATGATGTATTTGGATACTCTTCTTTTTTATTACTAGTTGTATCATTATAAGGATTTATATTACACTGTATATGTGTTGATTGCTTTTGTATTTTAGATTATGTTTTGTTTTTTTTGGTTACACTGTTCATTTAACGACCTGTCACCCTTGGGTGCTTGCCACACTCAAGTTAAGATGGCCACTTGAGCTCTTCCTCCAGTTGCTCGATGAAGGTCTAGTGCCCAAACGCTGTTTATGTCCTAATAAATGTCACAATTTGCAAGTAAGACGGTGTGTGCAGGATTTTCCTCTCTGCTGCTCCCTCTCCTCCAGCGCACTGTTTCAAGAAAGTGTCAAAGTCTTATTCATTTAAACCTAAAAATGGGCAAATTGGGAATTTGTCAGAATAATTTTATTATCCCATATTAGCTAAATACTTGTGTGATATTCTATGCCTATGAGTTAACCATTTATGTAACTACAATTCTTTGATTTATAATGTACCAATCACTTGTATGAAAATGAATAACCTCTGTGTGTTTGACAACTGTGTGCAGTGTCCTATCGCTCTTGTGAACCTCGAGATGATTCCTCACATGAAGCCAACTCCCACTGTCACACATGCAAGAGTTATGATGGTGTCTGTCCATACCTAAGGCACCTCCTGATTGTTAATCATGTTTTATGTGTTTGGACTATGCATAGCTTCATCAGTTTCTTATTATGTCTTTGCTGTTTCCCCTTCCCCTTGAGAATTATCATTCTGTAACTAGGGCCTCCTAATGAACTAAAAAGAGGAGAGCGGCCTTGTGTCATCAGAACGTGTGGAGACTGTTGGTTTTGATGCCCACTCTCTGCCCGTTCTCCTCGCGAGTAAAACTGAATTAATCTCTTGTCTTTCTTCTTGTTTACAATGTTTAGGCAAACCTAACAGAATTACATTGTAAAACTTTTTGTAAAATCTTAAATATAATGATCTTAACTGTGTTTTAGACAAATGAGGAGGCTAATCTGTCATAGGCATGTCAGTAAGTTTCATTTCTGCAGAACGGTGGGTAAGAATTGTAAGGAGGGTTCAAATAGGACCGGGGAGAGATCTCTAAATGACTCAAACATGCATGAATGACACACAAAACCTCTGCAGGCGTGTTTTTGATGAGGGAACATACATGGGTAAACTTTGCAGGTAGATCTC
This sequence comes from Boleophthalmus pectinirostris, assembly GCF_026225935.1. Lineage (NCBI taxonomy): Eukaryota > Metazoa > Chordata > Actinopteri > Gobiiformes > Gobiidae > Boleophthalmus > Boleophthalmus pectinirostris. Next base: position 10,035,291 of record NW_026571515.1, on the reverse strand, counting down.
GTTTACAAACTGGAGGCGTCACAGCGGACCATTCATAATTTATCACTTTATCAAACGATTACGGCTTTTTGAAACGATACCGCTCTCCGCCCTGTTCTTTGCGGTTTTAGGAGTGGTTTTAATCGGAACAAATTGAATCTCAAAGTATGAATGCAGCAGCAGTAGCCCGCGCGCGCCGGTGAGGGCACAGCGGGCCGACGAGCGAGGCTGCGGCTCCGGGAGCGTGCATGTGGTCTCGCTGATGTCACTGTGGCGAAACTGACCTGACGTACCGGCGAAAATGCAGTTACGTAAGCGAACTGGGGCACAACGTCTCCTTTTAAGTGTTGTTTCTGAGTCAGAGGCGCTGAGCTGTTCCTCGTCCTCCCTCCTTCTGGTCTGGAGACAGCTGGGTACACACTGGTAATAACAGTGGAAATACCCAAGAAACACTGAGGTGGCCTCGCTGAATTCAAGGTCTGTGTTCTGCTCAAACGGACTTCATCGAGCAATGTTTTTCCCACTGAAATTATGCTGTGATTTGTTTCTGTATCCTTAAACAAGTCAGTGGTGATTCACAGTGCTCCTCTGTGTTTTTAAAGACAGGGTTACAAGACTTAAAAGACATGTCCAACTAGAAAAACTTTAATTTGAACTGAGGCGACGTTTATATGATGATGGTTTGGACAGAAGATGCAAAAGCGGTGTTTTCGGGAGCAAATCTGCGTGCATACGGTGACGCAAAAGTGTGTGGAATACGACCGGGTATGCATGTTTGTTTCTGAGTACTGTATGTTTGTGACGTAAACACGTGTGCGAAGTGAGCAGATCTGATTTTTGAGTTTTGAGTCTTGGGCAGTGTAGACAGAAACGCTACTGCAGAGAGTATTCAACTTTTCCAGTCTGAAGTTTGGTTTCAGATTTTTGCGTTTTTAAGCCCTAAAAACACCGTCACCATCTAAACGAAAGGCACGTCCGATAAAATATGTTGTCATTTTTATCCACAAGTGTTCTCGTGTAAACAGACCCTTAGAGGAAATGATTTGTTTCTCTGCTAAATGTAAATGTTCTGAGAGTGTGGAGACTATAAGTTGTGCCTTCTTACTTTTTTTTTTTTTTTTTTTTTTTTAATATTCAAATTAAATTTACTCTAACTCTAATTTTGTCTGTTTTCTATTTTTATTTTTTTTTATTTTTTTTTTTACTTTTATTGCATTTATTTATTCATTTTTATTTTATATATTGATTAGATTTTTTTCCCCATTAACCTTATGTGTTACCAGTAAAACCAGTAAAAACTTAAAACAACAACAGGGGGTTATTATCTTTAGATCACCATGTTGCCTTTTATTGTTTTAAAATTCCTATATTTGTCGACTACAACATATTAACATGTTTTAAAAGTTTCCTTTCTGTAGACGAGTCGAGCATTGGACAGAACTCAGCTGCTAACTGTATTGGAGTGTTCGAACAGGGTCCGGGAGAGATCACTAGATTACACAAACATGCGTGAAGGACATGCAAAACCTCTCCAGGCGTGTTTTTGATGAGGGAACATTATAACACTGTAGAAAGTTCCAAAAAGTCCTTCTTTAAAGCCAACGCACTGACAGATAACAAACTACAGAACTACAAAGCATCGTTTTTAGCCTAATTTGAACTCAGAAATTTCACTCTTTTTGTGCATTTACTTCAGGATCAATACAGTATCTATCTACCTATCGATCTACCTATGTAATAGTTATTCTTTTAGTTGTTCCCTCCACTGTTTTGCTTCCCAATAAAGACATTTTCTTTTCTTTTCACACTGTTTATTGGGTTTTTTCATGTTTTTTGCAGTGACATTCCCAAAAAATAATCAGGCATGTTAAAGTTAAGCAGCATTACAAGCAAGATGTAACTAAAAACCTAAAATTCTAATTACCTAATGCCTTATAGGACCCTTACATATGGAATTATACATATTAATTATATATTAAGAGAAAAGATAAATAAACAACTGAACATTCTCAATACACATACAGTATTTTCCATCCAAATTTCCCACTCAAACATATTCCCTTTTTTTTTTTTTAGATTTTTTTTAGTTTGTTTTATTTTTGAAGATTTTTTTGAAGATTATTATTATTATTATTATTATTTATTATTATTTTTTTTTTGATATTTCAGGCATTATTTCAACATATTAAAGGTGTTTTCTTTTATTTTTATTTGTCAAATAATAAATTCTGTGCACATTAGAGGAGTCTTGGACCGCGATATAACACGTTTGCTAAGTAAGAGTAATAAACCTTAAAAAAAAAAGACCAAATTGTGAATTAAATTGTATAACATAATGATCTTAACTGTGTTTTAGTCAAACGAGTAAATCTAAGTCTAATTATTCATACAGTTGGTTGTGAGTGGAACGGCATTTGGCTCAAAATCTACTAAATAATGATCGTCCGCTGTAAACGCCGTGTGCTTTCAGTCTAACTTCATAAAGAACTTCAGTACATAGGGGCCCATGCATAGAAAGGTGGGAGTAGAACCAGCAACCACCATCCATCATGATCCGTATCAGGCGCTGCAAGGGGCCCGGGCCGACGGCGGCGGCGGTGGGGTCGGGGAGTACAACTATACACCTCCAGATCCTAAATACTTTTAATTTACACAGAAACGGAGGAGTGAACGGGAGATGTTCGCTAAAGAGGGATGAGTCAGCTGCACTACGAGTAAAAAAATACACGGCGTTTATAAACATCGGCAGCAGTGGGCGGGAGTTTTGGTGTCAGGATGAATTGGTTTATCTAAAAAAAAAAAAAAAAAAAAGGTGATTTTCAATGTAAACAAGTGAAAATCTATAGAATATGATGTTGTTTCTTCATCGCAAACAGACCTGGAGTTGTGTTTTGTTTCATTCACACATGTTTAACTCACGAATCCTGCATATTTAGTCTGAGTTCTTCTTTCTATTTTGTTTTTAAACTCATCATAGAATCATTTGGATCATTTCAGCCCTGGAATTACCAATCTGTACTAAACTAAGGGCCTGTTTACACGAGAACGTTTGTGGGTAAAAACGACAAAATATTTTATCGGAAGTGCCTTTTGTTTAGACGGTAACGGCGTTTTTGGGGCTTAAAAACGCAAAAATCTGAAACCACCCTGCAGAGTGGAAAAGTTGAATACGCTCCGCTGTAGCGTTTTCGTCTACACTGCCCAAGACGCAAAACTCTGGTCAGATCTGCTCAGGTCACGTACACGTTTATATCACATACATCACCACGTAGAGTCACCACCGAGCCGCCTTTCCACACACTTTTGCGTCACTGTATGCTCACAGATTTCCTCCTGAAAACACTCTTCTTCACGCAGAATAAAAAGTGAAGACACGACGCCACATTTGCGTCTTCTGTTCAGACCGTCATCATACAAACATAGCCTCAAGGTAATAAAATTTAAGTTGTTGCCTTGAAAACTACTGCTACATGACATCACAAGGTGGACCAGAGCATTTAGAGCTTATTATTTGAACTTTAAAGGAAATCTACTATGTATTTTTGTTGCTGTTGTTGTAATTTTTGTTTTCATTTGCACAAGTTACAACATGTTATAACTTTTTTTGTATTATTATTCAATATGTTCAGATACAGGGACATCGAATATAGCCGGTGTCACTTCGTGGAAACTGTCTGGCCTCACAGCATTAGGACTTCATTCACTCGACGGTAGGCGGGTACTTTTTTTATTTAACCAATCGCTGCTGTTTGGTCGATACGTATGTAATGCGCCAAATCCCGTAGGAAGAAGGGCAATAACGTCTTTCCCCTTGATAAAATTCACCAAACATTCTCTTCGTTTCGGCTTTAAATCCTCGATCTCGGGAATCGTTGCCAACACAGAATGTCTGTCTTCGTCTACATCCATCTCAACGCTTTGTTTATTGTTGTGCTGTACCACAAAAGGGACCCAGACAGACGCTTGAATTTGACGTCATGGCTTCACAGCTCTTCACTGATTGGACGGTGCGCCTCTACAACTTCCGGGGTTCTTGCAAATGTCTAGTGTATTCCGATTCCTGACCTAGACACTGGAGAGCCGGGCATGTTGAGAAACAAATATTTCCCTCCCTCCGTCCAAAGTAACATCATGCACATAGCATCGTTTGCAAAAAGTTAGAAAAACCTTTCCAACCCGGAGAAATAGTCCATCGAACACCGTCATAACTACACCAAACCTCTGGGCGGAACTTGGATTAGATTCAAACCTGTAGCTTTTATTTCATTACAGTTTTAAGTGTTACTCAAAAATACCTTGAAGAACGTGCATTACAATGTAGGGGTGTGCAAAAATATCAAAATATCAATATATCGTATCGTTTAATGTGATGATACAGTATCGATATATGGGCTGCTGTATCGATATATCGCCAAGAGTATTTTTTGGTATATTTTATTACATTTTTTTTGTTACAGGGCTGGAGTTTTGTTGTTTGTTTTGAGGAACGAAACTCTTTCCTGCAACACATTTGACGTTTTTACTGTTTTGATGAGTAAAATGGGCGTATTTCATATTAACTTTGCACAAGAAGTGGTTTAACAAAGACTTTTAGTATCACAGCCACAATTTAGCCTTTATTTTTTATTGAACCGCGTCGAATCGATTTGAAATATATCGTATCGAATCGAAAGTGCACTATATCGAGATATGTATCGTATCGTGGCCTATGGTATTTATCGTATCAGCAACTTCTTCATGATACCCAGCCCTATTACTGAGCGGGCTCGCCTCTCCACAGATCTGTTAAAGAAGTGGCAGAATGTTTGACCTCTGAGCCTCATTGGTCTCTGGTCGTGGATATGAAACATCAGCTGAAAAGTGTTTGCACCAGAAGAAATGACAAACTGTAGTTTTCCAGAGTCTCCAGTCTAGCGGGAGTTTTTAGAAAGATTTGTTTGAAGCGAATTCACCGTTTGCGTTTTCGTCCTTTTTTGAAAAATACCAGTGTTCGTGTAAACGGGGCCAAGTTGATAATGTGATTGCTCTAACTGCGTTTTTTTTTTTTTTTGCAAGGTAAAGATAGGATTTGTGTTAGTCTTATAGGCGAGTTTCAGCTGACGTCATTGTTATTAAAAGCCCGTGTTGCATGCTGGGAAATATTTTGGTCGGAGGCAAGAAACACGATAGCGTCAAACACAGTGCGTAACCTCGTGTATTTATCCCCAATAATGGTAAATTCCTGCTGCATTATCGGATGCACAAATAGAAGCACGGAAGAGGGAAAATGTCTTTTTCGTATTCTGAGTGAAAAGAACCACTAACGGTGAATTAAACGGCTTTCAAACATTCGCAGAGCAAACGTAGAAGATCCTAACAAACCGTGGACTCCAACAAGTTCAACAACACATCGAGACTCTTGGAGGTTTTCATCTTTTCTGCTGTGAATGGCCCAGGAGTTTCCACCAAGTCATTGTGGATATCGCCAAAGTGAATATTTGTCCAGGTAGTTGGCGATTCTGACCAGAAATTTGGTTTGGTTCCACCTTTTGTCGGGGTTGAAAAGGGTGATTTGTCGTCCATCGATGCTTATGACCAATTTCTGGTCAAATGGTCTTGGGTCCTCTGCCGTTAGAGTGGATAAATAACCGGGCTCAATACCCTTTACGTGCTTTCTCGCTCCGTCCGTCATGTTGAATTAGTGTTTCTTGCCGCCGACCAAAATAATTCCCAGCTTTTGTCAACAATGAAACTCGCCTATATGTATTGTTTTTGTTTTGTTTTTGTCTATTTTTTGTTTTTGTTTGCATCATTTCAAAACTGAAAAGCAAAAAGACAAAAAAGCTTGTTGAGGGTAACATGGGCCCTTTAACCTCTCCTCCTCGAGCAAAGGGCATCTGGTCTCCATCAGGCTCGGCCCAGACCGGAACACATTATACGAGCAGAGGACCTCCAATCGGCCTTTACAACAGAGACCTGATTAAATTCCTTCAAAGTAATGAATCATAGCTGGCAGGACGACGCGTAAACCCCAAATCCACACAGTGTCTCTTTTAAAATGGCCTCTTTTCAAACAAGACGATAACAGACGCAGCCACCCCGAACCTGCAGAGCCACGTTGTAATCATCGCCGCTCCGGCTCCCACACTCTGCACAAAACTCCCAGTTGTATAAGAAGGTCTGAGTCAGCGCTTTTCAGTTTTCCACCACACATAGGTGCTACAGACTGGAGACACAGGGTTTATATTCACCGTGTTCTCGGACGCGACGCAAACTCAGGAGGATTCACTGCTGAAGGTTTAAATCCAAGTATCGTTCGTTTGTTTTTCAATATAAAACCAAAAATAAGAAAATGAAAAAACAGAGATTTTTTTCATTATTTGTGTCCAAAATGGATAATGATTCTTTTTTTTTTTTCAGTTTTAATGTTTAAAATGAAATGTTTAAATGAAAAATGGAAAAACAGATAATGTTTTCCGTTTCCGTGATTTAAACTGTGATGCCGGACTTTAGTGCCACATACGGACTGAACCAGGACTAAACCAGGACCAAAGAGGACCAAAACAAGACTAAATCAGGACTAAAACAGAACTAAAACAGAACTAAAACAGAACTAAAACAGGCCTAAACCAGGACTAAACAGTTTTCAGTCCTGGTCTCAGTCCTGGTCTGGTCCCGGTCTCAGTTCCGGTCTGGTCCTGGTCTCAGTCCTGGTCTCAGTCCTGGTCTCAGTCCTGGTCTCAGTCCTGGTCTCAGTCCTGGTCTGGTCCCGGTCTCAGTCCCGGTCTGGTCCTGGTCTCAGTTCCGGTCTCAATCATAGTCTGGTCCTGGTCTGGTCCCGCCTCAGTCCTGGTCTCAGTCCTGGTCTCAGTCCTGGTCTGGTCCCGGTCTCAGTCCCGGTCTGGTCCTGGTCTCAGTTCCGGTCTCAATCATAGTCTGGTCCTGGTCTGATCCCGCCTCAGTCTGGTTCTGGTCTGGTCACGGACCTGGTTTAGTCCTGGTTCAGTCCTGGAGTACAAAAAATCTTGTTCCACTGCCAGATAATTTTACTTGTCAAGTGAAATTTACTCAAATTGTGATAAAACTTTCTTAATTCAAGTAATTTTAATTTAACTAGATTTAGTTTTTTGCAGAGTATTATACTAAATCTTTTTTATTTATTTATTTATTTTATTTTATTTATTTTATTTATTTTTTTACTTTCTACCATGTTATAATGTTGTTCCCTCATCAAAAATACACCTGAAGTAGTTTTATTTGTCTTACATGAATGTTTGGGTAATCTAGTGATCTCTCCCGGGCCCAATTCAAACCCTCCTTACGCCTCTATTCTCCATAAATATACCAAAAAATAAAAAATAAAATACAAAACTGTACACAACAATTTGACAAACCTGAAACAATGTGCAGTAGTTTCATTCACGGTGATCTGAAGGGGGAGTGGCTCAGCGCGGAGAGCAAAGGGAGGGTGGACTCAGAAACTAAACTGAAACTTAGAAAACGTAATACCTCGTTTTTGGTGAATTTTGCATTTTCCAAAACAATAAAAGCCACGTTATAACGCTGTTCCCTCATCAAAAACACGCCTGAAGTGGTTTTAGACGTCTTCCATGCATGTTTGGATAATCTAGCGATCTCTCTCGAGCTCAATTCGAACCTTCCTTACGTTTAGCTGTAAGATTCCAACACGACAATTCTCCAAAAAATATTAAAAAAAAGACATAAAAAATACACAACAACTTGACAAACCTGAAGCGATGTGCAGCAGTTTCGTTCACAGTGATCTGAAGGGGGAGTGGCTCAGCGCGGAGAGCAAAGGGAGGGTGGACTCAGAAACTCAAAACAATAAAAGGTAACACGCAGATCTAAATATGTTACGTGTTAGCGGTTAATACCCTAAAGATGTTCTTGACGATTTTCTTTATTTTCTGGTCCCTCCATTCCGCCTCGAGCCACGACCGAGATTTGTTTTGTTTTCAGCGTCGAATATTAAACGAAGAAAAATCGTGATGTTTTTCAGTCTCGTGCCAGATTTGTTTTGTCACTCACGCCCATCTCAACCAAGTACTAAAAAATAAGAACTTTAATCTGGCAAAAATAATAAAAGGAGCTCTGTATTAGGACAAAACTCCGGTTAAATTCCCAAATCTGCTTGATGTTTTGGCTCCGCCCACTGGCATTGCATGTTTCTGTTTGTGTGTCCTTGGGCAAGACACTTCATGCGTTTATGATGGGAGGGATTTGGAGGAGTCGCTTAAGATTGTGGAGTGAGGAGTAAAAAAAAAAAAAAAAAAAAGCAAGCTCACGGACGTCTGGGAGTGTAAACGTTGCACCATTAGAGATGTATGCAGCCGTTGCCATGGTGACAAAGTGTACACACTTTCACAAACACTGACAAAAAAGTTTGAAGATCGTCTGAAAAGTCGAGAAAAAACACGAAACGGATTTAAACGGCGCATTTTCATGATCCTGTTTAGGTGTTTAGTTCTTTCTGGTCTAATTGTGTTAAAATAAAACTCAGATTGAAGCTTAATTTGAGTAACAGAGACCACATGCGGACTAAACCCGGACTAAACCAGGACTAAACCCGGACTAAACCAGACTAAACCAGGACTAAAACAGGACTAAACCAAGACTAAACCAAGACTAAACCAAGACTAAACCAGGACTAAACCAGACTAAACCAGGACTAAACCAAGGACTAAACAGGACTAAACAGGACTAAACCAGGACTAAACAGGACTAAACCAAGACTAAACCAGACTAAACCAAGACTAAACCAGGACTAAACCAAGACTAAACCAGGACTAAACCAAGACTAAACAGGACTAAACAGGACTAAACTAAACAAGGACTAAACCAGGACTAAAAACAGAACTAAACCAGGACCAAAACAGGTCTAAAACAGGACTAAACCAGGACCAAAACAGGACTAAATCAGGACTAAAACAGAACTAAAACAAGACCAAAACAGGATTAAACCAGGACTAAACCAGGTCTAAAACAGGACTAAAACAGAACTAAACCAGGACCAAAACAGGTCTGAAACAGGACTAAACCAGTACCAAAACAGGACTAAATCAGGACCAAAACAGAACTAAAACAGGACTAAAACAAGACTAAAACAGGACTAAAACAGGACTAAACCAAGACTAAACCAGGACTAAAACAGGACTAAACCAAGACTAAACCAGGACTAAAACAGAACTAAACCAGGACCAAAACAGGTCTAAAACAGGACTAAACCAGGACCAAAACAGGACTAAACCAGGACCAAAACAGGACTAAATCAGGACTAAAACAGAACTAAAACAAGACCAAAACAGGATTAAACCAGGACTAAACCAGGTCTAAAACAGGACTAAAACAGAACTAAACCAGGACCAAAACAGGTCTGAAACAGGACTAAACCAGTACCAAAACAGGACTAAATCAGGACCAAAACAGAACTAAAACAGGACTAAAACAAGACCAAAACAGGACTAAAACAGGACTAAACCAGGCCCAAAACAGGACTAAACCAGGACTAAAACTGGACTAAAACTGGACCAAAACAGGACTAAAACCAGGACTAAACCAGGACCAAAACAGGACTAAAACAAGACCAAAACAGGACTAAACCAGGACCAAAAACAGAACTAAAACAGGACCAAAACAAGACCAAAACAGGACTAAATCAGGAACAAAAACAGAACGAAAACAGGACTAAAACAAGACTAAACCAGGACTAAATCAGGACATGATCCTGTTTAGGTGTTTAGCTCTTTCTGGTCTGATCATGTTCAAATAAGTCTCAGATTGAAGCCTAAAATTAGTGCCACATGAACCATCTCGGGACTTCAGGGACCGGCCTCCTGCTGATGCCCAGAGTCAGGACTAAACACGGGGAGTCAGAGTTTCAGGTTCACGCAGCTAAAACCTGGAACAGTCTGAACATGTGAGACTCGACTTTGACTCTGTTTAAATCAGTTCTGTTTAACTGTGCGAACAACTGAAAGGTTTTCATTCTGCACTCTTCTCTTCTCTGGATTATAAGGCGCACTGTCATTAAATGGTCTATTTTCAGACTTTTTTCACAAATAAACCGCACCGGACTTTAAATCAAAACACAACAGTTGGATGGGTCAGTCGGTTTTGTTTGTTTGTGGCGTTCACGGTGACTCTGGGCTTTGTTCAGTTGTGGCGTGTAGGGAGGGTGCTGTCTGGGGTCGCTGGATTGTCGACGTGTTCGCAGTGACTCAGTTGTTCAGTCGTGTCGAGAAGTGGCACATTGCACTCGCTTTTTCGGTTCGTTCCTCCGTTCCGCGTGGAGTGATGATTTTGTCTGTGGGTGTTTTTCGCCGTGCGGTCGCTGTCTGCTCCGTGTGTGTTTGCGTGCGCTGCGGGTGGTGCGGCTTTGTAGTTTACTGAAGTCGTACTGGGACACCTGAGTGGATTCATGTATATGGCGCTCTGGATTGCAGGGTGTGCGATCGTTTTTTGATGGGTTTAGATGCTTAAGAGCGCGTCTAATAGCCCGGGAAAATACAGCAATTAATGTCTCTCTCTCCTTTTTTAATTTTAATCTTTAATTTTATGATGATTATTTATGTTTTGATTTGTTTGTATTGTGATTTTAATGTATTTCTTATTCTGTAAAGCACTTTGAATAACATTGTGTACGAATCGTGCTGTACAAATAAACTTGCCTTGACTTCAGTCGTGCTCCGTCTGAAACAATCCACTCCTCAATAAATACTTCATGGTTATAAAAGCATCTTATTACACAGAAACACAGTATAAACGTGAACGGAGAAGAAGTGAGGAGCGCTGGGGTGCTAAACCAGGACTAAACCAGAACTAAACCAGGACTGTTTGTTGGGACTGGCCAGGAGGTGCGCCCGCGTAGACTGTCGGGTGACCGCAGATGAAAGGACCGGGCCGGGGCCGGGGCTCAGTGCAGCTGTCGCCCGATCGTGCTTTGTGGACTCTGTCTCACTCTCTCTCAAGTCCAAGATTAGTCCTGGTCTAATCCTGGTTTAGACCTGGTGTAGTCTTGTTTAGTCCTGGTTTAGTCTTGGTTATTCCTGGTTTAGTTCTGGTTTATACCTGGTTTAGTCCTGGTTTAGACCTGGTTTAGATCTGGTTTAGACCTGATTTAGTCCTGGTTTAGTCCTGGTTTAGTCTTGCTTTAGACCTGGTTTAGACCTGGTTTAGATCTGGTTTAGTCCTGGTTTAGTCCTGGTTTAGTCTTGCTTTAGACCTGGTTTAGACCTGGTTTAGACCTGGTTTAGATCTGGTTTAGGCCTGGTTTAGTCCTGGTTTAGTCTTGCTTTAGTCCTGATTTAGTCTTGGTTATTCCTGGTTTAGTCCTGGTTTAGACCTGGTTTAGTCCTGGTTTAGACCTGGTTTAGATCTGGTTTAGTCCTGGTTTAGTCCTGGTTTAGTCTTGCTTTAGACCTGATTTAGACCTGGTTTAGTCCTGGTTTAGACCTGTTTTAGACCTGGTTTAGTCCTGGTTTAGTCCTGGTTTAGTCTTGCTTTAGACCTGGTTTAGACCTGGTTTAGATCTGGTTTAGTCCTGGTTTAGTCTTGCTTTAGTCCTGATTTAGTCCTGGTTTAGACCTGGTTTAGACCTGGTTTAGATCTGGTTTAGTCCTGGTTTAGTTCTGGTTTAGTCTTGCTTTAGTCCTGATTTAGACCTGGTTTAGACCTGGTTTAGACCTGGTTTAGCCCTGCTTTAGACTTGGTTTAGACCTGGTTTAGTCCTGGTTTAGACCTGGTTTAGACCTGGTTTTAGTCCTGGTTTAGACCTGGTTTAGTCCTGGTTTAGACCTGGTTTAGTCCTGGTTTAGTCCTGGTTTAGACCTGGTTTAGACTGGTTTAGTCCTGGTTTAGACTGGTTTAGTCCTGGTTAGTCCTGGTTTAGACCTGGTTTAGTCCTGGTTTAGACCTGGTTTAGACCTGGTTTAGTCCTGGTTTAGACCTGGTTTAGTCCTGGTTTAGAACCTGGTTTAGTCCTGGTTTAGACCTGGTTTAGACCTGGTTTAGCCCTGGTTTAGTGGTTTAGTTTAGAACCTGGTTTAGACCTGGTTTAGTCTGGTTTAGTCCTGGTTTAGACTTGTTTAGACCTGGTTTAGACCTGGTTTTAGTCCTGGTTTAGACCTGGTTTAGTCCTGGTTTAGACCTGGTTTAGTCCTGGTTTAGACCTGGTTTAGACCTGGTTTAGCCTGGTTTAGACCTGGTTTAGACCTGGTTTAGACCTGGTTTATAGACCTGGTTTAGTTTTTAGACCTGGTTTAGACTTGGTTTAGACCTGGTTTAGACCTGGTTTAGTCCTGATTTAGACCTGGTTTAGACCTGGTTTAGCCCTGGTTTAGTCCTGGTTTAGTCCTGGTTTAGTCCTGGTTTAGTCCTGGTTTAGTCCTGGTTTAGTCCTGGTTAAGTCCTGGTTTAGTCCTGGTTTAATCCTGGTTTAGTCCTGGTTTAGAAAAAATTAAAACACTGTGTTGAAATTGCATTTTTCTTAACGTTTCAGGTTGTTCATAATAATATAATATTTTGTAAAGAAAGACTTCATCAGTTAACAAAGATTTCTGTCATCGATTTGCGTTTCTCTGCACAAATATTTGAACTTATTATATTTTTGGGGTTTACATGCCATGAGTTTTCAGATCCGGCCCCTCTGGGATCAAAGTCGGTTGGATACGGATTCTGACTGTGAGCGGGGTCGCCTCTCCGCAGATCTGACCTGTAACTTGGTCTAGATCGGTCTCCATCGAGATAAAACGGTTTAATTCCTAAATACTGCGAAACATTCCAGGCAAAACAGTAAAAATCTGACGCACCCTCCACCGGAAAAGTAAAAAAAAAAAAAAAAAAAAAACGGCCTTAAACTCACTCGTGTTCTTTTCGCTGACGGAAACTTCAGCGATGACCGAGCATTTTTGGAGCATGTGTCTCATATTTGGAACGTTAGAAGAACTTTCCTCTGCGGGACGGAAGGGACGGGAACAGGAACGGAGAAGGAGGGATGGAGGAGTCGGAGGAGAAGTCGGAGGAGAGTTCGGGAGGAGAGTTCGGGAGGCGTCACGGGGCCCGGAGACGCAGACGCAGCTCATTATACAGACTGCAAATGGGGAACAGGAGGTGAAGCGCCGTTTTACAAGACACATGGGCTTTGTGAAGTTCGAGAGGAAACGCAAACCAAGTATATTTAACTCTGAGCGACCAGAACAGCGCCGTCGTGTTGTTGACGACAAATACTGACAAATACAGACAAATACTGACAAATACTGACAAATACTGACAAATACTGACAAATACAGACAAATACTGACAAATACAGACAAATACTTAGACAAATACTGACAAATACTGACAAATACTGACAAATACAACAAATACTGACAAATACAGACAAATACTGACAAATACTGACAAATACTGACAAATACAGACAAATACTGACAAATACTGACAAATACAGATACTGACAAATACTGACAAATACTGACAAATACTGACAAATACTGACAAATACTGACAAATACTGACAGACAAATACAGACAAATACAGACAAATACAGACAAATACTGACAAATACTGACAAATACTGACAAATACTGACAAATACTGACAAATACTGACAAATACTGACAAATACTGACAAATACTGACAAACACGAGCTCAGTTTGTCCAGGTCGAACTATAAAACCACATGTAACTGAAAAAAATTTTTGTGACGTTAGACGGGAAACGGAACCTAAGTGAACTAGGACTAAATCAAGACTGAAACCGGACTGAAACAGGACTAAATCAGGACTAAACAAGGACTAAACCAAGATTAAAACCGGGACTAAACTAAGACTAAACAGGGGCTAAAACCAGGACTAAATCAGGACTGAAACCGGACTGAAACAGGACTAAACCGGGACTAAATCAGGACTAAACCAGGACTAAATCAGGACTAAACCAAGACTAAACCAAGACTAAAACTGGGACTAAACTAAGACTAAACAGGGGCTAAAACCAGGACTAAATCAGGACTGAAACCGGACTGAAACAGGACTAAACCGGGACTAAATCAGGACTAAACCAGGACTAAATCAGGACTAAACCAAGACTAAACCAAGACTAAAACTGGGACTAAACTAAGACTAAACAGGGGCTAAAACCAGGACTAAATCAGGACTGAAACCGGACTGAAACAGGACTAAATCAGGATTAAATCAAGACTAAACAAGGATTAATTCAGGACTAAACCAGGACTAAACCAGGACTAAACCAAGTCTAAACAGGGGCTAAAACCAGGACTAAATCAGGACTGAAACCGGACTGAAACAGGACTAAACCGGGACTAAATCAAGACTAAACCAGGACTAAACCAAGACTAAACAGGGGCTAAAACTAAGACTAAATCAGGACTGAAACTGGACTGAAACAGGACTAAACTGGGACTAAATCAAGACTAAACCAGGACTAAACTGGGACTAAATCAAGACTAAACCAGGACTAAACCAGGACTAAACCAGAACTAAACCAGGACTAAACCAAGACTAAAACCGGGACTAAACCAGGACTAAATCAGGACTGAACCTGGACTGAAAAAGGACTGAAACAGGACTAAACTGGGACTAAATCAAGACTAAACAGGGACTAAACCAAGACAAAATTAGGACTTAACCAACTCTAACTCAGGACTAAAGCAGAATACAAATCTAAACCAGAACTAAACCAGGACTTAACTTGCACTTTATCAACTCTAAACCAGGACAAAAGCAGAACCACGTAAACCTTTGTGATATTTAACTCTGAGCGACCAGAACAGCGCCGTCGTGTTGTTGACGACAAACACGGGCTCAGTTTGTCCAGGTCGAGCTATAAAACCACATGTAATTGAGAAAATGCAAAGTAGTAGAGCTGTTTAATGTCATAATGTGGAACATTCCGGGCAGAGCAATGACATCTCCATAGAAACGAACCGAAAATTTACATAGTGCATCTTTAAAAAATACAGAAAATCCAGGTTTTGTGAAGTTAGACGGGAAACGCAACTTAGTGAACTAGGACTAAATCAGGACTGAAACCGGACTGAAACAGGACTAAACCGGGACTAAACCAAGACTAAACCAGGACTAAACCAAGACTAAAACCGGGACTAAACCAAGACTAAACCAAGACTAAAACCGGGACTAAACCAAGACTAAACAGGGGCTAAAACCAGGACTAAATCAGGACTGAAACTGGACTGAAACAGGACTAAACCGGGACTAAATCAGGACTAAACCAGGACTAAACCAAGACTAAAACCGGGACTAAACCAAGACTAAACAGGGGCTAAAACCAGGACTAAATCAGGACTGAAACTGGACTGAAACAGGACTAAACCGGGACTAAACCAAGACAAGACTAAACCAGGACTAAACCAAGACTAAAACCGGGACTAAACCAAGACTAAACAGGGGCTAAAACCAGGACTAAATCAGGACTGAAACTGGACTAAACAGGGGCTAAACAAGGGCAAAACTAGGACTACACCAAGACTAAACCAGGACTAAATCAAGACTAAACAGGGGCTAAACCAGGCCTAAACCAAAACTAAATCAAGACTAAACCAGGAGTAAAACCGGGACTAAATCAAGACTAAACTAGGGCTAAACCAAGACTAAACTAAGACTAAACCAAGACTAAACCAGGACTAAACCAAGACTAAACCAGGACTAAACCAAGACTAAACCAAGACTAAACCAGGACTAAACCAAGACTAAACCAGGAGTAAAACTGGGACTAAATCAAGACTAAACTAGGGCTAAACCAGGACTAAACCAAGACTAAACCAGGACTAAACCAATAACTAAACCAGGAGAAAACTGGACTAAACAAGACTAAACAGGGCTAAACAAGACTAAACTAAGACTAAACCAAGACTAAACCAGGACTAAACCAAGACTAAACCAGGACTAAAACCAAGACTAAACCAAGACTAAAAAACCAGGACTAACCAAAGACTAAACAGGACTGGCTAAATCAAGACTAAACTAGGGCTAAACCAGGACTAAACCAAGACTAAACCAAGACTAAACCAGGACTAAACCAACACTAAACCAGGAGTAAAACCGGGACTAAATCAAGACTAAACTAGGGCTAAACCAGGTCTAAACCAGGACTGAAACAGGACTAAACAAGGAGTAACTCAAAACTAATCAGGGGCTAAACCAGGCCTAAACCAGGTCTAGACCAAGACTAAACAGGGGGTAAACCAGAACTAAACCAGGACTAAACCAAAACTAAACCAGGCCTAAACCAGGTCTAGACCAAGACTAAACAGGGGGTAAACCAGAACTAAACCAGGACTAAACCAAAACTAAACCAGGACTAAACCAAGACTAAACAAGGAGTAAAACCGGGACTAAATCAAGACTAAACTAGGGCTAAACCAGGTCTAAACCAGGACTGAAACAGGACTAAACCAGGGCTAAATCAAGATTAAACCAGGTCTAAACCAGGACGAAACAGGGGCTAAACCAAGACAAAAAGTTGGACTAAACCAACTCTAAACCAGGACAAAAGCAGAACCACGTAAACCGGGACTAAAACCAGGACTAAACTTAAAACCACGTCTAAATAATCAACATAACCTATCAAAAAAACACAACTCCGGGTCTGTTTTTGAGGAGGTAAAAACATTATAACACGTCTTAAATCTCACAAGAGTCAATTTTTACGTAATATAGGACCTTTAAAAGTTTCCATGTAGTTACGGGCGCTATTAAAAACCAGAAAAGAAAGTCTATCTACCCTGAAGGTTACCTAATACCACAATAATTCTCTCAGCTCCTGTAACAGATCGTCTTTCAGCGTTTTATGAGCTCACAAAGTCTCCAGCGAAATCCTGAATCTAATTAGTCAACGTTTGAAAACTCTCGGCCAATAGGAGCACGGCGGGGGCGGGGCTAAGGGCTGGGACTGGGCAGACTGGCAGCTCACTGACCAATCGGAAGTCAAGAAAGAAACTAATTCATAATAGAGGTTTATAAGCCAGATGCCCTTCCTGTTTTTACTCTCTCTGTTGATACAAATGTGGGACTATTTTTGTTACACTTTGTCCAAATTGGAATTGGAATAAATTTAGTTAAAGTTAGAAGTTAAAATGATTAAAAAAAACGGGTTTACTTTTTAAGACTCACTTGTTTTTAACACAGAAAAGAATAATTTTTATATATTTTTTAATCCTTGCGGTTGTTTTGTAATTATTTATGCAAACTTTTATTTAATTTTTTCCCAATTTAGCAATTTTCATAAACAAAAAATGCTAAAAACTAGAAAGAAATCAAAAAAGCCTCCCATGCTCCACCTCAAGACGTGTTATAAAGTTTTTACCTCCTCAAAAACAGACTCAGAGTTGTGTTTTGTTGATAAATTATGTAGATTATTATTTGGACGTGGTTTTAAGTTTAGTCTGGTTTTAGTCCCGGTTTACATGGTTCTGCTTTTGTCCTGGTTTACAGTTGGTTTAGTTCAACTTTAGGACTGGTTTAGTCTTGAATTAGTCCAAGTTAAGTCCTGGTTTAGTCCTGGTTTACCTGGTTTAGATGTGTATTCTAGTTTAGTCCTGGTTTAGAGTTGGTTCAGTTCTAATTTTGTCTTGGTTCAGTCCCTTTTAGCCTTGGTTTAGTCCTGGTTTAGTCCTGGTTTAGTTTTGGTTTAGTCCTGGTTTAGTCCTGGTTGAGACTTGGTTTAGTCTGGTCGAGACTTGGTTTAGTCTTGGTTTAGTTTGGTTTTAGTCTTGGTTTAGTCCTGGTTGAGTCTTGGTTTAGTCCAGGTTGAGTCTTGGTTTTGTCTTGGTTTAGTCGTGGTTTGGTCCTTGTTCAGTACTGGTTTAGTCCTCTGGTTCAGTCCTGGTTCAGTCCTGGTTCAGTCCTGGTTTAGGTCTGGTTTAGTCTGGTTTAGTCCTGGTTCAGTCCTGGTTTAGTCCTGGTTTAGTCCTGGTTTAGTCCTGGTTGAGTCTTGGTTTAGTCCTGGTTTAGTCTGGTTTAGGTCTGGTTTAGTCTGGTTTACCTGGTTTAGATGTGTATTCTAGTTTAGTCCTGGTTTAGAGTTGGTTCAGTTCTAATTTTGTCTTGGTTCAGTCCCTTTTAGTCTTGGTTTAGTCCTGGTTTAGTCCTGGTTGAGACTTAGTTTAGTCCTGGTCGAGACTTGGTTTAGTCTTGGTTTAGTCTTGGTTTAGTCCTGGTTTAGTCCTGGTTGAGACTTGGTTTAGTCATGGTTTAGTCTTGGTTTAGTCCAGGTTTAGTCTTGGTTTAGTCCTGGTTGAGTCTTGGTTTAGTCCTGGTTGAGACTTAGTTTAGTCCTGGTTGAGACTTGGTTTAGTCCTGGTTGAGACTTAGTTTAGTCCTGGTTCAGTCCTGGTTTAGTCCTGGTTTAGGTCTGATTTAGTCCTGGTTTAGTCCTGGTTTAGTCCTGGTTCAGTCCTGGTTCAGGTCTGATTTAGTCCTGGTTCAGTCCTGGTTTAGTCCTGGTTTAGGTCTGATTTAGTCCTGGTTCAGTCCTGGTTTAGTCCTGGTTCAGGTCTGATTTAGTCCTGGTTCAGTCCTGGTTTTAGTCCTGGTTTAGTCCTGGTTCAGTCCTGGTTCAGTCCTGGTTCAGTCCTGATTTAGCCCTTGTTTAGTCTTGCTTTAGTCCAGGTTTAGTCCAGATTTTGTCCTGGTTTAGTCCTGGTTTAGCCAGATTATTAAAAAAATAATGAATAATTAAATAAATAAATAAAAACACTGGAAAAACAAACATGAATCGTCACTCAAATCCAATTTGGTCCAAATAATAAAAAGTCTCTCTATTTTTCCTTCAGTATAAAAATTTAAAAACACAATTATAGACTTTTTAAAACTCATATATCTATTAAAAAAATAAATAAATAAATAAAAACTGATCAGGAGAACCAAGCAGACGGAAAAAAGTTTGCACATAAAATATTGTCAGCAACAGAAAAAAAAGATAAACATGAAATAAATAAATAAAATAATAATAATAATAAAATAAAAGCAGTGAGACGACGTGATGAGCGTTTTAGATTTATATTTATATAAGAACATGTTACAGTGGACAGTAAATGTAAACATTGAGCGGATGTGAAAGAGTTTACAGAACGGAAATACCCGAAAACCTCCAGAGATACGAGCGCAGAGCAGAGAGAACAGCAAGGCTCAAAGGCTCAACGGCACAACGGCAGTAAACACACACACACACACGCACACACACACACACACACACACACGCACACGCGCACGGCGAGTCGACCGCACGCCAACGCTAATCGAATGTTTAGCCCCGGCGTCACATGTTATCGTCTCGGCGCTAATGGAGCGACCGGGCTAATGTGTAAAGAGACTCGTTTAAAAATAGAGACGGACCCTTTCTGCTCAACACGCTCAGAGAGAGAGAGAAGAGAGAGGGAGAGAAGAGGAGAGAAGAGAGGGAGGAGAGGGAGAGAGAGAGGGAGAGAAGAGAAGAGAGGAGAAGAGAAGAGAAGAGAGAGAGAGAGAGAGAGAGAGAGAAGAGAAGAGAAGAGAGAGAGAGAGAGAGGGAAGAGAAGAGAGGAGAAGAGAAGAGAGAGAGGGAGAAGAGAAGAGAAGAGAGAGAGAGAGAAGGAGAAGAGAGAGAGAGAGAAGAAGAAGAGAAGAGAGAGAGAGAGAGAGAGGGAGAGAGAAGAGAAGAGAGAGAGAGAGAGAGAGAGAGAGAGAAGAGAAGAGAGAGAGAGAGAGGAGAAGAGAAGAGAGAGAGAGAGAGAGAGAGAGAGAGAGAGAGAGAGAAGAGAGAGAAGAGAGAAGAGAGAGAAGAGAAGAGAGAGAGAGAGAGGGAGGGAGAGAGAGGGAGGAGAAGAGAAGAGAGAAGAGAGAAGAGAAGAGGAGAGAGGGAAGAGAGAGAGAGGAGAAGAGAAGAGAAGAGAGAGAGAGAGAGGAGGAGAGAGGAGAGGGAAGAGAGAGAGAGAGAGAGAAGAAGAGAAGAGAAGAGAGGAAGAGAGAGAGGGAGAAGAGAGAGAAGAGAGAGAGAGGAGGAGAAGAGAAGAGAAGAGAGAAGAGAAGAGAGAGAGGAGAGAAGAGAGAGAAGAGAGAGAGAGAGAGAGAGAGAGAGAGAAGAGAGAGAGAAGAGAAGAGAGAGAGAGAGAGAGAGAGAGAGAGAGAAGAGAGAGAGAAGAGAAGAGAAGAGAGAGAGAGAGAGAGGAGAAGAGAGAGAGGGAGAGAGAGAAGAGAAGAGAGAGAGGGAGGAGAAGAGAGAAGAGAAGAGAGAGAGAGAGAGAGAGAGGGGAGGAGAAGAGAAGAGAGAGAGGGAGGAGAAGAGAAGAGAGAGAGAAGAGAAGAGAAGAGAGGGAGAGGAGGAGAGAGAAGAGAGAGAGGAGAAGAGAAGAGAAGAGAGAGAGAGAGAGGAGAAGAGAAGAGAGAGAGAGGGAGAAGAGAGAAGAGAGAGAGAGAGGAGAAGAGAAGAGAAGAGAAGAGAGAGAGAGAGAGAGAGAGAGAGGAGAGAGAGAGGAGGAGAGAGAGGGAAGGGAGGAGAAGAGAAGAGAGGGAAGAGAGAGAGGGAAGAGAGGAGAGGGAGGAGAAGAGAGGGAGGAGAGAGAGGGAAGAGAGGAGAGGGAGGAGAGGAGGAGAAGAGAGGGAGGAGAAAGAGAAGAGAGAGGGAGAGATGGAGAGAGAAGAGAGGGAAGAGAGAGGGAGGAGAAAGAGAGGGAGAGAGCAAGAAGAGAGGGAGGAGAGAGGGAGAAGAGAGGGAGAGAGAGAGAAGAGAGGGAGAAGAGAGGGAGGAGAGAGAGAGAGGGAGGGAGGAGAAAGAGGGAGAGCAGGTGAGAGGGAGAATGAAAAAAGGTAGAAGAGAGAGAAGAGAGAGAGGGAGAGATAGAGGGAGGGAGGAGAGGGTGGAAGAGAGAAGAGAGAGAGGAAGGAGAAAGAGAGGGAGAGCAGATGAGAGGGAGAATGAAAGATAAGGGAGAGAGAGGGAGAGAAAATGAGAGAAAAGAGAGAAGGAGGGGGGCTAAGAGGGGAGAGAGAGAAAGGAGAGGAAAGAAAGAAGGGAGGGGCAAGAGATAGAGGAGAGAGAGGGAGGAGCAAGAGAGTGAAAGAAAGAGGAGAGTGAGAGAAAATGAGAGAGAGAGAGAAAGAGAGAGAGAGGAGCAAGGAGAGAGTGAGAGCAGATGAGAGAGGGAGAAAGAGAGATAAGGGAGAGAGAGAGAAAATGAGAGAAGACAGAGAGGGGAGAGAGGAAGGAAGAGAGAGAGAGAGAGGAGGGAGAGGTGAGAGAGAGAGGAGAGAGAGAGGGGGAAGAGAGAGCAAGAGAGAGAGAGAGGAAAGGGGGAGAGAAGAGAAATACAGAAAGAAACAAAGATGAGATTTAGAGAAAATGAGAGACAGAGAGAGAGAAAAGGAGAGATAGAGGAGAGAGAGAGAAGAGAGAAAGTGAGAGAAAAAGAGGAGAGAGAGAAAATGAGAGAGAGTGAAAAGAGGAAGGAGACAGAGAAGGAGAGAGAGGAGAGGGGGAAAGGGCATGAGATAAGGGAGCGAGAGAGAGCAAGGGAAGAGAGATAGGGAGAGAGAGAAGAGGAGGGAGGGCCAAGAGATAGAGGAGAGAGAGGGGGGAAGAGAGAGAGAGAGAGAAAAAAACATGAGAGTGTGAGAGAAAGAAAGAAGAGGAGAGAAAGAGGAGAGAGAGAGAAAATGAGAGCGAGAAGACCAAGGAGAGAGAGAGATAGAGAGAGGGAGGGAGTGAGGGAGAAAGAGAGAGAGGAGAGAGAAAAGGAGAAACAGGGAGAGAGAAGGGAGAAGGGGAATGAGATAGAGGAAAGAGAGAGAGGGAAGACAGAAGAGAGGAGGGAGACAGAGATAGAGAGAGGAGAGGGGAGGAGAAAGAGATGGCAAGTTACAAGAGAGAGAGAAAGAAAGAAGAGAGGAGAAAGAGAGGAGAGAGAGAGAGAGAGGGGACTGAGGGTTTTAATATCCCACCAAACATGGGTAAATGCCAAGGGGGCGGAGCCTGATCCTGACACATGTGGCGGGCAGAGGGGCAGAGGGCGGAGGGGCAGAGGGGCGGAGAGAGGGAGCGGGCGGAGGTAGAGACGGAGAGAGAGAGAGAGAGGAAGAGGGGGAGCGGGCCGGTGGGACGGGCGCCTCCGAAAGAGACACTTAAAAATAGACAGTCTGCTTATTATTAAACTTAAAGTGCAGCAGACGAGAGGAGCTGGACCCGGCCCCGCCCCCTGCCCCACTCCCCTGACCACCACACACCACGGAAAACCACGGAACACCACGGAAAACCACGGAAAACTGTGGGAAAACTACGGAAAACTGTGTATTTATAGACACGAGACAGATAACGATGGAATAAAATGTGACAGCAGGACAAAAACAGGACAATACGACAATTTCAAACTCGATACTCAAAACTGATTCTGATATCACAACGAAAATAAAAACTCTCTTTATTTAAACACCAGAATGTGATTTTCAACTTTAAATCTGAGTATTTTGTTTTATTTTCCCACGTGGTTTCACATCTGTACGATGAGACCAGTTTTAATATCGATTATTTTACGATTTTTGATATTTTTGACAACAATAAAAAAATATAAACTAAAAATATAAATATAAACTAAAAATAAACAAAAAAAAAACCTAAAAATATAAACAAAAATAAATAAATAAACTAAAAAATATAAACAAAAAATATAAACTAAAAAATATAAATAAAAAAAACTAAAAAATAAACTAAAAATATAAAAAAAAAAAATATAAATATAAAAAAACTAAAAAAAATAAACTAAAAATATAAAATAAACTAAAAATATAAACAAAAAAAACTAAAAATATAAACTAAAAATATAAATAAAAACTAAAAAAACTAAAAATATAAACTAAAAATATAAATAAACTAAAAAAAAAAAAAAACTAAAAATATAAACTAAAAATATAAATATAAACTAAAATAAACTAAAAAAAAATAAAATAAAAATATAAAAAATATAAATATAAACTAAAAATAAACAAAAAACTAAAAATATAAACTAAAAATATAAATATAAACTAAAAATAAACAAAAAAAAACTAAAAATATAAATAAAAAAAATATAAATAAACTAAAAAGAAAACTGTGTATTTATAGACACGAGACAGATAAGGATGGAATAAAATGTGATAGCAGGACAAAAACAGAACAATACGACAATTTCAAACTCGATTTATACTCAAAACTGATTCTGATACGACCATAATAATAAAAAGTCTTTATTTAAACACTAGAATGTGAATTTTCAACTTTAAATCTGAATATTTTGTTTTATTTTCCCTCGTGGTTTCATATCTGTACGATGAGACTAGTTTTAATATCGATTATTTTACGATTTTCGATATTTTTGACAACAATAAAAAGCTTTATGTTGAAAACAAACGCAAACTAACTTAACTTAAAACATTAAAAAGTAATATATTACAATTACGTATTAGTTTTATAGCTTTTCAACATTTAATAAAAGTGTGTTCATAAATTTAAAGAAAATATTGTAAACTAAAAATATAAACTAAAAATATAAACTAAAAATATAAATAAACTAAAAAAAACTAAAAATATAAACTAAAAATATAAATATAAACTAAAAATAAACTAAAAATATAAACTAAAAATATAAATATAAACTAAAAATAAACAAAAAAAACTAAAAATATAAACTAAAAATATAAATAAAAAAAAAAAACTAAAAATATAACTAAAAATATAATAAACTAAAAAAAAAAAACCTAAAAATATAAAACTAAAAATATAAATAAAAAAAAAAACTAAAAATATAAAAAAATATAAATACTAAAAAAAAATAAAAAAATAAACTAAAAATAAAATAAAAACTAAAAAAAACAAAAAAAACTAAAAATATAAACTAAAAATATAAACTAAAAAAAACTAAAAAAATATAAACTAAAAATATAAAATATAAAACTAAAAATAAACTAAAAAATATAAACTAAAAATATAAATACACTAAAAATAAACAAAAAAAAAAAAAACTAAAAATTTACTTAGTTTTTTTAGTTTTCTGGTAGAGGTCAAATGTTTTTCCTCCATGAAGACGTCATTGCTTTGTCTGGAATGTTTCACAGTATGGCTTTAAACCTTTCTATCTTCATGGAAACCAAACCAGACCAAGTTACAGGTCAGATCTGTGGAGAGGCGACCTCGCTCACAGTCACAATCTGAGTTTTTCTGAGTATTTTTGAGCTTTAAAATCAGCTGTAATTGAGTAAATGTAAAAGTAGAGATGTTTCATGTCACACTGTGGGACATAAGAAGCAGAGCAATGACGTCTCCATGGAAACCAGAAGGTGATGGATCCCCAACCCGAAATGTTACACAGTGCATCTTTAAGATATGTGCTGTAGATCGTCGTTTTACATTTTTGTTGATTAAAAACTGTAACGATGATTTAAAAATGTTTTAGTGAAACAAACTGTTCAAGAACGACAGTTTTTCACAGAGAGAGGAAGAGAGAGAGAAGAGAAAGAGGGGAAAGAGGAAGAGAGAGGGCGAGAAGAAAGAGGGGGACAAGAGAGAGATGGAAAGAGAGGGAGAGAGACAGAATGAGGAGAAAAAGAGAGAGAGAGAAAGAGAGGAGGGAGACAGAGAGAGAGATGGACAGAGAGGGAGAGAGAAAGAGAGAGGAGAGAGAGACGGGAAGACAGACAGAGAGAGAGAGAGAGGGGGAGAGATGGAAGGAAGAGAGGGAGAGACAGAAAAAAAAGAGAGGAGAGAGACGGAAGGAGGAGAAATACAGAGAGAGGGAGAGAAAGAAAGACAGAGGAGGGAGAGAGGGGAAGACAGAGAGAGAGAGAGAGAGAGAGAGAGATATGAAAAGAGAGGGAGAGACAGAGAGAGAGAGAAAAAAGAGAGAGGAGAGAGAAGAAAAGAAGGAAGGAGGAGAAATAGAGAGAGGGAGAAAGAAAGAGAGAGAAGAGAGATGGAGAGAGAGAAAAAAGTGAGAGGAGAGAGAAGGAAAGAAGGAAGGAGGAGAAATAGAGAGAGAGGGAGAGAGAAAGAAGAGAGAGAGAGAGAGGAAGACAAAGAGAGGGGGAGAGAAGGAAGACGGAGACAGAGAGAGAGGAGAGAGATGGAACGAGGAGAAATGATAGAGAGAGACGGAGAGAAAGAAAGAGAGAGGGGAGAGAGAGAGAAGAGAACACAGAGAGAGAGACAGATGGAGAGAAGGAGAAAAAAGAGGAGAGAGATGATGGAAAGAGGAGAAATAGAGAGAGAGGGGCAGAGAAAGGAGGGAGAGAGAGAGAGTGAGGGATGAAAAGAGAGGGAGAGAGACGTAAAGAGGAGAAATAGAGAGAGAGAGAGAGGAGTAAGCCAAAGAGAGGGAGAGAGAAGGAAGACAGAGAGAGAGAGAAAAGAGAGAAAGGGAGGGGAGAGAGAAGAGAGAGTTAGAGATAAAGAGGAGAAAGACGGAAAGAAGAGGAAGAGAGAGAGAAAGAGAGATAGAGGGAGATAGTACAAATGGCTCCAGCGACTTCCTGTTCACGACGACTGACATTTTAACTTTTTCAGTGGGCGGAGACAGGGGGTAGGTGAAAACAGACATTTTACGGCACTCAAGATAATACAGAACGACTCAAACACGCAATGTAAATGTAAATAAAATATATAAAAGTATATTAAAAAAAAATTAAGGAAGAAAAAAAATGTAAAGAAAAAATAAATTAAAAGAAGAAAAAATAAATAAATAAATAAAAAAAAAAAAAATAAAAAAATAAAATAAAATAAATTAAAAGAAGAAAAAAAAAAAAGAAAGAAAAAAAATAAATAAAAAGAAAAAAAAATGAATTAAAAAAACAAAATAAATTAAAAGAAGAAAAAAAATAAAAGAAGAAAAAAAGAAATAAAAGAAAAAATTAAAAGACGAAAAAACTAAAAGAAAACATGTGGGGGAAAAAAAGAAAAAAAAAGAAGAAATAAGGGTGTTTCTTTGTTGCGAGGATGTAAGGTTTGCACAATAGCCGTAGTGTCACGACCACAATCGTACCAGGGAGGAAGGAGTGAACAGATTGGAGAAAGATTGTAAACAGACGGAGAAAGCCAAGAGAAAATCCAATTATTTACAAGGAGAGAAACCTGAGACACCGACGGCAACTTGTGAAGTACACGTCTGTGGGTTTGGTAGTTTAATCTCTCTCTCTCTCTCTTCTTTGTCTACTTTTCATCTCTGTCTCCCCCTCCTCTCTCCTCATATCTGCTTTTTTTTCTACCTCCTCTCTACCTCTCTTTCTCTCTCTCTCTCCCTTCCTCCTCTAGTTTTTCCTCCTCTCTCTTCCTTCTCTCTCTGCCTCCTTCTCTTCCTCCTCTCTTTTCGCAGTCTCTCTCTCCCTCTCTTCCTCCTCTTTCTGTCTCTTTGTCTCTCACTCTCTTTCCTCTCTCTGTCTGTCTCTCGATCTCCCTCTCCTCCTCCTCTCTCTCTCTTCTTCTCTCTGTCTCTCTCTCCCTCTCGTCTTCCTCTCTCTCTTCTGTCTCTCTTTTTCTCTCTTCTTCCTCATCTCTCTTTCTTCCCCTCTCTCTTCTCTCTGTCTTTCTCTCCCTCTTACATCTCTTTGTCTCCCTCTCTCTCTTTGTCTCCCCCTCTCTCTGTCTCTCTCTTTCTCTCTTCTTCCTCATCTCTCTTTCTCCTTCTCTCTCTCCTCTCTGTCTCTCTCTCCCACTTACTTCTCTTTCTGTCTCCCTCTGTCTCTTTGTCTCCCCCTCTCTCTCCTCTCTCTGTCTCTCTCCCTCTCTATCTCTCTCTTCCTTCCATCTCTCTCTCTCTCTCTTCCTACCATCTCTCTCTTCCCCTCTCTCTCTCTTCCTCCCATCTCTCTCTCTCTCTCTTCCTCTCCATCTCTCTCTCTCTCTCTCTATCACTCTCTCTTCCTGTCTCTCTATCTCCCTCTCTTCCTTCCATCTCTCTCTTCCCCTCTCTCTCTCTCTTCCTTCTATCTCTCTCTCTCTATCTCACTCTCTTCCTCTCTCTCTCTCCCTCTCTTTGTCTGTCTCTCTCTCTCTCTATCTCCCTCTCTTCCTCCCATCTCTCTCTCTTTCTCCCATCTCTCTCTCTTCCTTCTATCTCTCCCTTCCTCTGTCTCTCTCTTCCTCTTTCCCACTCTTCCTTCCTTCTCTCTCTCTTCCTTCTCTCCTTGCCTCTTTTACCATTTCTTTTCCTTCTCTTCTCCCCCTCTCTCTCTCTCTGTCTCCCCAATCCCTCTCTCTCTCCCTCTCTCTCCCTCTCTCCCTCTCTCTCTCCCTTCTCTCCCTCTCTCTTTCTCTCTCCCTCTCTCCCTCCCTCTCTCCTTCTCTCTCCCTCTCTCCCTTCTCTTCCCTCTCTCCCTCCTTCCCTCTCTCCCTCTCTCTTCTTCTCTCCTTCTCTCTCCCTCTCTCTCCCTCTCTCCTTCTCTCCTCTCTCTCTCTCTCTCCCTTCTCTCTTTCTTCTCTTCCCTCCCTCTCTCCCTCTCTCTCTTCTCTCCCTCTCTCCCTTCTCTCCCTCTCTCCCTTCTCTCTTTCTCTATCCCTCCCTCCCTCTCTCCCTCTCTCCCTCTCTTCTCCCCCTCTCTTTTCTCGTGCTCTGGTCTTTGGTCGCGCTCCAGAGGATATTCTGCTCTGCTCTTTTGTCCCGTGCCAAGAATCCTCGGCTGCAGTTGTGGAGTTGTGCCGTATTACATCACACTCTCTCTCTCTCTCTCCATCCCTCTCTCCTTCTCTCTATCTCTCCGTCTTCCCTCGCTCGTGCCGAGAATCACCAAAGTTTGGCCCGGGCGCAGACAGACTTGGACCGGCGACAGTGTAAAAATGAGATGATCGAGGAAACGTCTGCTGAAATCATCTCGTACAGTGGATCTGCGGGAGACTGAACGAGCGACGGGGTCAACAGGTTCCAGAGAAAAAAACTAAACAAAAACCACTTTATGAATTATTAAACGGGAAAATATACACGTCTGATCTACGGATGGGAATGAAATGTAAATAAAAAACGCACAAAATTATAACGCAAAACAAAAAAATGGCAAAGATACTGCAGAATGAGCATGTTTAAAAAAAAGTTCACAGACTTCAAGTGTTAAAATGGGCGTGTCTACGAACTGTAAAACTAAAATGTACATTAAAAACACAAAAATAAACAGAAACAGTTCATAATTTCAGATTCTCAACTCCATTTGGATCATCTCTACAAAAAGACGATTTTTAACGAAGAAATGTTTAAAGTCAAAATACGAGAAATATTTCATGATGTTAACTCAATTTTTTGTTTCTTTCAAATGTTTTAAAAAAGTTCACAGACTTCAGTGTAATAGTTTAAGTGTTAAAAACTATAAACCGGAGAAATCTTTTTAGAAACATCTATTAAAAACACATAAATAAAGAAAAACTGTTTATAATTTCAGATTCTCAACTCCATTTTGATCATCTCTGCTGCTGGTACGCAAAAATACCACAATTTTTAAGTCAAAAATGTTAAGTTAACTCAAAATAAAAGACGCATTTTGTGATTTTAACTCCTGTTTTTTCCTTTTTTTACGTCTAAAAAAGTTCACAGACTTCAGTGTAATAGTCTAAGTGTTAAAGAGGGCGTGTCTAAGAATGTACAACTATAAACCGGAGAAATCTTTTTAGAAACATCCATTAAAAACACATAAATAAAGAAAAACTGTTTATAATTTCAGATTCTCAGCTCCATTTTGATCATCTCTGCTGTTGGTATCCAAAACTATGCCCATTTTGAACTAAAAAAAGTGAAGTTAATTCAAAATACAAGACATATTTCATGATATTAACTCCTGTTTTTCCAGTTAAATATATGTTTAAAAAAAGTTCACAGACTTCAATGTAATAGTCTAAGTGTTAAAAAGGGCGTGTCTACAAACTGTACAACTGTAAACCGGAGAAATCTTTTTAGAAACTTACATTAAATTCACATAAATAAACATTAACAGTTTATAAATTCAGATTCTCAACTCCATTCTGATCATCTCTACTGCTGGTATGCAAAAAAAAAGCCCATTTTAAATTCAGAAATATTAAGTTAACCCAAAATACAAGACCTATTTTGTGATATTAACTCCAGTTTTCCTTTCTTGCTTAAGTTTTAAAAAAGTTCACAGACTTCAGTGTAACAGTTTAAGTGTTAAAAAGGGCGTGTCTATGTACTGTACAACTATAGACTGGAGAAATCTTTTTAGAAACGTACACAAAAAACACAGAAATAAACGATAATAGTTCATAATTTCATTTTGATCATCTCCCTGCTGCTGGTAAACAAAAAACTTGACCATTATGAACAAAGGAACGTTAAGTTAACTCAAAATACAAGACCTATTTCATGATATTAACTCCTGTTTCTGGATAAAGCCGGTTAAATATATGTTTAGAAAAAGTTCACAGATTTCAGTGTAACAGTCTAAGTGTTAAAATGGGCGTGTCTATGTACTGTACAACTGTAAACCGGAGAAATACTTTTATAAATGTACTCTAAAAACACATAAATAAACAAAAACTGTTTATAATTTCAGATTCTCAGCTCCATTTTGCTCATCTCTACTGCTGGCGCCCAAAAAAACCAAGCATTTTGAACTCAGAAATGTTAAGTTAACTCAAAATCCCAGACCCGTTTGGTGATATTAACTCGTGTTTTCCCTTTCTGGATAAAGCCGGTTAAATGTATTAATAGAATCATGTTGGTTGCAGTGCTTGGTTACATCAGTTTAAAAGAGAAGGTCATCGAGATTTACTGGAGTTCTGTGCTGGAGTTCACTATTTGGCAAGTAACAACCGGGTCGTAATAAAACATTAGAGGGTTCGGGGCTCGTGGTTTTAAGAATTACACTGAAAATGGAGCTGAATTTGAAGATTTGAAGCAGCAAAGTTTGGAAATTCGAAGTCGTTTTTGCTGAATTTGTAGCGCGTTTTCAGCGTTCTTGGGCGAATTAAAGGTGCGCTGTGTAACTTTTTGGTTGGAGGGGTCTGTCACCTGCTTGTTTCTATGGATACGCCATTGCTCTGTCTGAAATGTTCCACAGTATGACTTTAAACAGCTCTATTTCTTACTTTTATTCAATCACGGGTGGATTCGTAGCTGAAAAACACCTCAAAAAACTTTCATTCTGACTGGTGAGCGGGGTCGCCTCTCCACAGATCTGACCTGTAACTTGGTCTTGCTTTGGTTTCCATGCAGACAGAAAGGCTTAATGCCATACTGCGAAACATTCCAGACAAAGGAATAACATCTCCGCGGAGAAAAAAAAACGCTCGACGGAAAGTTACACGACGCACTTTTAAAATGAAAACTTCACAACAAAATTTTATAAACAAGTTAGAGCTGCACTGCGTGAGGGTCCGTTATCTCCTCGTCTCCATGGTGATGTTATCGCTTCGTCCAGAACGCTCCGAAGCATCCCACTGAACACCGGCGAGCCAAGTTACACACGTCAGATCTGCGGAGAGGCGATCCCCCCGCTCGTGTTTTTTTAAGAAATAAAAAACACCTGGATTTGAGGAAATGCGAGATTGATTCGTTTAAAGCTACTGTGGAACATTTCAGAGCAAGCAATAAAGTCAAGTGACAGATCCTAGACTAGAAAAGTTACAGAATGCACCTTTACGCTCGAGGTAAGTGCATTTGGAGACAGAATTTTGGCCACTTTTTAACACCTTTATCAAATCAGCATCTTAAACTCAAACTTGCACACGAATATTAAACACTTCAATGAAAAATTTTAATTCTAATCACGAAAAGCAACCATCAAAACTCAAACTTTTTCCCCCCCAAACACCTGGAACCTTCTTGACTTCTGCTTAAATCCGCGAACACGACTTAACCCTTTGAACGCCGGCGTGATGCGAGAAATAAAGCGGGATTAAAACAAACTAAATAAATAAAAGTTTGTAGGTTTCTGTGAGAAGAGCGGGGGCAGGAAGGGGGCTAGACAAAAGGGCGTGTATGAGCTGGTGGGCACATGGACGTGTGAGCGAGGCTCTAGTGGACACCGTGTACCGAGGCCAGCGCTGACAGCTTGATAAATGGATCACTCACTTGCAAACGTGACGGCGTAGAACGGGCCGGCCACAGCCAAGAAGATCAACAGCTGGAACTTCATCCTGTCTTCCGAATCTCTTCTCTTTCTCCAAGGATTAAAGAAACGTTCAAGAAGCAGGTCCCGTCCGGTAGAGATGTCTGATGGGATGTCCTTGAAAGGGGGAGTCTTGTAATAATAATACAAAAAAAAAAAACGGGAGAGAAAAAAGAGAGTGAGAGGAAAAGTTTGCGGAGAGATCGTTTTTGGACGAGAGCTGGTAGAGGCACAGCTGAAGTGAGCGCGAGGGGAGCGAAGGAGGGTTTGGTTGGGCTCTGGTGGGATGAGAAGCAACAGGCAGGTTCCTGGAGGGGAGGAGGGAGAGAAGGAGGGAAGGAGGGAGGGAGAGGGAGGGAGAGGGAGGGGAGGGTCCCGGGCCTGGCACAAGGGTTGGACTGAACACCCTGTAACGTGTATGGAAGATGAAGGGGAGGTGTGTGAGAACATAGAAAGTGTAGAGCGTTAAAGGGATAGAGGGAGGAGAAGAGGAAGGAGAGACGGAGGAGAGGAGGAAGAGGGGAAAGATAAAACGCATAGGGAAGGAGTAGAGGGAGGAGGAGGAGAGGAAAAAGGAGAGGAGGTGTGAAGGGAGAGAGGAAGAGGAGAGACAGAATAAAGTAGAGAAAGAGAGAGGAAGGGGAAGAGGAGGAGGAGTGGAGGAGGAGTCAAGGGGTAGAGGAAAGATAAAATACACAGAGGAGAAGTAGAAGAGGAGGAGGAGTGGAGGAGAGGAAAAGGAGAGATAGACTAGAGGAGGAGTAAAGGAAGGAGGAGAGGAGGTGTAGAGGACTAGAGGAAGAAGAGAGAGATAGAATAAATAGAGGAGGAGTAGAGGAAGAGGGAGAGGAGGTGTAGAGGTAGAGAAGGGAGAGATAGAATAAATAGAGGAAAGTAGAGAAAAGGAGAGAGGAGGAGAGGAATAGAAAAAGGAAGATAGAATAAATAGAGGAGTAAAGGAAGGAGGAGAGGAGGTGTAGAGAGAGGAAGAAGAGAGAGAAAATAAATAGAGGAGGAGGAGAGGAGAAAAAAAGGAGAGGAGGTATAGAGGAGGAGAAGAAAAGGAGAGATAGAATGAATAGACAAGGAGTAGAGAAAGGAGGAGAGGAGGCGTAGAGGAGGAAGAGGAAAGATAGAATAAATAGAGGAGTAGAGGAAGGGTTAGAGGAAGAGGAGAGATAGAATACATAGAGGAGAAGTAGAGGAAGGGGGAGAGGAAAAAGGAGAGGAGGTGTAGAGGAGCAGAGGAAGAGGAGGAGAAGAGGAGGGGAAAAGAAGGGATAGAGGAGCACTGAAGGGGGAGAGGAGGGAGAAGAGGAAGAGGGAGAGATGGATAGAGGAGTGTAAAGGGAGAGAGGAAGAATAAATAAAAGAGTAGGGAAGGGATGGAGGAAGAAGGAGAGATTGATAGAGGAGAGTCAAGGGGGAAAGAGGAGAGATAGAATAAATAGAGGAGGAGAGGAAGGGTTAGAGAAAGAGAGAGGAGGAATAGAGGAGTAGTAAAGGGATAGAGGAAGAGAAAAGAGGAGTAGAGGGAGGAAGTGGGAGAGGAAAAGAAAAGATAGAATAAATAGAGAAATAGAGGAAGGGGGAAAGAAGAGATAGAGGAGCAGATGAAGAGGAGAGATAGAATAAATAGAAGAGTAGAGGAAGGGTTAGAGGAAGAGAAAAGATAAAAATAAATAGAGGAGGAGTAGAGGAGGGAAGGGGGAGAGGAACAGAAGAGATAGAATAAATAGAGGAATAGAAGAAGGGATAGAGGAAGAGAGAGGAGGGATAGAGGAGTAGTCAAGGGGAAGAGGAAAAGGAGAGATAGAATAGAAAGAGTAGAGGAAGGGTTGAAAGAAGATAGGAGGGATAGAGGAAGAGGAAGGAGAGGGGCAGAAGAATAGCCAATGGGAAGAGGGAAGAGAAGAGATAGAATAAATAGAGAGGTAGAAGAAGGGATAGAGGAACAGTTAAAGGAGAGGAAGAGAGAAAAGACAGAATAAACAGAGGAGGAGTAGAAAAGAAAAGAGAAAAGAAGAGAGAATAAATAGAGGAATAGAGAACGGGGGAGAGGAAGAGGAAAGATAGAATAAATGGAGGAGTAGAGGAGGAGAGAGGAGAAATAGAGGAATAGTTAAGGGATAGAGGGAGAGATGAGTAGAGGACAGGGGAGAGGAAGAGGAGAGATAGAATAAATAAAAGAGCAGACGGAGGGATAGAGGAAGAGAGAGAAAGAAGGGATAGAAGAGTAGAAAAGAGGGAGAGAAAGAGAAAAGAGAGAAAAGCAGAGGAGAGGAGAGGAGAGGAAGGAAGGGAGAGAGGAAAAGAAGAGATAAAATAAATAATGCAACAGAGAAGGGGGAGAGGAGGGACAGAGGAGGAGGAGGAGGAGTAAAGGGGGTGGAGAAGAGACAGAAGAAGAAGAAGCGAGGGATGAGAGGAGGAGGGAGGAGGAGGGGATGAGATGAAGAGAGAGAAAGAGGAGGAGCGGAGTGAAGGAGGGGTGGAGAGGGTCCCGGGGCTGGCACAATGCAAACAGTGAAGCGCACCCACCCTGTAACATGCATGGGAGAAACAACAGGGAGTAAACAGGACATGGGCAGTTAAAGAAATGTTTTCGTACACGCTGTTTTTGTTCATTTTTCCAGACGATTTTTACCGGAGCCCATTAAACAAAACATAAACACACAAGTAAACATAAACAAACATTGCTGTAAGTGAAAAAAAACCCACCCTACATTAGAAAAATCACACCGTGTCCCTTAAAAAGCAAACGAAAACATCAACAAAAAGCAACATTAAAGCTGCAGTATCAAACGTTTTAGCTCAAAAATTCACTAAAATACAACTTTTTACGTATTTTGTTTTATTTTTTGCTGTTTTTATTGCACTAAAAAACACGCCTCCTGACTCTGAGCGGGCTCGCGTCTCCACAAACCCGACTAATCGCCCTTATAAATGACAAAAACACACATTAATAACATCGAGAGCTGCTTTTGTGTCCTTGGGCAAGACACTTCACTCACCGTTCCCGGAAACTTGGGGGGGGGGTGGAGTCCACAGCCGCGAAAACGGCAGCCACGTCTTCGCCGATCTGCCCCGGGGCGTCTCAAAAACCGCTGCACAAAACATTTTTAAATCACTCGTTGCCGTGGTAACCAAAGCGAAAAAACCAAGATGATATTGCCTTTTCAGAGACGTTATTCTTGATTTAAAGCTGCTCCGCGTAACTTTTCTGGAAGAGGTTCGTCTCCGTGGCGATATGACTGCTTTGGCGAGAAGTTTCCGCGGTACGGGGCATCAAGTTTGCTCATTTCCATAGCAACGGGCAGACGACGAAGCCACCAGACGGAGTTACAGGTCAGATCTGCGTAGAGGCGGCGACGCTTACGACAAAAATACATGTTTGTTTGGTTTTTGCAAGTTATTTTTTAGCAGTAAAATAAAGGTAAGTGAATAAATCGCAAGATGGAAACAAGTAATGACACACTGCGGGACATTTCAGACGAAGAAATAACATTAATAACATGAAATAACATGAAATAACATGACATAATATGACATAACATGATTACAACAGAAACATTCGATATTACATTGTTATTCGTCTCTTTCTGCCCGGTGCTCAGATTTTTCTCAAACTTTTCAGACTTTTTTACCACTTCAGAAAATATTTGGTCTTCCGAGTTCAACTAGAACTAAACCAGGTCTAAAACTGGACTATTTTAGACGTAAATGAGAACAAAAACCTGGATTAAACGGACTCTAAACCCTGAAGAAGCTTGACATTGTTACTTTTCTTTCTGCCCGGTGCTCAGATTTTTCTCAAACTTTTCGCACTTTTTTACCACTTCAGAAAATAATTGATCTTCCGAGTTCAACTAGAACTAAACCAGGTCTAAAACTGGACTATTTTAGACGTAAATTAGAACAAAAACCTGGATTAAACGGACTCTAAACCCTGACGAAGCTTGACGTTGTTATTATTTTCTATAGTTTACAAGAGAATAAGCAGATACGTCTAAAAAAGTACATTCACGGAAAAGTTACACAGTGTATCTTTAAACGTGAGAGCAGATTTGAACAGGAGCGTTAGATGTGACATTGTTTTGCTTTTCTTCCTCAGGTTTTTGCGGGTAGTTTGCGCGCAGACAGAGACAGGAGGCTGTGTACTGTGCGGGTGAATGGGGCGAGGGGCGAGGGGCCGGGGCAGCTGGAACATTGTGTGACTTTCGCGCGGTGGATCATGGGTGGTCGCGGCCGTTTACATGCAGCACGGCACAGGCAGCTGCACGCGGACAGAGGAACGCCCGCCGCATCTCCGGGTCAAGGGCGACACCTGCTGGACGAGACGGGAAACACAGCTGTACAGGAAACAGCAGAAAATACAGGTGTTGGTTTGGATTTGAGATTTAACGTGACTCAAAGCAAAGAAACTAAAGACTAAAAATATAAACTAAATAAAAAATTTACTCATCTGTGATTCAAGATGACCTGAAATAAGAAAGTTTTTTTCATGATTTGAGTAAATTTCCCTTGACAAATAAAATGATCTGCCAGTGGAATATGATTTTTTTTTTGTACTTAAAATATGAAAATACATCTTTCTACAACAACAAAAAACAACAACTTTTTACACTTAAAATAAGAAACAAAATCAAATGTTGCTTGAATTAAGAAAAACAAACTTATTCCATTGACAGATTATTCAACTTGACAAGTAAAATTTACTCAAATAAAGTAAAATATTCTTAATTTAAGTCATTTTAACTTACCTACAGATTGTTGTTTTTTTTTTTTTTCCAGTGTGCAAATCTCTGGAGCTGTTACCTTGAAAACTACCACTTCATGACATCACAAGGTGGAACAGAACATTCTGAGCTTTGGAGATACAGACAAACTAATAATAAAGAGTTACACAAAACAAAACACAACTCCAGGTCTGTTTTTGAAGAGTTAAATAAAGGTTTTGGTTTGGATTTGAGATGTAACATGACCAAAAGCAAAGAAACAAAAACATTTTTTGTAAATAATCCTCTAAAATATGTACTTTAAAAGACATATATTACAAAAAATGTAAATGTAATGTCTTGTGAGTACACTGTGATTCAGGATGTCTTAAATTAAGAAAGTTTTTTTTATGATTTGAGTAAATTTCACTTGACAAATAAAATTATCTGCCAGTGGAATAAGACTTTTTGTACTTAAAATATGAAAATACATCTTGCTACAACAACAAAAAACAACAACTTTTTACACTTAAAAATAAGAAACAAGATCGAATGTTGCTTGAATTAAGAAAAACACACTTATTCCTTTAGTAGATAATTTTACTTGTCCTGTTGAATTTACTCAAATAAAGAAAAATATTCTTCATTTAAGTCATTTTAACTTACCTACATATTGTTTTTTTTTCCAGTGTACAAATCTCTGGAGCTGTTACCTTGAAAACTACCACTTCATGACATCACGAGGTGAAACAGAACATTTTGAGCTTTGGAAATGTAAACAGATTAAAAATAAACAGTTACACAAACAAAACACAACTCCAGGTCTGTTTTTGAAGAGTTAAATCAAGGTTTTGTCTTGGATTTGAGATGTAACGTGACCAAAAGCAAAGAAACTAAAAAATGTCCATAAATAATCCTCTAAAATATGTACTTTAAAGAACATATATTATAAAAAATGTACAAAAAATGTAAATGTAATGTCTTGTGAGTACACTGTGATTCAGGATGTCTTGAATTAAGAAAGTTTTTTCATGATTTGAGTAAATTTCACTCGACAAGTAAAATGATCTGCCAGTGGAATAAGACTTTTTGTACTTAAAATATGAAAATACATCTTGCAGACAACAACAAAAAAACAAAAAAACAACTTTTTACACTTAAAATAAGAAACAAAATCAAATATTGCTTGATTTAAGAAAAACACACTTATTCCTTTAGTAGATAATTTTACTTGTCCAGTTGAATCTGCTCAAATAAAGTAAAATATTCTTAATTTAAGTCATTTTAACTTACCTACATATTGTTTTTTTTCAGTGTGCAAATCTCTGGAGCTGTTACCTTGAAAACTACCACTTCATGACATCACGAGGTGGAATTTTGAGCTTTGGAGATGTAAACAGATGAATAATAAAGATTTACTCAAACAGGAATGAAACAAAACACAACTCCATGTCTGTTTTTGAAGAGTTAACAACATTATAACACGACCAAACGCTCACAAGAGTCAATTTTGCGTCGTATAAAACCTTTTAAACCAACTTAAAATGAAATAAAGACAATTGAAATCGAAGTTTTTTTTGCAGTAAAAATGCTCCATGACATTTTAATACTGAAAACACTGAACAGACATTTACCTCCAAACACAGAATACTCAGGACGCACACGGCCTATTTACAGTCCACTGAAGAGTTTATGTACACGCTCCCAATAACAAAATACTATCTCCCGCGCGGGCTTTTTCAATGGCAACAAAGGAGCACGCACTTATTTACAAAGACGACACTCACTAACATACAAGATATATACTGAACGGCGGCTGCGCAGTGGCCGACAGCACGGGATGGCAATATAATGATTATTTTTAGTATTTTTTTATTATTATTAAAGTGCGTATGGCAGGTTAGACGACCGATTTTGTAGTTAAAATCAAAACAGTTCAGATTTGACCAAAAAAAAAAAAAAAATCGTAGTTTTTTGTTGTTTTTAAATGTTGGGGACGTTCATCATTTTAATTCCTGTTTGGACACGAGCAGCTGTTTTCCCTGGGTTTGTGATGCTAACTGGAGGCACTGCTCTGTCTGAAGCTTTATTAAACTTTAATCTGGGCTTTATTTAAACACAATCTGATCAGAAAGAGCGGATTTAGTTGGAACTACAACAACAGGTGAGATGATTTGTATATATACAAATGACAGGTTAGACGACCGATTTCAAAGTTAAATCAGTATATTTTAAATTCAACAACAACAAAAATGTAGTTTTTTTTGTAGTTTTTAAATGTTGGGAAAGTTTACAGTTTTACTTCCTGTTTGGAAAAGAAGAGCAGAATATCTAGAAACTCTAGAAAAAAATAAGACCAAAACACGTCTAATTTGGGCAGGTGACGATTTGCAGTTTATGTCGTCAACGTTTATTGGGGCTGTGATGCTAACTGGAGGCACTGCTCTGTCTGAAGTGTTATTAAACTTTAATCTGAGCTTTTATTTAACACAATCTGATCAGAAAGAGCGGATTTTGTTAGAAATACAACAGGTGAGACGATTTGTGTACATGCATATGACAGGTTAGACGACCGATTTCAAAGTTAAATCAGTATATTTTAAATTCAACAACAACAAAAAAATGTAGTTTTTTTTGTAGTTTTTAAATGTTGGGAAAGTTTACAGTTTTACTTCCTGTTTAGACAAGAAGAGCAGAATATCTAGAAACTCTAGAAAAAAATAAGACCAAAACACGTCTAATTTGGGCAGGTGACGATTTGCAGTTTATGTCGTCAACGTTTCCTGGGTTTGTGACGTTAACTGGAGGCACTGCTCTGTCTGAAGTGTTATTAAACTTTAATCTGGGCTTTATTTAAACACAATCTGATCAGAAAGAGCGGATTTAGTTGGAACTACAACAGGTGAGATGATTTGTATATATACAAATGACAGGTTAGACGACCGATTTCAAAGTTAAATCAGTATATTTTAAATTCAACAACAACAACAACAAAAATGTAGTTTTTTTTATAGTTTTTAAATGTTGGGGAATGTTTTACACTTTTACTTCCTGTTTGGAAAAGAAGAGCAGAATATCTAGAAACTCTAGAAAAAAATAAGACCAAAACACGTCTAATTTGGACAGGTGACGATTTGCAGTTTATGTCGTCAACGTTTATTGGGGCTGTGATGTTAACTGGAGGCACTGCTCTGTCTGAAGCTTTATTAAACTTTAATCTGACATTTATTTAAACACAATCTGATCAGAAAGAGCGGATTTAGTTAGGAACTACAACAGGTGAGATGATTTGTATACATGCATAATGACAGGTTAGACGACGACCGATTTCAAAGTTAAATCAGTATATTTTAAATTCAACAACAACAAAAAGTAGTTTTTAATGTTTAAAGTTTACAGTTTTTTTTTGTTTAATATCTAGAAACTCTAGAAAAAAATAAGACCAAAACACGTCTAATTTGGGCAGGTGACGATTTGCAGTTTATGTCGTCAACGTTTATTGGGGCTGTGATGCTAACTGGAGGCACTGCTCTGTCTGAAGTGTTATTAAACTTTAATCTGAGCTTTATTTTAACACAATCTGATCAGAAAGAGCGGATTAATTAGAAATAAAACAAGTGAGATGATTTGTGTACATGCATATGACAGGTTAGACGACCGATTTCAAAGTTTAAATCAGTATATTTTAAATTCAACAACAACAAAAAGATGTAGTTTTTTGTAGTTTTTAAATGTTGGGGAATGTTTTACAGTTTTACTTCCTGTTTAGACAAGAAGAGCAGAATATCTAAAAACTCTAGAAAAAAATAAGACCAAAACATGTCTAATTTGGACAGGTGACGATTTGCAGGTGATGCTGTCAACATTCCCTGGGAGTGTGATGTTAACTGGAGGCACTGCTCCATCTGAAGTGTTATTAAACTTTAATTTGACATTTATTTTAACGCAGTCTGATCAGAAAGAGCTGATTTAGTTGGAACTACAACAACAGGTGAGATTATTTGTATATATGCAAATGACAGGTTAGACGGTGATTTCAATATATAAAAAAAATAAAATAAAATAAAAAAATCTTAGTTTTTTGTAGTTTTTAAATGTTGGAGAATGTTTTACACTTTTATTTCCTGTTTGAAAAAGCAGAGGTAATTCCATAGCTGCTATCTAGAAACTATAATGTTAACGAAGACCAAAACATGTCTAAATTGGACAAATAATATTTTGCAAGTGATGCTGTCAACGTTCCCTGGGAGTGTGATGTTAACTGGAGGCACTGCTCCGTCTGAAGTGCTATTAAACTTTAATCTGACATTTATTTTAACGCAAGCTGATCAGAAAGAGTGGATTTAGTTGGAACTACAACAAGTGAGATGATTTGTTTATATACATATGACAGGTTAGATGACCGATTTCAAAGTTAAAATCAGTATATGTCAGATTTGTAGTTTTTTGTAGTTTTTAAATGTTGGGGAAAGTTTACAATTTTACTTCCTGTTTGGACAAGAAGAGCAGAGGTGAGTCCATAGCTGTTACCTAAAAACTATAATGTTAATGAAGACCAAAACATGTCTAAATTGGACAAGTGATAGTTTGCAGTTTATGTCGTCAACGGTCCCTGGGGGTGTGATGCTAACTGGAGGCACTGCTCTGTCTGAAGGTCTGAAGCTTTATTAAACTTTAATCTGGGCTTTATTTTAACACAATCTGATCAGAAAGAGTGGATTTAGTTGGAACTACAACAGCTAAGACGATTTGTATACATGCATATGACAGGTTAGACGGCGATTTCAAAGTTAAAATCAGTATATGTCAGATTTGTAGTTTTTTGTAGTTTTTAAATGTTGGGAAAGTTTACAGTTTTACTTCCTGTTTGGACAAGAAGAGCAGAGGTGAGTCCATAGCTGTTACCTAAAAAGTATAATGTTAACAAAGACGAAAACACGTTTAAATTGGACAGCTGATACTTTGGAGTGAGAGTGTGATGCTAACTGGAGGCACTGCTCTGTCTGGGCTTTATTTTAACACAATCTGAACAGAAAGAGCAGATTTAGTTGGAACTACTACAAGTGTATTTATGTGCTTAAACAAAACACATAAAGACATAAATTTACAGTCACTCTAACCTTTTTTGTTTAAAATTCTAAAATCAAACTCCTAAACTAAACCAAAAATAATACAAAAAACTCCTATGGATGCATTGTTTAAATCCATTTGTTATTTTTTTCTTGATTTTTCAGACTACCTTAAAACATTTTTGACACCGTTTGCTGATGTGTGTATTGTGTAACCATGGAAACAGCTGGATATTCCACCATTTAGATGCATGTAGAATACCCCCAGCGCGATGTCACGGCGAAGTATTAAATGTTGATATGATTAGACTAATAAAAACAGATTAAAACAACTTAATTTTGTTAAATGAAGGTTTAAACTGTGAGAAAAACGCCTTCTTAGAGCATAAATTTTTAATTTTCTGTATTGACGATATAGGTTTCAGCAATAATTCCCATTTTTTCCTCAAGTTTTCTTCACAAATTGCCTCTGAACTGCTGTAAAACTGTGATATATATATTTACCACTGGTACTAACCCACGAAATAGAGTAATAATTAATAAAAAAACATGAAAACCTGCCATACGCACTTTAATATAAAACGCCAACAAGCACCTTTCATCTGTACCCGTTTAATACAAAGCTTCACGTGGGTATTTTTTAGAATCATGTGCTATAAATGAAACCAGATAGGACTATACACACGGCACAAGTTAAAGGAAAGTCACAGTAAAAAGTCTTAGAACATCTCCGACGCCGTTCGTTTAAAGTCTTTAGAAACATGAAGGTAAGCGTCCGTTTTTTCTTTTTGCGAATGAACTGTGCAAAAAACTGCTTTTCTTTTATCCCATCGAGGCAATACGGACTCCACAGCAACCGGCAGCAACCCAAAAAACTGCTCTCAAATATCTAAAATAGTGTAGGGATGGGACAAGACCTCACGCCACAAGATCTATTTGTGTTTATGTTTACATTTGGACTCGACAAAAAAGGGTTAACAAAGAAAAATATGAAATCAAATGAAATCCAAACTTGTGAGGGCAAAATTCGAAACTGAAACGTGAAATTTATATATCAGGAATGATGTTAAAGTCTCGTTCTGTCTCGTTCTCGTGGACCCAATCTCGTAACTTGTTGAAATTGTGTCTCATCCCTGCAATTTAGATTCCATTTCAAACGTGAGCAACCCAAAAAACTGATTTCAAATCTCGTAAAGTGTAGGAATGGGACAGGATCTCGCGAAATGATCTTGTGAGATTTTTTTCTCAAGTGTTTACATTTGGACCGGACAAAAAAGGGTTACGTGTTGGTGAGTTTCATCTCTAAAAGTTCCAAAAAGCAGTACTAGAATGGAAACAAAAATATGAAATCAAATAAATCCAAACTTGTGAGGCCAAAATTGGAAACTGAATCATGAAATTTATATTAAGAATTATGTAAAAATCGCGTCTTGTCTCATGAACTCAATCTCGTATCTTGTCTCGTCTTGACGAAATTGTCCCATCCTTACAATTTAAATTCCATTTCAACTTTGAGCAACCCAAAAAACTGATTTCAAATATTGTAAAATGTAGGAATGGGACAAAAATTTGCCACAAGATCGTGACAAAAAAATTATCTTATGAGGTTTTTTTTTCCAATGTTTACATTTGGCTTATGTATTGGTGAGTTTCATCTCTTACAGTTTTAAAAAGCAGAACTAAATAAAAATATGAAATCAAATCAAAATTGGAAACTGAATCGTGAAATTTCTATATTAGGAATTATGTTAAAAATCCCGTCTTGTCTTGTTCTCGTGGACCCAGTCTCTTGTGGAAATTGTGTCTCGTCCCATTTCTACAATTTAGATTCCATTTCAACTGTAAGCAACCGAAAAAACTGATTTCAAATATTGTAAAGTGTATTTTAAAGTGTAGGGATGGGACAAGACCTGGCGCCACAAGATCTCGCGAGACAAAATGGCCACAAGATTGCACACACATGAGAAAAATTATCTTGTGAGTTTTTTTTTTACAAGTGTTTAAATTTGATTTGGTCAAAAAAAGCTTTCGTGTTGGCGAGTTTCATCTCTAAAAGTTCCAAAAAGCAGTACTAGAATGGAAACAAAAATATGAAATCAAATAAATCCAAACTTGTGAGGCCAAAATTGGAAACTGAATCATGAAATTTATATTTTAGAAATTATGTTAAAATCTCGTCTTGTCTCGTTCTCGTGAACCCACTCTCTTGTGGAAATTGTGTCTCGTCCCATTTCTACAACTCAAATTCCACTGCAAATGTCAGCAACCTAAAAAAAAGATCTCAAATATCGTGTAGGAATGGGACAAGATCCTGCGAGACAAAATGGCCACAAGATCGTGCACACATGAAAAAAAATTATCTTGTGAGATTATTTTTTCCAAGTGTTTACGTTTTGTGTTCATATTTGGTTTGGTCAAAAAAAAAGGTTACGTGTTGGTGAGTTTCATCTTTAACAGTTCGAAAAAGCAGAACTAGAATGGAAACAAAAATATGAAATCAAATAAATCCAAAATTATAAGGTCCAAAGCCTCGTCTTGTCTCATTCTCGTGGACACAATCTCGTATCTCGCCCCATCCCCACAACTC
Source organism: Boleophthalmus pectinirostris (assembly GCF_026225935.1). Taxonomy (NCBI): domain Eukaryota; kingdom Metazoa; phylum Chordata; class Actinopteri; order Gobiiformes; family Gobiidae; genus Boleophthalmus; species Boleophthalmus pectinirostris. The sequence continues at coordinate 9,991,857 of NW_026571515.1, read as the reverse complement.
AGATTCCACCGCAAACGTCAGCAACCCAAAAAAAACTGATTTCAAATATCGTAAAGTGTAGGAATGGGACGAGATCTCGCGCCACAAGATCTCGCGAGACCAAATTGCCACAAGATTGTGCACACACGACAAAAATTACCTTGTGAGATTATTTTTTCCAAGTGTTTACGTTTACGTTTTGGTGAGTTTCATCTCTAACAATTCCAAAAAAGCAGTGCTAGAATGGAAACAAAAATATGAAATCAAACAAATCCAAAATTATAAGGTCTAAAGTCTTGTCTTATTCTCGTATCTCGTCCCATTCCTACAACTCAGATTCCACCGCAAACGTCAGCAACCCAAAAAAACTCATTTCAAATATCATAAAGTGTAGGAATTGGGACGAGATCTCACGCCACAAGATCGTGCACACATAAGAAAAATGACCTCCGTGAGATTTTTTCCCCCTGAATTTACCTTTAACTTGGACTAAAAAGAATTTGAGAAGCTGTAGTTCCAAAAAGCATGCAGTACTACAATGGGTACTACTTGCACTACTTATTTATTACAAATTATGCCAAAATTTCATCTTGTCTCGTTCTCGTGGACCTAATCTCTGGGTGTGTCTCGTCTTGTGGAAACTGCGTCTTGTCCCATCCCTAATAAAGTGATCTCTGATGTTATTATTCCATAGCATTCTGTATCTGTTAGCTTATAAATGAGGGAGTGTTGAATGTTGTGAGTGACGTAAAGGTCTCGAAGCACCGTAAAAACACCTGTAAACACAGTGGTAGTAGTTCGAATATGGCTGGACTAAGGGTAAGATAGACTCTAGATTATAACTGAAGGACAGATGAAGGCTCTATAATGCAATGGTACAGAAGTCAGACCGTGATCCAGATTCACAAGAATATCCTGATTTAATTTATCCATGGTCATTATTATAGTCATGTGATCTAGTCCAGGGCTCTCCAACCCTTTTCTTCTAGTGAGTTAAACCAGAAACGCAAGAGAAATACCAGTTTTAGAGGTCGCAAGAAATTATGCAGCTAAATTCTATAATGAGACCAAGAGTTAGGTAAACTTGTTCTGTTGTTTATGTTATAATTATCTGAAGAACTGTTCATATGTGATGTTAACAGCCTGTTGTTCTCTGTTCTGTTGTTATTACTTTAACTTGGTCCTGGTCTCTGATTTTCTAAAATAAATTTCCCCCCAAAAGTGCGACTTATAGCCTATTGCAACTTATATATGTTTTTTTTCTTCTTCATTAGGTATTTTTTGGCTGGTGCAACCAATACTCCAGAGCGACTTATAGTCCAAAAAATACGGTACTCATCTTTCTATTTTATTTTGATTTGCACATTTGCACTTATTTGACACCTGTCTCTTGCTCTTTTTTGCTACTTATTTAGAATTTATATTACTGTTTATACTTTTTACTCTTGTTTATTATAATATATTATGATATGTGAGCTACTGTGTCCAAATAATTTTCCTTGTGGATCAATAAAGTTTGTCAAAGTCTATCCTGGCTGGACATATAAATTGATGTAATGAGACTATTTTCTAGTCATAGTCGCACAGAAAGTCTCTCCATAACACATTTCAATCCATTTTTTCTTATTTTATTTTAGTTTTAAGGAAGTAAATGCTGTTCTCGGTCTCTGCACTGGTATCGAATATCGGCAGACACAGTATCGAAATCGGTATCGGAACTGAAAAAGCAGCAAACGTGTGTGTAACTATGAACGACTGTGAACGTTTTCTGGTGAAGGGTTCAGTAAATGCTTTTCTTTCATGGAGATGTTATTGCTTTGGTCTGGAATGTTTCACAGTATGGCATTAAACCTTTCAATCATCACGGAGACCAAATAAGAGCAAGTTACAGGTCAGATCTGCGGAGAGGCGACCCCAATCACAACATTTTTGCGCAATAAAACCACCTGTAATTGAATGAACGTAAAGTAGAGCTGTTTAATGTCACACTGTGGGACATTCGAAGCAGAGCAATGACACACAGAACCAAGCAGGTGACGGACTCCCAGGCGAAAAGTTACACAGTGCAGCTTTAACTATGATTACGATGAGACTAGCAAATGTGTAGTTTAGAGTTGTGTCGTATTGACTGAAAATAAGGACATAATAAACAAACCGCTGGAGCAGACTGTGATTAGGCTCCAATGTGACCTTGAAAAACAACAGAAAAGAAAAATATTAGAGGGACCACTGCAGTACCTTTACGGTTCAGTAGGTGGTGCCATTCACTAGTCCTTCAAACCGGGCTTTGTAGAAAAGAAAATTAGAACATATGAAATTTACACTGCACGCAAAAAAATTAAGAGAACACTTCGAAAACACATCGGATAAAAGCGGCGGCATCCCTTTGTTCGTCATTTGTATAGATGCAATGTCCATTTTTTTCCCCACACTGAGATCTGATGTCTTTTCAAAGTCTTAATTTAATTTTTCTGAGCGGTGAATGTTGAAAGAAGTCCTGCTGGGTTTGTTTTACAGATTTTATAGAACACTCTGCCATCCAATTTTGAACTGTAATAAAAACAAATAATTTTAATGTTTTATTTGTGGTTTATTTTGTGTGCAGTGTGACGTACACGGAGGAACTTTGATAACTTCTTTCTATTGTTTATAAAAAATAGGAACTTAAATGCGTTGTCACGTATTATTTGCAATGTTATCAGTTGAAGTATAAAAAAAATTGGGGCAAATCCTGAATACGTGTTAAGAAAACGGGACCATTTTGTAAACATTTTGATGGGACTCTTGATTTTTGAATACCTATTATTATTTATTTAATTTTTTATCTATTTATCTATGTATTATTATTATTATTATTTTATTTTATTTTTTATGTATTTATCTATGTATTATTATTATTATTATTATTTTTATTTATTTTATTTTTTTTTGTGTGAGTATACTTAACAAATTGGACTCTGAAGTATGGAGAGAGTTGGTTGGGTGTAGGAGTTTTTTTTGTTTTTTTCTATTTATGTTTTTGTTTTAAAAAATCTAAATTAAAAACGTTAAATTATATATATATTAAAAAAGACCTGTACCATTGCAATATAGAGTCTGAGATATGGAAGATCATTTGTTCTGTCAGATTTAAAATTTTTAAATACAGCTGAATTTGTCGCTTTGAATTTTTTAACCCTAAAACACGTTTGAATTATTATTATTATTTTTTTTATTTGAGTTGCTGAAATTGTAAGTATACTTTTTTAATATGTTATAAATTTAAAATAAAAATGTCACCTTTTAAATATTCGGCATAAATATTTTCAAGCCTCAAATTCAACAGTCAAAATTCAGAGTGGAAAATTCACAAAGAAAAATTCCACAGCAAAAATCCAAGATGTCAAGGCAGAAGCAATCGATCGTGAGTGAGGAGGACAGAGACGGTTTCTTATTGGTTCTCATATGTGGGCGGGGCTTGAGGTTTTAATGAGGCTAATTCTGACCAATCAGATCGCTTCACTGCACCATTTCCTGTTGTGACTAAGTCAGATAGGATCACTTTAGATCGTTTGCTTCTGTCTTGTCATCTTGGATCATTGCTGCAAATTTTTTTCACTGCGAATTTTTACAATCTGAATTTTAACTGTTGAATTTGAGATTTGAAAATATTTGTGCTGAATATTTAAAAGGTGAGTCTTTTTCTTTTGAATTAATGTACACTTAAAATTGAATGAAAAACAATTCAAACATGTTTTTTCAGTTTTTTCAGTGGTATTTAAAATTAAAAATCCAATGGAACAAATTATCTTCCGTACTGAGATGCTAACAACAGAAACGCAAATGAAAATAATCATTTAAGTTGCAGTTAAAATTTCTGGGTTCCCTACGACAGTCATTTCCTCTGCAAAAATACTTTTAGGGGTCTGAAAAGAGCATGAGAACTTCACATATGTTTGGACAACATCTTGGCGGAAGTTAACCCTGTTGTCAACGGCGACGCAACCCCACAATCCTTTGCGCTTTGGACGATATTTTTACACTTCGAGTTTGTAATCTCTCCCAAATGATTGTCTTCAAACTGAAATCCATTTGTGTCACTCGGATTGTCTTCAGTTTCCTTGCGGCGGTAGCATGTCCCCAGGAATCACGTGTAGTTTTTGAGTATTTCTTTAGTATTTTTCGTGTTTTTTGTTGCAGTTTTGCGTTATTTTAGACAATGGAGTCCCAGTCGAAATCGTCCTGGATGTCATCAGTGGTGAGCATGCGTCTCACCTGGAAGTGTCCGGGGCCCAGAGAGTGAGGCTGGGGCTGGGTCAGCTGACTGTGGTGGCCTGGGGAGGGAGAAGAACAACAAATATGGTATGAGTACACACTACGCAGGCATCATCTGGGTGAGTTTTAAACAGTCTTACCCACTCCACAAAGCACCCGAAGCAAACCTATTACAACCACAATTCCACTGAAGTTGGGACGCTGTGTAAAACTTAAAAAAACAAACCAGAATACAATGATCAGACCTGCAAACTCCTCAGAGGAAAAAAGGTGACAGTGTCCGGCGGTGGTGAACTGGGGGGGTGATCTCATGTAAACAGGCCCCATTTACATGAGCTTTAATTCTGATGAAAAATTATTTTATTCGGAATAAAAAATAATTATGCTTTAAAAAGACCATGTAAACACTAAATTCCTAATGATTATTCGGAATTAAACTTAAATTAAGTGGGTGGTTTATACTAGGGATGGGCATTCGATGAAATCGATTATCGATTAATCATTAATGTTTTTATATTAAAATGATCATCATTATTATTACTATCTGCACTACTAATCTGCATAAATAAATTCAACTTTACGACATATAAACCGTAACGACTCTAGAGCCACATCAGCCTGTTTGACATTATAATGTGTTTAATTCAGTTTTGTGCAACTCTCACAGAAACGAAACTTAAAACCGCATCGCTAATTTGCATAAACTCAGCGAAGATAAAACTACAGCTCTTGTGTCGCTGATGCGGTCAATTTCTGTCAGGATTAAAAGACATGACTCAGTGGAATACAGGTTAGTGTGACCATATTTGCGTTTGTCAAAACCAGGACACTGTACGGGGGGAGGGAGGTGGGGACTCGTCATCGACATTGAGCGACTCTCACCTGGTAAAACTTTTTCCCACTGGACACTGAAACATATGTGCTGCTTTGTACACTGTACAAAAGGACTCCCACTTGTCCCGAACGCAACAGAAAGCGTGGAATTTCTTGTACAAATCATCGTTAAATACACATTTGTGTTTCGGTACGCTGCAGACTGACCGACTGTTTGTGTCTCGCTCCTTCTGATGCAGAGACACATGTACAGACCCCTGTTTGGTCACGCTACGCACAGCAACCTACATTCGGTTTGTCGATTAAAATTAACGTAATCGATGAAATTCTTAATGATCAATTATCGATTAATCGATTAATCATGCCCATCCCTAGTTTATACCGATTTTAAATGTTGTTAATATGATTAACTGAGATTCAGGAGCAGGACCACGTCTCAGTCGCCCTCTCCTCTCACCAGCGAACCACAACTCACCTCCACCACGCCTCTAATTTCACAGAAGTCTATATGTAGCAGCCTTTCCCATCATCCCAGTTTGTCTCGGCAACTCGACCCCATCCTCCCATCCCCTATTTTGTCTTTCAGTCATAAGACCCCTACAGGTCCCGTTCCGGCTGGGCCAATTGTAGATTGAGACGGAGCCCCCAACTAAGTCTCAACCCAACCATCTTTGCCTCACTTCGTACATTATCAATAAACTTCTTCGCACTATGTTGTTGTTGGCGTGGTCCTAGCTAGTGAAAGCCGAATTAGTTTCCAGACTGGGCAAACAAGACCAGTGCGAAATGGACTGGTTCCGAGTGGTTCCGTGCCGTCCTCTGTGCACAGGATCCATGTGGCGAAAGTGAGAATGTGCTGAGGATTACAGGTCCGGGCGGGTTGCTCCTGTCCTCCGTGCTTGAGGACTGCGGCTGGTTCTGAGGTGCAAAACATCCAGACAGAAGCGAGAATCCTGTTTGTTTGGTTATATCTTGTTCTGAGCGGTCCGTCCTTTGTTCATTTGGTTATTCCTGGGGAAAGTGCTTCTCAGGCCGAGGCACCTAACACCACTCCCCACTCCAGCTCATCTGGGCACGACCTGAACCATAGCTGCTCCCCGATGGTTCAGGAATCTGGGTTTGGACCGCTGTTCCCCAGTTTGTATTTCCATGCGTAATGACAAACCGAGATGACAAAAAAGCCGGTAGCAGCTGATGTGTGTGTTTTCTTCCAGTAGACGTCGACCGAACTGACCAACAAAAAGGTGATTGTAGCTGAAAAGCGACAAGTTTGCAGGTCTGAATGATGCGCAAATCCTTTTCAACCTATATTGAAGTGAGTAAACTACAAAGACATGATATTTAATGTTCAAACTGATAAACTTTACTGTTTTTATGCAAATATTCACTCATTTTCAATTTGATGTCTGCAACACGTTCCAACATTCCAACGTGCAGAGATTTCTACAGATTCTCGGAATCTTTTGATAATATTATGGACCGTAGATGATGAAATCCCTAAATTCCTTGCAACTGTACGTTGAGAAATGTTGTTCTTAAACTGTTGGACTATTTGCTCACACAGTTTTTCACAAAGTGGTGAACCTCGCCCCATCCTCGCTGGTGAATGACTGAGCCCTTCGGGGAAAATCCTTTTACACCCAATCATGACACTCACCTGTTTCCAATGAACCTGTTCACCTGTGGAATGTTCCAAACAGGTGGATTTTAAGCATTCCTCAACTTTCCCATTCTTTTGTTGCCCCTGTTCCAGCTTTATTGGAACGTGTTGCAAGCATCAAATTGAAAATGAGTGAATATTTGCATAAAAACAATAAAGTTTATCAGTTTGAACATTAAATATCATGTCTTTGTAGTTTATTCAGTTCAATATAGGTTGAAAAGGATTCATGGTATTTTGTATTCTGTAAATTTTACAGAGCGTCCCAGCTTCATTGGAATTGAGGTTGTATTACACCAGACTGTCGATGTAAATGTTTGTTTCGATAGAATAATGTTTGAAATAAAACTAACCTTGCGTCGCATGAATCGTCGCATGTTGAGGGACTATTTTTTCAAACTTTCTATCAGGAAGTACAACTCAGGGAGGGCGTTCAGTACACGAAAAAAGGAACACAGAACAGAACGCGAGAAGGAAAGAGCGAAAGCGTGCACCCGAGCAATTAAACAGCAGAACAGGAACAACTCAAATTGGCCATTTGTGAACAATGTAAAAGACAGAACCACATTATGGACTGTGTGGTGGATACGTCTGCCTCTACCTAATTACCTTACACATCATTTAATTCCTTTATTTACACTTATATTCTAATTTGAGTGCACACATTTTAGTTAATATAAGTCTGATTTACTTACACTTGTTCGTTTTTTTATTTATTTTTTTGATCACCGGACCCTTGGGAGAGACCATCATGACTCAGCAACGGGGGGAGGGAGCACTATTTAGTTAGTTTTATTAAGTTAGTTTGTTTAGTTTGCTTTAAGGTCACTTTATTATCACTTATTATTTTCTGTATTATAATTATTTGCCTTCTTGTTACTTTTATTAAGTTAGTAGTTTAGTTAATTATTTTGTGTAATTCCCCCCTCTTGTGTTCAGATTTAGTTGGTCCTCAGGTATTTAAACAGCCCTGTTCCTTTGTCTGGTTGGGTCAGTTTTGTTCTGTTCAGTTTGATTTTGAGTTACCCCCAGTCGGGCCCAGTTTTTTTTGCCTTTCTGTTTGGTGCACTACAGACTGGAACGGAGCAAACATCACTGGGACAGAGGAAAACAAACACCGTCGCTGGATTAAAGAGGCAATTAAAATACGGAAACGTGCCCACGGGATTATAAACCGGGACGAGGGGGCTTTTTTACTCTCACACACCTGGGATACTGTCCTGAGGAAGTGGGACTGCAGATGGCGCTGTCGTCCTGCCTCCATCGGTAGGAAGACAGCGCCAAAACCTGTTTAAATCGGCTGAGCGGACACGTCACAGCAACATCACGTGACTCTGAGGAAGACCGGAGTGAGCAGTCGAAACTGTCAGGTATGAAAACAAACTCTGCAAAAAGAACCTAATAACACAGAAAGTACAACTCGCTGCTGCTGCTCGGACATGAATCCTTCAAATGCAAGGTTGGTTTTATGTTTTAAATTATTCTATCAACACAGACATTTACACCGACAGTCTGGCCTAATAATAATAGATTTGTTTCGGGTGTTTTGTGGAGTGGGTAAGACCAGCGACCTCTGCAAATACAAGGACTGGATGGAATATTTAAAAAAGTGTCTCCACACGTCTCCAACACTCTGGCAAACTAGGAAATGAGCTCCCATGTCCAAAATTCTGAACTGTCCCTTTAATATCTCGTTTAAGTTAGAGCAGGGGATCGATACTACTGCTGATACTGAAAAATTTGCTAGATCAGATATCGGTTTCCAAATATCAGTTCTTTCTATATCCTGAGTCTTCACATAACACATTTCAATAGTTTTTTTTTTCTCATTTTATTTGAGTTTTAAGGAATTAAATGCTGTTTTCTGTCTTTGCACTGGTATCGATATCGGCAGATGCTTAAAGCTATTGTATCGAAATCAGTATCGGAACTGAAAAAGCAACAAACGTGTGTAGCTATGAACAATTACATGTTTTAGGCTACGTTTATATGATGACGGTCTGAACAAAAGACGCAAAAGTGGCATCGCGTTTTTACTTTTTATTCCGCGTTTAGACGAGTGTTTTCAGGAGGAAATCTGAGTGCATATGGTGATGCAAACGTGTGTGGAATTCGATGTAGTCTGACTCGCCTGCGACGAACTGGTGCATCCAGAATTGGACAGAGGTGATTGCAGATCCTTCTCTGTTCACTAATAGTATCTCTGCATATTCTGTACATTTGTGGGGAGCCTCCTGTAAGTTTATTCGAGGTGTCAGAGCAGCTTGAAGGTCCCACGCATGGAAATGATCTGACATGTTTCTGACGTAAACGTGTACTCGACGTGAGCAGATCTGACCAGAGTTTTGCGTCTTGGGCAGTGAAGACGGAAACACTACGGCGGAGTGAATTCAACTTTTCCACTCTGGAGGGTGGTTTCAGATTTTTGCGTTTTTAAGCCCCAAAAACGCCGTCACCTTCTAAACGAAAGGCACTTCCACTACTTGGGTTCTTTTTAAAGACAATGCAGTAAAGTGTGTTTACCTTGTTGACATGTTTCGGCTGCTGCTGCTGCATCTTCAGAACTGTCACCGGTGTTGGTGGTGACGTGTCGTGTATCAGCTGTTGTTACTTCCTGTAGATGTGGTCAGACCTGATGGACCTGGCAGGTCGCTCAGACTGACCACGCCTCCCGTCGCCCGATGTTTTCTGGAGAAGGGCGTCCCAGATGTGTGAAAGGAAGAACGCGCCTTCCTCCTTCCTTCAACCACATTATGGATTGGGATGGGGCTCGGGTTCCTCCTTTCACACGCCTGGGACGCCCTCCTCCAGAGAACATCAGACGACGGGAGGCGTGGTCAGTCTGAGCGACCTGCAGGTCCATCAGGATGACCACACCTACAGGAAGTAACAACAGCTGATACAACGACACGTCACCACCAACACCGGTGACAGTTCTGAAGATGCAGCAGCCGAAACATGTCAACAAGATAAACACATTTTACTGCAATGTCTTTAAAAAGAACTCAAGAAGTTAAAGTACATAAGAAGACAAAATGAACATCAATGCTTTAGAAAGGCACTTCTGATAAAATATTCTGTCGTTTTTACCTGTAAGTGTTAAACAGACCTTTAAAGGTGAATTATCCTTGAGTATAAACACTGTGATACCTGATATCAGATACAAAATTGTTAATCCATGTTTGTGTATCTGTCCCTATTCAAATGAACAATAAATAAACACATTTTGATGCCTAACTTTGTACACTAATAAACAGATAACGGTTTATGTTTTATTACAGGCATCTAACTGTACCTCATCTAAGGCTCTCCGTGGCTCTTATATATGAGTGTACACTTATATATACATATACTTTCTTGTGACCGCTAAAATTAGTATCTCTGTGGCATTTTCATTTTCTAAAGGTAGCCACCGGAGGAAAAAGGTTGGAGACCCCTCATTTAGAGTATATTTTATTCACGACATTCACATACTGTCTTAATACTCTTACTCTCTTAATGCACTCTACGTACTGTCAAATTAGACCTGGTTTTGTTCTTTTTCCACAAATCCCCACGTTCTTCTTACTGAACCAATACTAGACGTAAACGTATGAGATAAAAGAATGTACCTGCAGTATTTACAATTTTCCTGTGTCGTGTGTTTTAACTTAAAGGGCTCATATTACGCTATTTTCTGATCTTTGTTATTATTATAATGTTGTTTCCTTGTCACAAACAGACCTGGAGTTGTGTTTTGTTTCATTCACGCATGTTTAAAACTCAAATCTTGCACATTTAGGCCGAGTTCTCCTCTCAAACTGAAAACACTCTGTTCCACCTCGTGATGTCATGTGGTAATACAGATGCTCCACTGTGTTTTTAAACTACGTAAAAGGTCCGTGTACCGTTCGTTCTTTTGAATTTCAATTAAGAACAGAACACAATAAAATGGGAAAACAGCTCGTTATTTCATTACTCCTTTTTAGTGTCAAACAAATTTCAACTTCTATTTCTAATATTTAATTTAAAGTTTATTTTGACACCTGTCCCTTATTTAGAATGTATTATTATTTTGAATTTATTATTAGCATTTATATTTTTTACTCTTGTGATGTGTGAGCTGCTGTGTCCAATTAATTTCCTTTGTGGATCAATAAAGTTTGTCTAAATCTAAATCTCAGTCTAAAGTTTATTCCACATAAACACCAATCAAAAAGCAAACATTGTGACTATTTCAAACAGTTTTTTCATTTTATGTTTTTTGTTCTTAATTCAAAAGAACGAATGGTACACGGCCCAAACACCTGCACTAGAATCATTTGGATAATTTCACCTCTGAAACTGCCGAGCTCTACTAAACAAAAGGTTAAAGGAGACTAATAATCGGATAATCAAACGTGTGAATGAAACAAAACACAACGCCAGGTCTGTTTTTGATGAGGCAACAACATTATAACTTTGCTTAAACCTCACAAGGGTCAATTTTGTGAAATATAGAGCCTTTAAGTTCTAATAAACTCAAATACTGCATATATTCTCACATTCTGATCCAAGTAAATCATGTCATGTTACTTATGTACATGTACTTCATTTTTTTTTCTATATTCCGATGTTTATTTTTGGTGCAACAGCTTGTCCGGCAGACAGAGCGGCAGGGCTGTGGCGTTCACCTGTCAGACTGGGGGCGGTGCTGCTGAGGGGGGGCAGGTGGGAGTATCCGGGGGGCCCCATCAGAGACAGGCTCTGTCTGGAGTCCATGTACAAACTCCCTGTGGAAACACACAAAACACACAAAACACACAACAGACACGAGGTCAGTGACTCAGTGCTGCCGCTCACACATCGCTCAGTCTCAGATCAGGAGGAGATGAAGAAACAGTTTTACACTCGTTAGAAATCAGAGAAAATAATCAACGTTAATGTATGTGTACAGGGGAGGGTGATAATGAAGATGAATCTAAACCTTTTTGGTCTTTTCACCTACATATATTCAGACAATATTGTAGCGATCCATCAGAAATCCACTAAATCTGCAAATAAAATCATAGTTTAATGCAGACATGTCAAATTCAGGCCCGGGGACCAAATTGGGTCGGTGATATAATTACATTTGGCCCACGAGATCATATCAAATATGTATTGGAGCTGCCCGCCGGCTACAGATAGACTATAGAGACATTATTTATTTAAAAATGTGTTATTATTTTATTTTATGCTTGTTCTGGATTCAATGTTTAAGCAAAACTATTATTAAACATTTATTTTAATAAGAAAAGGTTTAACTTTACATATCTCAAAAAAAGAGAAAACATGCAGATGTTGTTGAAATGTTTTAATAAATATTTAATTTGGCCCATGACTTAGTCCCAGTTTTTAATTTTGGCCTCTGTGAGTCTGTGAGTTTGACACCTCTGGTTTAATGGACGACATATTCAATATTCAAATTTTGGACATATCAAAAACAACACTGCAGTGTTTTTTTTATGCGTCTACAGCTCCTGTGTCGATCTATGAAATGGAATTTACTTATTTATAGCACTAAAATAATCTATAGACATAGATTTTTGTTTAGATGATATAATAATAATAAAAATATACTTCACAGTCTTGTCAAAACCTCTCAAAGCTCTACACACTGTCATTATTCATTCACTTCACACTCGGAGGGGGTCAACTCCTGTTGTAGCCACAACTAGGAGCAAGTCTGCCCCTCTGACCACCACCAATCACACACACACACAGATACACACTCACACACACACACACACACCTACACACACACACACGCACACACACACACACTCAGACTAGGCAATGTGGGTGAAGTGTGTTGAGGAAGTAAACCTTTTTTATCTTTTAAACTTTTTGAGCAAAACTTGCAAGCTTTTATTTCATCACACCTGTTCTACTCTAAGACACTTTATTCCGGCATCTCATAAAATGCACTTTACCTTCTACAGTTAGTCCAAAACTCTGCAGCGCGACTTTTAACAGGAACCCAAAGAAGAGCGCACATTACCCCAGTCCTTTTGTGTTTTAGACTGACTGATTGAAGATTTTATTGTTTGTTTTTAAAGCTTTGAATGGACTCTCCCTACAGTACGTCTTGGACCTCATCCAAACTTTCACTCCCCGTGCACGCTCTGAGGTCCGAGGGCCAGCTAAGACTCGTGGTGCCTAAAACAAGACTTAAAACGAGACTTGAAACCAGGGGGGACAAGACCTTCTCTGTGACCAGCCCCAAGTTTTGGAAATTTCTGCCTCCCACGTCCGAACAGCCCCCACAGTGGAGAGTTTTAAGTCTCATCTTAAAACCTGCTTATTCTCTGGCTTTTAACACAGTGTGAGTTGTGTGGTCTTCTGTGTCTGTGTCTGTGTATTTATTTTTTATATATTTATTGGTTTTATTTTATTTATTGCTATTCTATGGTTTTGCTCATATTTTATTTTACTGGTTTTATTGTTTTAAGACTAGTATGATTAAATCTGAGTGTTTATTTTATCATTATATCATTACAGTTTTTATTATTATCTATTTGTGCAGCACTTTGGAAACTGTTTGTTTATGAAATGTGCTATAAAGTGGATTGGATTGGATTGGACAACGATGAAACTTTGTGATGGGAGACCATTTCTCAAACTGACCGAGCCACTGTTGGCCCAAAATGTGAAATGAGAGTCAATCTTTGGAGTGACATGTACCATCACGGACCCATTCGCCTCTGAAATTTCATTATATCAAAATGTGAAATGAAGGGAAAGGTCGTCATTATTTTAAAATTATGAATCTGTTTCATAATGACCCAAAGTAAGAGTTCTAATTAGACGTGTGACGAGACGAGACAATTACCACAAGACGAGACAAGACTGAAAAATGTGTCCACTTCAAGACCAGATTTTGACAAAATTTCTAATATAAAAATGCTCAGTCACTTTTTATTGAGTTGTATCTGTACTTTTACTTACATGAGACACTTGAGTATTTCTTTTATCGCTGGTTAAAGTGCTCTACAAACCTGTGCTGATGTGTGGGTTGTGTGGTCCGTGCTGGTTGTGCTGGCTGCTCTTCTGGTGCAGGCCTCCCCCGCTGTGCTGCTGCTGCTGTGCCTGGGACGCTCCACTCTGAGACGGGTGAGACGGGTGAGACGGGTGCGACGGGTGCGACGGGTGCGACGGGTGCGGGGCGTGAGGAGGGTGGGAGCCGCTCTGTGGGGGGATCACACCGGTCGCGGCGAAAAACTGGTTTATGGACGAACACAAATCAGCCATCTGTGCTGCATCCAGAGTCCAGTTATTGAGCTCTGCCTGACGCATGCTCTCCTTCAGACCTGGAGTGAAGCAGAGAAACAACACAAAAACATCAGACTACACGCTACGCTAAATAAGGTCCTATATTTACACAAAATTGACTCTTGTGAGCTTTAAGTCACGCTAGAATGTTGTTCCCTCATCAAAAACAGACCTGGAGTTGTGTTTTGTTTCATTCACACATGAGTATTCCTGCCTTATAAGTCTGTCTACATCTCCAAAGATCAGAATGCTCTGTCCCCCCTTGTCATGTCATGTACCTTTTACATTTGTTTGGTAGAGATGGACTCTATTCAAGCTTACACCACAAAACTGGAAGACGTTTGGAAACATGCGGATGACGACTTCCTTTGGGCTCTGTTGGAGATAGTAACTGACAAAATCTGTGAAAACTGAGAAAAAGGAGCAGTTTTCTTCATCTAGATGCAATTGTATTCTTTCTTTTTTCCTTTTAGAAAATGCCTATTAATTTGTGTATTATACTTTGTCTAACTTAATTCTTCCATTATCTTCCGCTTTACTGGGGCCAGGGACTCCCAGACTTCCTTCACCCTGGACACTTCGTCCAGCTCCTTTAGGGGCGCCTTGGGGGATTCTGAGGTGTTCCCAGGCCAGCAGAGAGACAGTCTCTCCAGCGTGTCCTGGGTCTTCCTCAGGGCCTCCTCCCGGTGGGATATGCTCAGAACACTTCCTGAGGGAGGGGCCCAGGAGGCATCCGGAACAGATGCCCGAGCCTCAACTGGCTCCTCTGGACGTGAAGGAGCAGCAGCTCTGCTCCAAGCTCCTTCCGTGTAACTGAGCTCCTCAGCCTGTCTCTAAGGAAGCGCCCAACAACCCTGCGGAGGAAACTCATTTCCAACTGTATCCGTGATCTCGTCGCTCCCTTTCGGTCATTACCCAAAGCTCATGACCATAGGTGAAGGGAGGAACAAAGACTGAGCAGTAAATCGAGAGCTTCGTCTTTCGACTCAGCTCCCTCTTCACCACAACAGTATGATACACCGACCGCATCACAAAAAAAGGTGTAATTGTAGCACTCCATTATGTTTGGCAAATCAACAGTTACAACCAGCTGTCTGTAAGTGACACTGAAGATGTGATTAGAGTCACGTCCCCCGTGGAAAAGCTTTGGCAGGTTGTGAAGACGCTGCTGTTGCTGAATCCACGGTTTTATTGCGGCTTATTTATATACATGCCCAGTGTCGGTAACTACACTGAAAGTCATGCTCCACATGTTTCCAAACGTCTTCTGGCAAGAGTGAATAGAGCTTATCCGTGAGTTCAGATCTGAAATTAAAAACATGATTCTAGTCAAGGTGTTTGGAGTCACAAGGTGGAACAGACTTTTTAGTTTGAGAGAAGAACTCAAACAGAAAACCTATGCAGGGTTTGTATGTTAAGCATGAAACAAAACACAACTCCAGGTCTGTTTTTCATGAGGAAACATTATAACATAGATCATAAAATAGCATAAAATGGGCCTTTTGAAGAGGAAATGACACATACAATTTTTTTAAATGGACATTCCACCAAATACAAATAATTCAAATAGAAATAATTCATTTTTTATTTAAGTATATTTACTCTATTATATGCTTTATACAGGTCTGACATTTTATTTAGTCTCCAAGCATACATCCAATCTGACCTTCAAAAACACCTGCAGCTTCCAGTTACATTAGGAGCCACAAAGCGCTGAATATTTCCACATTTCTGACAACTCCCTGAATGCAGCACCCTTTCACTCCGCTCCATTCACACAAAGAGAGACCAGTTTATTTTTCTGGAGGGAGATTTCCACAGACACTTTTCTTTGAGCTACGTTTGGCCTGCTGCTTGGAGACGAGCCAAGAAGAGAGAGGGACGGCGTTGCTTGTTTGAGAGGTCAAGCGCTGCAGGAAGGTAATGAGGAGGCAAGGAGAGAGGAAAGAGAAGAGGAGAGAGGAAATGAACAGAGAGGAGACAAGGAGAGAGGAGGAGAGACGAGGAGATGAGGATACTAGGAAGCAAGGAGACAAGGAGATGAAAGGAGAGGAGAGAAGGAGAGAGAAAACGTAGAGTTAGGAGACAAGGAAATGAGGAGAGAGGAGAAAGGAGACAAGGAGAGAGGAGACAAGGAAAGAAGGAGATGAGGAGACCAAGAGAAAAGAGAGGAGAGAAGACGAGGAGATAAGGAGAGAGGAGACGAGGACAAAGGAGATGAAGAGAGAGGAAACAAGGAAGCAAAGAGATGATCAGAGAGACAAGATGGGAAGAGGAGAAGACTAGGAGACAAGAGAGAAGACGAGGAGATAAGGAAACAAGGAAGCAATCAAAGAAGGAGATAAGGTAAGATAAGAAACAAGAAGACAAAAAGACGAGTAGAGAGAAGACAAGGAAACAAGGAAACAAGGAGACATGGTGAAACAAGGAAAAGGAGGAAGGACAGAGCAGAGCATTTGAAAGCAGCTTGTTGTGTCGCTGTGAGGAGACAAGGAGACAAGAAGACTATTAGAAGAGGAAACAAGGAGACGAGGAAATAAGAAGACAAGGAGACCAGTAGAAGAGGAAACAAGGAGACCAGTAGAAGAGGAAACGAGGAGACGAGGAAACAAGGAGACCAGTAGAATAAGAAACAAGGAGACCAGTAGAAGAGGAAACGAGGAGACGAGGAAACAAGGAGACCAGTAGAATAAGAAACAAGGAGACCAGTAGAAGAGGAAATGAGGAGACGAGGAAACAAGGAGACCTGGTAGAAGAGGAAACGAGGAAACCAGAAGAGAGGAGAGAGGAGATGAGAAGACGAGGAGAGAGGAAACAAGGAAACAAGAAAACAAGGAGACAAAGAAATGAAGAAGGACCAAGCGGAGCATTTGAAAGCAGCTCCTGTCGTGTGGCCGTGAGGAGACTAGGAGACAAGGAGTCAAGGAGACCAGTAGAAGAGGAGTCATGGAAATGAGAAGAGAGGAGATGAGTAGACGGGGTGAGAGGAAACAAAAAACAAGAAAACAAGGAGACAAGGAAAGGAGGAAATGAGGAGATGAGGAAACAAGGAGACCAGTAGAAGAGGCAAGAAGAGAGGAGAGAGGAGACAAGTAGAAAAGGAAACAAGAACACAAGAAAACAAGAACACAAGGAGGCAAGGAGACCTGTAAAAGAGGAGTCATGGATATGAGAAGAGACAGCAGAGAGGAGACAAGGAGACAAGGAAAGGAATGAGCGTAGCAGGGAGACAAGGAGATGAGGAGAGAGGAGGAAACTAAGAGAGAGGACAGAGGAGACAAGGAGGCAAAGAGATGAGAAGAGAGGAGACGATGAGACAAAAGACAAAAAGATGAGGAAAGAGAAGACAAGGAAACAAGGAAACAAGAAAAGAAGGAGACAAGGAGACAAGGAGAAAAGGATATGAGGAAGGAGCGAGTGTAGTATTTGTCGTGTGTTTTTGTGCAGGGGCCGTGAGGAAACAAGGAGACAAGTAGACCAGTAGAAGAGGAGACGAGGAGACGAGGAGAGCAGAGATGACGAGACAAAAAGGTGAGGAGAGAGAAGACAAGGAAACAAGAAAAGGAGACAAGGAGACAAGGAGAAAAGGAAATGAGGAAGGAGTGAGTGTAGCATTGGTCGTGTGTTTTTGTGCAGGGGCCGTGAGGAAACAAGGAGACAAGTAGACCAGTAGAAGAGGAAGCGAGGAGACGAGGAGACAAGGTGACCAGCTGAAGAGAAAACAAGGAGACGAAAAGAGAAGAGAGAGAAGACGATGAGACAAAAAGATGAGGAGAGAGAAGAGAAGGAAACAAGGAAACAAGAAAAGAAGGAGACAAGGAGAGAAGGAAATGAAGAAGGAGCGAGCGCAGCATTTGAAAGCGGCCCCTGTCGTGTGTCTTTGTGCAGGGGCCGTGATAACAGGCTGTTAGTGAGCCAGGCCTAATTGGATTATACACATCATACGTTTGGGAGAGAGAGAAAACACACACATACACACACACACACACAGACACACACACACACAGACACACACACAGACACACACACACACAGAGACACACACACAGACACACACACAGACACACACACACACAGACACACACACACACACACACACAGAGACACACACACACAGAGACACACACACAGACACACACACAGGCTGATGTGTGTGATGCTGCATAATGACTTTTATTAGGCCACAACCATTACTACATCCAGGGTCTGTAACACGGAGCCTCAAGGGCCACAGAGGGAGAACACAGAGGAAGCACACAGAGGAAGCACACAGAGGAAGCACACAGAGGAAGCACACAGAGGAAGCACACAGAGGAGGAACACAGAGGGAGAACACAGAGGAAGACACAGAGGAAGCACACAGAGGGAAGAACACAGAGGGAGAACACAGAGGAAGCACACAGAGGGAGAACACAGAGGGAGAACACAGAGGGAGAACACAGAGGGAGCACACAGAGGGAGAACACAGAGGAAGCACACAGAGGAGCAGAGGGAGAACAGAGGCAGAGGGAGAACAGAGAGGGAGAACACAGAGGAAGCACACAGAGGAAGCACACAGAGGAAGCACACAGAGGGAGAACACAGAGGGAGAACACAGAGGGAGAACACAGAGGGAGAACACAGAGGGAGAACACAGAGGAGAGCACACAGAGGGAGAACACAGAGGAGAGAAGAACACAGAGGAAGAGGACACAGAGGGAGAACACAGAGGGAGAACACAGAGGGAGAACACAGAGGGAGAACACACAGAGGAGAACACAGAGGGAGAACACAGAGGGAGAGAAACAAGAGGGAGAACACAGAGGGAAGCACACAGAGGAAGCACACAGAAGAACAACACAGAGGGAGAACACAGAGGGAGAACACAGAGGGAGAACACAGAGGGAGAACACAGAGGAAGAACACAGAGGGAGAACACAGAGGAAGCACACAGAGGAGACGCACACAGAGGGAGAACACAGAGGGAGAACACAGAGGGAGAACACAGAGGAGCACACAGAGGGAGAACACAGAGGGAGAACACAGAGGAAGCACACAGAGAACGACACACAGAGGAAGCACACAGAGGAAGCACACAGAGGAAGCACACAGAGGAAGCACACAGAGGGAGAACACAGAGGGAGAACAGAGAGGAGAACACAGAGGAGAACACAGAGGGAGAACACAGAGGGAGAGAACACAGAGGAAGAACACAGAGGGAGAACACAGAGGAAGCACACAGAGAGAACGCACACAGAGGGAGAACACAGAGGGAGAACACAGAGGGAGAACAGAGAGGAGAACACAGAGAGGAGAACACAGAGGACACAAGACAGAGGGAGAACACAGAGGGAGAACACAGAGGGAGCGCACACAGAGGAGAACAGAGAGAAGAACATAGGACACACAGAGGAGAACAGAGAGGAAGAACATAGGACGTACACAGAGGGAGACACAGGAGCACACAGAGGACGCACACAGAGGACACACACAGAGGGAGAACACAAAGGCACACAGAGAGGAGCACACAGAGGGAGAACACAGAGGAAGCACACAGAGGACACACACAGAGGAGAACACAGAGGAGCACACAGAGGGAGGACACACAGAGGAGCACACAGAGAGAACACAGAGGAAGAACAGAGGACGCACAGAGGAACACAGAGGGAGAACACAGGAGACACAGAGAGGAGAACAGACAGAGGGAGAACACAGAGGGAGAACAGAGGACACACAGAGGAACACACAGAGGACACAAACAGAGAGCACACAGAGGGACACACAGAGGGAGCACACAGAGGAGCACAGAGACACACAGAGGACACACAGAGGACACACACAGAGGAGAACACAGAGGAGCACACAGAGGAGAACACAGAGGACACACAGAGGAGCACACAGAGGAGCACACAGAGGAAGCACCACAGAGGACACACACAGAGGACACACACACAGAGGACGCACACAGAGGAGGCGCACACAGAGGAGACACAGAGGACACACAGAGGACACACAGAGGAGACACAGAGGACGCACACAGAGGGAGAACACAAGAGGACGCACACAGAGGGACACACACAGAGGACGCACACAGAAGGAGAAACAGAGAGCACACAGAGGAAGCACACACAGAGGAAGCACACAGAGGACGCACACAGAGGACGCACACAGAGGACGCACACAGAGGAAGCACACAGAGGAAGCACACAGAGGAAGCACACACAGGAAGCACACAGAGGAAGCACACAGAGAACACAAAAGACGGTTACAGGGACAACAGAGGACGTACAGAGGGAGCACAGAGGATGTATAGAGGAAGCACACAGAGGACGCACACATATCTCTACATTTCCTTGTCTCCTTGTCTATATTTCTTTCTGTCTCTACATTTCTATCTATCGATCTATTTATTTATCTAGCTTTATCAATCTGTCTATTTGTCTTACAGCTGTTTTATTGAAAGTAGTTCTTTTTCGATCTTGTGTGTATATTCCTGGAAGTAATGAAACGGACCCCAGTCACACCATTGTCTAACTGCTTAAAGGCACATTGTGTAACTTTTCTGGAGGAGGGTCCGTCAAACGCTTTTCTCCATGTTATTACTTTGTCTGGCATGTTTCACAGTGTGGCATTAAACCTTTCTATCTCTATGGAGACCAAACCAGACCAAGTTACAGGTCAGATCTGTCATAATGCCTTTATTTCTTGGTATTTTGAGCTATAAAACCACCCGTAATTGAATAAATGTAAAGTAGAAATGTTCACTGTGGAACATCTGAGGCAGAGCAATGACATCTCCACAAAAACAAACAGGTGAGGGACCCCGATCCAAAAAGTTACATAGTGCAGCTTTAAGATCTGCTGTACGGGGCCTGATTAAAATTTCAAACTAGACTTTAGAAATAGAAATAGACTCAATGTGAATGTGACTTTTTCATTATTGATATCTGCTCATATCCGACCCATAATTCTTTGCAGCATAAATTTCAGTCAGTTTTATATGTAGAGCAAGTTTTAGTCTAAGAAAATAAGAATAATTCACAACGGCGAAAACATGACAATTCAAAAAGCAACTCCACAGGGTCCAGGAATTGAACCAAAAACTGGCCTGCCATTCCTGATTTGTTTTCCTTTTTCTAATTTAAGAGCACACGGCTGCTATTCAGTTCATCCCTCCGCTGTCAAAGAAACCACATTAGAAGCCATAAAAATGATTTCAGGAAAAGAAAACTGAGCCACTATGTTCTTTTAGTCATAAGAGTATTTTGGTGTGAAAAGTCAGCAAGTGTCATGATGTCTGCGAAAACACATTTCCCTCTGAGACAATTAAGTGCTTTCTTTCTTTTTTTCTCTTTCTTTCTTTCTATCCATCTATCTAGCTATCTATTTATCTATGTATTTAATAGTCGTTTTACAGCTGTTCAATGTACTATACTGTCTTACAAAGGAAAAATGCAGTATCTATCAATCAACCGTATGTTTTAATAGCATTTACCGTAATTTCCGGACTATTGAGCGCACCTGAATATAAGCAACATCAACTAAATGTTAACAATATTTTTAAAGTTGTACATATACATATACATATTGCAGGTATCCACGTCTTCAAGAACATTTTCAAGTTCAAGGCGTCTGCTTTTATCGCATCTGAAAGCTTTTGTCGTCTTTTTGCACTGAGTCAGTTCGTCACGCTGCCGTCGCCAAAATCTCACCATCGACTCACTGATGCCGAGCTCACGTGCAGCAGATCTGTTTTTCCTTCTTCCACAGCCACATCAATCACCGTTTGCTTTTTTTCGTGTGTTTTCCATGAGGAGGGTGTGTGTATGAAGCGCAAAATAACTCTTCAAAACGCAATCAAATGAGCATCTTCCTCGGCGCATCACCCCCGTCTCTCCCCGCGCATGTCTCCTGCAGAAAGAGCCTCTGTCCTGTCTGTATCATGTCAGTGTCCTGGAGGATTTCAGCAGATTTCAGACTCTCTCGGGGGCGGGGCTAGTTCTATCAATCAGGTATGAGTGGATGTGCGGCTACTTAAATTTGAGATGTTTCTTCTCGTCATTTACACACACGGGTAAGACGTATCCCCCTCACGAATGTTCATTTAGCATCATAACTTATTTTATCACACGGCAATAAACTGTTTTAGAGCGCTGACAACATAGTGAACTAGTGTAGCAACTTCATGTTAACCCTAGATCCATGTGTAATCTCACAGACAGCGACGTTTTCTGCACTCAGGCTGCGCTCGTATCCGCTGCGTTGCCAAACCACAGACCGTAAATATGACTGGACAATGTGCCAAACAAAGAATCCTTCCATATATCAGCCGCAACGTTTTATTAGCTGCAGGGTTCAAAGTGTGAGAAAAAAGTAGTGGCTTATAGTCCAGAATTTACGGTAACTGGTTTATGTTGTTGTAAGGCGACTTTGAGTGTCCAAAAAAGAACCTAATAAATAAAATGTATTATTATTTATTATTATTATTAGTAGTAGTAGTAGTAGTAGTAGTAGTAGTAGTAGTAGTAAAACTTTAATTGCGACCAAAAGACATCTGTTTTAATTGGTGACAAAGTTTTATGTTGTTTTTGAGAAATCTTAATATTAAATTTGCAGCAACTACTAATTATTCAGTTATTCGTTTTAAGGATAAACTGCAGCTTGAAATGTTCTGACAAACTCAAACACAGATACTGCACTTTTCGGTTGTTTCACTGGAGAGTTTCACACAGCCCGTAGAACCTGCAACATGTTTTTTTGATTAAAATCTGAAATGGGACAAAAAGACTTGAAACTTTCACAATTTCTAATTCAACACACAAACAAGAATATTTAATGTTTTTGGTGATAAAATATCTCCCCAAACAGTTTTCTCACTCCAGGTCATTTTCGGTACAAAGGTAAAATCAGTGCTGATGGTCGTGATGGATAAATATTAAAGGTTGTATAGAGGATTTTTTAAGGGAAGAGAAATACAGTGACAGTCCTTTTTCAAATGTCGTGCAAGCGTGACACCACCTTCCTCCTCCACAGCTCCCTCAGTAGAAACACCTCCTCCCGCCTCTTTACTCTAGAAATCACACTTGTTTGTATCCAGTGCGCGTTCAGAATTACTGTTGAAGTGACCTGTCTGGAAGTAACTTACGACCGACGTGTCAGTCTTTAGACCCTTCATCTGCTTCATTCGCCCAAACGCTGGAAAAGATCTCCAAGAATCACCTCAGGTTGGCTTTGGTCCTTTTCCCCTTCTCTTCTTCTTTCAGCGACCTCAAAAACAGACTTTCTTTTGCGGCGAACTGGTCGTGGATTCTCATCCGCCATCTCAACAATCTTTGTGCAAAATGTGGGGAAGCGACAGTTTGAAAAAGCCTCTAAGAACCGCTGCATAAACCACATAATCCCCGCGCGCCGATGAGTCAATTACACTAGAAATGTAGGGAGTTTGATTGACGACCTAACAGCCAATAGAAAAAGAGGTAGCCTCGTTTTCTATTGGCTGATGTTTATCTGGCCTCGCTACGTCCACTGTTGATGGATTTTCATTCTTTTTTTTTTTTTTTTTTTTTGGTCATCATAATTACATGGCTGCTGCGTCTCTGTAATGGTAGTTTAAACTTTCACTGACAATTTGAAACAAAAACAAAAAAAAAATCCTCCATACAACCTTTAACTCATCATACAGTGACACATAGGCTACGTTCAGACTGCAGGGCTTAATGCTTAATTCAGATTTTTTTTTGTGAAATCTGATGTTTTTCCGAGGTCGTTCACATTTCCAATTACATGTGACTTGTATATGATCTCCAGTGTGAACTTTAAACGGCCCAAAAGTGTCCCAGTGTGCTCTGTGTTTACGGAAGTTGTCAAAAAATGGACGCGAATATTGAGCACCTGGAGATTTTAAAGTTCCTCTCGTACCGGAGCCAGAACATGAACAACTTATTTGTTTTATGGAGGAGATTGAGAAGGAGAAGGACGAGGTGTTTGGCCGTGGGGCAGTGTCCCTTGAAAGGAACATGTGGATGTGGAGACGTAGCCGAGAGTGGTGAGTGGTGATGTGCTTCGCTTAAAGGTTGCATGGAGGATTTTTTTGTTTGTTTCATATTGTCGATGAATGTTCAAAATAAAATTATAGAGATGCAGCAGCTTTGTAATTATGATAACAAAAAACAAAATAACAAAAAGAAAAAGAATGAAAATCCATCAATTGTGGACGTGGTGGGGGCAGATAAACATCAGCCAATAGATAACAAGGCTACCTCTTTATCTATTGGCTGTTGGATTGTCAATCAAACTCCCTACATTTCTAGCGTCACTGACTTGCCGGCGCGGTGGGATTATGCAGTTTACGTTCGCCTCTCACGCACTGATGCCGTTTACTCAACCGACACAGCGGTTCTTAGCGTCTTTTTCGAA
Organism: Boleophthalmus pectinirostris; assembly: GCF_026225935.1. NCBI lineage: Eukaryota > Metazoa > Chordata > Actinopteri > Gobiiformes > Gobiidae > Boleophthalmus > Boleophthalmus pectinirostris. The sequence goes on along the minus strand of NW_026571515.1, from coordinate 9,967,463 downwards.
CTGTAGCTTCCTCTCACACAAAGTTTTGTTGTAATGGCGGACAAGAATTCACGACCATTTCGCCACAAAAGAAAGTCTGTTTTTGACGTCGCCGAAAGAAGAAGAGAAGGGGGAAGAGGAGCGAAGCGCAACATTTAAAAAAGGACAAACAGTCGCTGCATTTCTCTTTCCTTGGAAAATCTTCTATACAACCTTTAAGTGACACGGAGTTCATTACCAATTTTCGCCTACTTCAGCGCAGAATAGTGACTTTTGTGGCTTGTTTATAACGTGTAGGTCGGATGAATGAGCTTTGGCCGTTCAGACTGAAGTCGCATGTCAAAAGATCAGATATGTATCGGTTTGTGGCCTGGGTCGCATTTGAAAAAATCAGATCTGTGTCGCTCAGACTGTCATTAAAAGATCAGAAACAGGTCACAGAGGGGCCAAAAAATCAGATTTGGGTCACTTCAGGCTGCAGTCTGAACGTAGCCATAAACACACTGTCATTAGTGAATCTCTGACATACACAAGAGGGACAGACACACTTTAAAATCACTTTGCTGTACTGTTTCTCACATTACACTGTTCTTGTATGTAACATTACTTGTAATTGTTGATTATGTAATGTAATGGACCCAGACATGTTATAGCAGCAAATATGGATCCAAAATCCATGTGCAAGAAACTCAGGAGCAGTTGTGCAAAGTCAGCAGATTTAGTTTTAATTTTAAGCATGTGTAATGTGAATGGAGCTAATATTTCTTACGTGTTTGTTTGTGTTACCTTGAAAGGGTGAAAGGTCGACGTCGGCCCAGTTGTAGCTGGTGGCGATGCGGCAGCTCTCTTTGAGCCAGTCCAGGTTTGGATACCAGTCTGAGGACAGGCCTGGGTCAGAAAAACAGGAAACAGATCAGAGAAGTGCTACAGGTGCAGTTATTTAAGGCAGCGTTTCTCAAACTTTTTTTCTGGGGGCCCATATTTTAAAAGTCAAAAAAACTTTGCGACCCAAGTCAATAGACATTCGTAAATGACAAAATAAAGGTGGATTTGAGCATTATTGAACATTAATAAGGATATTTTATTTCGTGTCTCTCTGAACAATTAGTTTTACTCAAGTTTTAAACAATGAAAAACAGTAATTGAAGCAGCAATAAAAGGATCCATAAGTCGTCTATTTGCACATTAAATATAACCTGTTTCTTTTTCTTTTCAACATTCAATTGAACCAGCAACATTGGAACAAAATATACAATAAAATAATTACAAAAGGATTAGAAATTATACAAAACATGTCTTAACATTTCAACATTTCTAAGAGATGGGTGGTCCTGTCTGTGTTTTTGTAGCGTGTTTTTGTCCGGGTGCAGGAGGAGACGCAGCAGCAGATCAGACGCAGTATTCTGTCTGTTTCTGTGCTTTGTTTTCATTTCTTTGAGCACAGATGTGTCATGTGTCAGAACTGTACACTGCAGACCTACATGCAGCTCGTTCACACAGGTTTAACACTCAAATCTTGCATATTTAGGCTGAGTTCTTCTCTCAAACAAAAAAAAAAACACTCTGTACCACCTTGTGATGTCATGTGGTAATACAGGAAGTGCTTCACTGTTTTTAGAATCATTTGGATCAATTCAGCCCTGGAATTGCCAGTCTCCAGTAAACAAAAGTTAAAAGGTAGATGTTAACTTGACAACTACCACTACATGACATCACAAGGTGGATTGGAGCATTTTGAGCTTTGGAGATGTAGACAGACTAATAATAAAGAATGTAATACTTTAGTTCAGGGACCATATTTATAACTAACTAATAGTAAAGTGCATAATAAGTGCCTAATTACATATTTGTTTTTGTATTTATAAAATACTTTCAATGCATTTTTGCCTAAGGCTTTATTTTACAAGTATTAAGCCATGAACTGTTTTCTTCCAATAACAGTAGTGGAGATTACAATATATGTTTTTGTACAAACACTGAAATCTTAACAAGCATTAATAAGTGTTTGATGTACACTACATAACTATATACAAACTAATAGCTAAGACAGAGCTAAGTTACAAGTTACTCAAACATGGGTGAATAAAACAAAACAAAACTCCAGGTCTGTTTTTGAGACAACAGTCTAACATGTCACCAGTGTTGGGGAGTAACAGATTACATGTACCAGGAGTTACGTAATCAGAGTACAAATTATGAGTAACTGTATCTAGTTACAGTTACTGTTTCAGTGAGTGGTAATTGGATTACAGTTACTTTGTTGAAATAAGTGGATTACACTGTGGTATTTTCCTGTTTTCACATTTGGGGCTATATCCCTTTTTTTTTTTTTTTTTTTTCCCCCTCGGTAATTCCACTCATTGCCGGACACTAAACCAGGTCTAAGACCAGGTCTAAACCCAGGTCTAAACTAGGACTAAACCAGGACTAAACCAGGACTAAAGCAGGACTAAAGCAAAACTAGGTCTAAATCAGGTCTAAACAAGGACTAAAGCAGGACTAAACAAGTTCTAAACCATGTCTAAAACAGGATTTAACAAGACTAAACCAGAACTAAACCAGGACTAAACCAGGACTAAACCAGGATAAACAGAACTAAACCAGGACTAAACCAGGACTAAACCAGGACTAAACCAGAACTAAACCAGGACTAAACTAAACCAGGACTAAACCAGTTCTAAACCATGTCTAAAACAGGATTTAACAAGACTAAACCAGGACTAAACCAGGACTAAACCAGAACTAAACCAGGACTAAAACCAGGTCTAAACCAGTTCTAAACCATGTCTAAAACAGGATTTAACAAGACTAAACCAGGTTTAAAACAGGCCTAAACCAGGATTTAACAGGACTAAACCATGCTGCGTGGACCATGTCTCCTCCTCTTCTATCAATAACATTTTTAATTTGGTTAAAGACTCGGCCTTTTCGTTTTCTTTTATCAGACAAAACTTCTTATGTTACGATTTCCTAGTCTTTGCTTCTCTACAGCAAATCACCTTAAATAATTTAATGGATTACGTTACAAACTACATTTTGGGGTATGTAATCTGTAATCTGTAGGGGAATACATTTTAAAAGTCACCTTCCCAACCCTGCATGTCACTAAAATAAAGCACATTTTACATAATATACGACCTTTAAAAATAAATTACACAACATGACACGTAACTATCTTAATTCTTTCTGCGGCGTGTGTAAGAAAGACGGAGTATATCTTATTTCACTTATTCCACGCTCGTCATAATTTGCACAGATGACTCATTTATTTTCACGTATTAAAAATGTCCCATAAAAACAGGAAAGAGGATTTGCGTGACTAATAAAGTATACAAGCATCCTGTCAGGCCGTTCTTCACCCCTGTCCTAAAACATCTCACTCCAAAACTGCCTAAAACTGCTCATTTTACCAACCCGCCACTAGGGGGAGTAACTTGACTTTGCTGTAAAAAAAAAAAAAAAAAAAAAAAAAGCCAGGCTCAAATCAGAGAGAAACGCACGCTTGCCTTCACCTTTCCCTCATGCACAAACAAACAATGGAACCTAAAGCCACTGAGGGATTTCGTATATCCGTGTATTGGTTGTGAGGAATGCTAAACGAAATAAAACGCGCTTTCTTCTGCCTTGGGAATATGAGGTGGGAAAATCTGGTAGGATCCGGGGTGTATTAGACTAGTACTGGCTCATAAGACGGGATGCCCAGAGAGGAAAAGAGAGGAGAGGATAGAAGACAGAGGAGAGCTTATCTTTTCAATGCTATGAAGGAAATGTGATGCAGACAGTCAATACCACAATAAATAAAACGCGAAACGTGGACTGAAATTTGTACTGTTAAAAATATCCTCCCCTCAAGATTGTTGTATGATTGACACGAGTCTCCTGCCATTTTTACTGCTACTTTTTTTACCATTTATATATTTTTTTACTCTTTCTTATTGTAATATAATGTAATTTCCCTTGTAAAGTTTGTGAATGTTGATATGACTATGAAGTCTCTTGTTAAAGGTGCACTACGTAACATTCTTGTGGAGGGTCCGTCACCTGCTTGTCTCCATGGAAACGTTATTGTTTTGTCTAGAACAGAGGTGTCAAACTCAAATTCACAGAGGACAAAAATTTAAAACTGGGGCCACACTAAATATTTATTGTAATCTTTCAACAACATCTGCACGTTTTCTCTTCTTTTGAGAGATGTATGTTAAATCTTTTCTTATTAAAATAAATGTTTAATAATAGTTTTGCTTAAATATTGAATCCAGAAAAAGCAAAATATAAAATAACTAGAAAAGCACTCAGAGAGCGCAGACCTCCGCCAAGGACTACCCCCATTTTTTGGATAAAATCAGTCTGGATCAGATCCGGATCAGCCTTTGGAATTGGTCAATAATTAACCGAGATATTGAGAAACAAAATTTTTGGCCCCATTTACCACAATGTTAACTAAAATTTCAAAGTGATCCAGAATCCAGGATTTCTTCCGGATCACCCCCAAAATGAAATCAGTTCTTCCTTTTCACATTTCCAACAAATCCTGAAAATTTCATCAAAATCGGTCCATAACTTTTTGAGTTATGTTGCTAACAGACAAACAAACAAACAAACAAACAGACAAACAAACAGACAAACAAACAAACAAACAAACAAACAAACAGACAAACAAACAAACAGACAAACACCGGCAAAAACATAACCTCCTTGGCGGAGGTAATAACAACATTTTAAATAAATAATGTCTCTATAGTCTATGTGTAGCCAGCGGGCAGCTCTAATACATATTTGACATGTTCTCACGGTCCAAATATAATTATATTGTGGTCCAAATTTGGCCCCCGGGCTTGAGTTTGACATGTCTGGTCTAGAATGTTCCACAGTATCCAACGTATCAATCATGAGGGAGATGAGCAGGTTACAGCCCTGCGCCACATTAAACAGCTGCTCCTATTCACAGGAGAAGTTCATATACACGATGTCCCAAAAAATTTGACATCATTTCTGAAGGCCAATAATTTCGGCACTTCTTGTAGAAATAGAAGCGACTCTCCACAGATCTGACCTGTAATGTCAGATTACCACACTGGTGCTGTAACCTGCTTGTGACACATGAGTTTAATCTGTACTGTGGAACATTTTAGACAAAGCAGTGACATTTCCATGGAGACAAGCAGGTGACGGACCCTACACTGGAATGTTACGCAGTGCACCTTTAACAAGAGAAATATAAACATAAAAACACACACAAACATGATTGATTCACAAGGCAAATGACATTATATTACAACAACAAAGAGTAAAAAATATAAAAATGGTATAAAAAGTAGCAATAAAAATGGAGGGGAGTATATTTTTAAGTAAGTCAGTCTTTATTTATAGAGCGCGTTTCACAGACGCTTTGTCACAAAGACGCTTTACAGAGCATTATTCAGCATTATTCATTCACTCTATACCTGGTGGTGGTAAACTACTATTGTAGCCACAGCTGCCCTGGGGCAGACTGACAGAAGCGCGGCTGCCATGCCAATCAGCGCCATCGCTCCCTCCGACCATCAGACACACACCACTTTCATACTAGGCAATGTGGGTGAAGTGTCTTGCCTAAGGACACAATGACAGTTATTCCCACTGGCGCCTCACTGTGGCACCTGGAACTCCCAGTGTGTCCCATCCAAGTCCTCACCAGGCCCGGCCCTGCTCAGCTTCTGACATCTGACGGGATCAGGCTTTTACAAGCTGGTATGTCCACACTTACTCACTCACTTATATTTTTAATAGTACCAATTTCAGTTCATGTTTCGCATTTTATTAATTGTGGTATTGAATGTCTGCTTTACATCTGTTTCTATCAAACATTATGTGAAAATTTGAGGTTATTTCAACAAGAATGGTCAAAATTATTACCCTGCGAAATGATGGCAAATTTTTTGGGAGACTCTGTAATTTTGTTGAAATAACCTCATATTAGAGATCTGTGTGGGACAGAATTTTCAGTCCCGCTCCTGCCCGCACCTGCAAAGAATTGTCATTTTCATTCCTGCTCCAGCCCGCAAATCCCGCAAGATGGGGACGTTCGCTTTCTTAAAAGAGAAGTGGAAAGGAATAGTCTAAAATGTCCGTGAGATTAGACCACATCCGCAAATTTAGGCTACTTAAAATGTTTTTATTAATGCCAAATACAATATCCAGCACAAATTATGTATGATAGGCTCACATTAATCATTTGTATATTTTACTTTACACTCATATTTAGTTCATGGGACTGCGGTTTATCATCCCACTCGCCCGCTCCTGCAATGAGCTTTCAAAATGTGTCCAACGCTGCACTGTTTTGCGTCAGGTCCCACGGGTTCTGCAGGGCTCTACCTCAAATTTTCACAGAATGTATAGAAACAGATCAAAATTTTACGCTTAATGTTTTATTTCTGTTCTGTTTTCAGGTTGAGCCATGGCGTTCACTCCCAAAGAGAAGTAATTTTGCATTTTGGAATCTCCTCGCACACATATGTAATCCTTTAGCCCCTGCACAAGTCTTCCTCTTTACATTTTTGGTACCAAGTCCAAATTTGTTTGTTTAAGGTTTGGGTTTTTGAGTTTGGGTGACTATTCCAAGACGCAAAATGACTTCTCTTTGGGAGTGAACAGTTCAACCTGAAAACAGAACAAAAATAAAACATTAAATATAAAACCTTGCTCTGTTTCTGTACATTCTGTGAAAATTTGAGGTTATTTCAACAAGAACTGCCAAAATTATGGGCTTGTGAAATGATGTCAAATTTTTTTCAGGCACCCTGTATTTTTGAGGAACAGAAACACCCGAAATGAATAAATGTTAGATGTATATGATTTAATAACACACTTTATTTAATATTTGCTATGATTTATAGGTGGGTTATGGCAGGATGTGAGCGTCTGGTTTGTGAGTTTCTATTTTTCCATCGCAGAGTAACTGTTGTTGCAGCAAAACTTGAATTTCTCTTGGGATCAATAAAGTATCTCTCTCTCTCTAATGTGCTTTTTTTTTTATTATTTTGAGTTTAAAATTCAAAATTACGATTACATAAATTAATTTGAACCTTGCAGCTGTAAAATTTGAGTGTTATGTAAATGTAATAAACCAAATTAAATGAAAATCTTTGGGGTTTTTTGTTTATTTTTTTTAATTATTCATAGTTTTTGTGATGGTGCGTGAGCTACTGTGTCCCCATAATTCCCCTTGTGGACCAGTAAAGTTCGTGTAAGTGTAAGAGTAAGTTTGTCGGGCCTCTTACCTGTGCTGGAGCAGGGCTGTGTGCTGTGGCTCTGGTGGGACAGTGGCTGCGGGTGCTGCGGGTGCTGCGGGGTGCTGCGGGTGGGGCTGGAGGTGCTGCTGATGGTGATGGGAGGGGGGCACAGGGGGGATCTGGAGGGGGGAGGGCTGGTACGAGCACGACGTCCTGGACTGGGGGCCCGAGTCCGAGGGGAGACCCATCAAACCTGCACGACACAAAGAAGAAGAGAAGAGAAAATAAGCCCAGTGGTGGAGGAAGTACTCGGTTTTGTAGTAAAGTAAAAGTACAGATACAGGGACAAAAAGTTACTCAAGTAAAAGTATCACAGGAAAAAACGTACTTAAGTAAATCTATTCTAGTCTAAGGACCTGTTTAAACATGTACTTTTGTAGATTTTTTGATCAATTAAAGGATAAAATGCAGTGATTTTGGTAAAGATTTTAGCTGATTTTAAGTTTAATTTCTTAAGTTTTTCTGTTTTTGTGTATTTGGTTTGCTCAAAGTTGGGATGTTCACTCAAATTAAATGTGCTAAAATAAAAGTCAGCCATTTCAGAAGGTCTAAAACCATAAATAAGGACTTTTTACTTTTCAGTCCAGATCTAAAATGTAGTGGAATAGAAAGTACAGGCACACATCCTCCAAAAAAGAAAGTAAAAATTAAAAAGCAACCGCTGTAAAATTTCCTTAAAGTGCATGAAGTAACTTTTTTGGTGGAGAGTCCATCAAAATACTTTCTCCATGAAGATGTTGTTGCCTTTGTCTTGAATGTCTCACAGTATGGAATTAAACCTTTCTATCATCATAGACCAAGTTACAGGTCAGATCTGTGGAGAGGCGACCCCACCCACAGTCAGAATGCCAGTTTTTCTACGTATTTTTGAGCTATAAAACCACCTGTAATTGAATATATTTAAGATAGAGCTGTTTAATGTCATACTGTGGAACATTCCAGACAAGGCAATGACATCTCCATAGAAACAAGCAAGGAACAGACCCTCTACCAGGAAAGTTACACTATGCACACATATGGGTCCAGTCAAGCGGTAAAGGAGGGAAACAGGGGCAGATTTTTTACATTGAAATGTCTCTTATTCAGAAACTAGAGGGACTATTGAAATAAGTAAAGTATCAGAATGTAGGAAAGAGTTACACTCCAACAGGGTCAAGTTAAACCTGTGATATTCTTTCAAGTTGTTGACAAAAAATTTAAAAACTCATGTTGGTAACGGAGGAAATGAAATATGCAGCACTTTTTGGGCAATAAATACAAACAGTGATAACTCTTGGTTCTCACTTACATATCCTTAACAAACTGGTTTGAATATTTGCTTCATATAGTTTTCTACCATATGGTACAAGATTAGGTTGAAAAACCTCTTACTTTTTGAGTAATGAGATTTTTTATTAAGAAAGGTCATGGTAACGGAGGGAAAAGTAACAGAGGGAAAATTGTGCAAACAAGTAGAAGGTGCATGATTTTACATAATTTGTCGCTTTTTTCTTCCAAATACTTTAATATTACTTCAAAATGAAAGGAAACTATTTCTATAAAATATGTCAGTCCTTCCAAGTAAATTTTTATCTTTTTAAATACTTTTTTTTTTTTAAATCATGTATCTTCATCAACAGTTCAAAGATGGAATAACACAAGATATGATGAAATACATCCATTTATTTACATGATTTTCAGGTCTTTGAAATTTGGGAAATAATTTTTGTTCCATGTTTCATACATGGTTTGTTTAAAACATATGTAACTTTAGAACCAAAAATGGTACAGAAAAAAGGTAAACATTTTCATAAACTAGAGAACATATGTATCTGTTGAATACATTTTTATATCAGATGCATTAACTTGAATTTTTGGCCTTGTTGTTTACTTCTGCTTGACCGGGCAAATTGTAAAACTTGGACTTGAGTATCATACTTTAAGTTTTGTACTTCATTGCCTTCCACCATTGGTTATGGTAAAAATACAAAACTAGAAAAGCACTCAGAGAGCGCAGACCTCCGCCAAGGACTACCCCCATTTTTTATATAAATTGCGATAAAATCAGTCTTCTGGATCAGATCTGGATCAGCCTTTGGAATATGAAAGAGGATCCCATTGTCCATCCCCGAGTCAAATTTCATGGGGTTTGGTCAATAATTAACCGAGATATTGAGAAACAAAATTTTGGCCCCATTGACCACAATGTTAACTAAAATTTCAAAGTGATCCAGAATCCAGGATTTCTTCCAGATCTGAAATCAGTTCTTCCTTTTCACATTTCCAACAAATCCTGAAAATTTCATCAAAATCGGTCCATAACTTTTTGAGTTATGTTGCTAACAGACAAACAAACAAACAAACAAACAAACAGACAAACAGACAAACGCCGGCAAAAACATAACCTTCTTGGCGGAGGTAAAAAAAGGTAAAAATACAAAAGATTACGTAGACCAGGGGTGTCCAGACTTTTGTCACTGAGGGTCAGACTGTTGTCAACACAGCAGATCATTCAAATAGAACATTTCACATTGTTTTGACGGAGCTTCCGCACCTTTAATAAGACTTGGAACATTTATTTTAGGTCTGCATCACAATGAAATTTGTTTATAGTTTAAAGTGATATACTTATTTAAATCTGCTGTAAAAATTAATTCAGATGTTCAATTTGGTCATTTCAGCAGAAGTACCCCTGACAAAGACCATGATGTATTTGAAATATTTGAAAAAGCCGTGTTTCCTAAACTGCTGGTACATGTACTAGTGGTGGTACACGAGCAGGTAAATGAAGCCCTCTGCAGTTGGAGCTATTATTTATTTTTATTTAAGGACCACTGTATGACTCTTTTTGACCTTTCTTGGATTAATAATTATTTCAAACGACTGTCAATATGGTTTAGTCTCATTATTGACCATGTTTAGACATAATTTAGGTCTGAAATAGTCCGAGTTTAGATCTGATGGTCTCAATAAACCAGATTGGTGTGAAGAAGAAGAAGGAAAGAGAAGTACTGGTATAAAGCAACATAGCGTTTTTATAATCACATTAGTTTCTCGTCAATATTGCAATACATAATAAATTTAATGTTTAATTGTCCACAAATCAGGAAGTAGCTCTATTAACATATTAGTTGTTTTTAGCTTCACCATGACAACAAAACTCCACTCTGGCTCTTGAAAGTTGTAAAACTAGGGGTGTCAAATTATCGCGTTAATTGCGATTAATTAATTACAGTCATATTTAGCGCGTTATGTTTTTTAATCGCGTTAATCTCATTTTTAATCTCTAACTTTACTGTTTCTGTATGTGAGTTGCTTTATTATAAAACCTGTTTTTATGTGTTGTTGGGACAACAACACAAACACAAAAAACACATTTATAATTTTTTTTATTTCGGTAATTCCACTCATTGCCGGAAACCCACACAAAACACGCGCAGTAAGAGCGACGTGTAAACGTCAGTCACACAACGGACGAGGTCGTAGAGCCAGTAGAACAGAGCAGCAGTGCACAGGTAAAAACACATTCGTGTCTTGGAAATTATTCTCCCGACGTGAAATATAAAAGAAAATAACAAATATAAAATTGCCTGAAAACAACCTGCATAGACTCATGATGTCTGCACTACTGTCCTATACACACACAAACACACACACACACACAAACACACACACACACAAACACACACAAACACACACAAACACACACACCTTCATCATCGTCATTAACCTGAGAAAGCGCGGACCACGTTTCCTTCCGTAGTTACTGCGTGGACACCGACGTGCTCCCGTGAGCCGCGTGTGGATCGTGTTTTCTCGCATACGCGGCGTAAACCGCACTTCCTCCTGTGCGCCTCTAAACCAGAACTAACACCAAGACTAAAACCAGGACTAATCCAGTCCAGGACTAAACCAGGACTAAACCAGGTCTAAACCAGGTCTAAACCAGGACTAAAACCAGTGATCTCATATATAAAGCATTTCTCTATCAATAATATTTTTAACATGGTTAAGGAAAGACTGGACTTCTTATTGTCTTTAAGTAGACAAAAGTTATTATGTTCAGATTTTCTCGTCTTTGCTACTTTACAGCAAACAGTTTCTTATTCATGGAGACTTGGGCTCAACAGACAAATTGGAGAGATTTGTTATTTATAAAGTCACTTTTTTTAATCTATATCAGTCTTTTGATCTGCCACAATAATGTAATAATGAATTTAAATGAAAATACCTCAAATTGAAGCTTTTCTCAGCAATTTTTAGGTGAGATTAAAATGAGATTAATTAGATTAATTAATTACAGATCATAATTAATTAATCTCTCCATTTTTTTAATCGCATGACAGCACTATGTAAAACGCTCTCATCTACTCTACTTTGCAAGGAATGTGTTAAGAAAGTGAGAAATAAACTTGAACCTCTGCCAGCTGTTTAAAACACCAAAGCTTTTTAAAGGTTCTGAAGACGATTCGACTCAACAGTGCGGCAAAACGTGGGGGTAAAGAGCGGGGAAGACATTCACAAAATCTCACTTACTCCACTACCATTACATTTTTAATCGTGCGTATTTACATTTATAATAACTGCCCAATCAAACTATATTATCTATCAGTAATTTACACATTTTCACAGCCTTCTTGGGTTAAAAACATAAAAAATATATGTAAGTAAATAAAAATAATCTACTAAAATAATCAGGTCTACTAAAATATCTGTTAGTTTCATTGTTTATAATCATATTTTTGTGTTATTATCAGGTTAAGATATTCATTAAAGGTCCAATATTACGCAAAATTGACCCTTGTGAGATTTAAGCCGTGTTATAAAGTTGTTACCTCCTGATACAGTAGAGGAAGAAGTACTCAAGTAAAAGTACAGATACCAGAGAAAATAATATTAAAGCAAAAAAAAAAGTAGTTGTAAATAATAAAGTAAAAATAAAAGTATCAAATGAAAAAATCTACTTAAAGGTGCACTGTGTAAGTTTTTGGTTGGGGGTCTGTCACCTGCTTGTTTCTATGGAGATGTCATTGCTCTGCCTGGAATGTTCCACAGCAAGACTTTAAATTTTTTTCTTTACATGTGTTCAATTGCAATTGGTTTTATAGCTCAAAAATACCTAGAAAAACATGGCATTCTGACTGTGAGCGGGGTCGCTTCTCCACAGATCTGACCTGTAACCCGGTCTGGTTTGGTCTTCATGAAGATAGAAAGGTTTAATGCCGTACTGTGGAACATTCTAGACACAGCAATGACATCTCCATGCAGACGAGCACTTGATGGACCCTCCACCAGAAAAGTTACACAAAGCGCCTTAAACTGCAGAATTATTAAGTTGCATTTCCTTAAGATTAAAAACCTTAAGATACAAACACTTAAATCTATGGTTTGGGTTCTGTCACCTGTTTGTTTCTATGGAGATGTCATTGCTCTGCCTGGAATGTTCCACAGTATGACTTTAAACAGATCTACTTTACATTTATTCAATTACAGGTGGTTTTATTGCTCAAAAATACCTTGAAAAACAGACATTCTGACTGTGAGTGGGTCGCCTCTCCACAGATCTGACCTGTAACTTGGTCTGATTTAGTCTCCGATGAAGATAGAAAGGTTTAATGCCACACTGTGAAACATTCCAGACAAAGCAACAACATCTCCACTGAAAAAAACAAAATCTAGCCAAGTTAAGACGACTTGAATTAAGAAAGTTTTTTCATGATTTGATAATCTGCCAGTAGAACAACACTTTTTATACTTAAAATATGAAAATGCATCTTGCTACAGAGAGAAAGAAAAACAACAACTTTCCAGACAAAGCAATAACATCTCCATGGAGAAAAGCTTTTGATGGGCCCTCCACCTGAAAAGTCACATAATGCATCTTTAAGTAAAAGTATTTAAGTACCTGTTTAAAAATGTATTTAAAGAGCAAAAAGTAAAAGTATTTCACAGAGATTTTGAGGCTTCAAATGTAGTGATTTGTACTAAATTTAGTTCAGTAAAAACAATTGAATCGATCCGTTTGTTCCTATGCAGTTTTTTTTTTTTATGTATTTTTGTTTGCTCAAATTACAAAGCTGTTAAAATAAACTGCTCAGCCTTTTCAGCTCAAACTGTCTCAAACAACAATAAAAAAATACTTTTACTTTTCAGTCCTGTTCAAAAATGTAGTGGAGTAAAAGTAAAAAGTATCCACTGTAAAATGTAATTAAGCAAGAATTGTATGTATCTGTATTTAACTTAACAGTGAACTGTAAAGAATAAATGATCCTTGGATATGTTTAATGTTATACCACGGAACATTCCTGGCAAAGCAACAGAGCTGGGACCAAGTCGTTGTTTTGCAAGTCTCAGGTAAGTCTCAAGTTTTTGACCTCAAGTCCGAGTCAAGTCCCAAGTCGAGTCCCGAGTCAAATACAGGCAAGTCCAAGTCGAGTCTCGAGTCACTGCTCCATAAGTCCAAGTCAAGTCCAAGTCGTCTGCTTTGAGCTTCAAGTCATTTCAAGTCTTTAAATCAAAGTACCAAATATAGCTTAGATTTTTGCAATTTATATGAATTTTAAACTAAATTGTACTTAAAAAAAAAATCACAGTATATTTATATATGAGTATTTATAGAGTTGTAAAATTGTCATTTTTTTCCTTTTTAAACGTCTTGACAAGATCTTAGTGTGAATCATTATGGTCAGAACAGAAAGAATTTTGAGTTATAAGTGCTGCTCAAGTCACAGGCCTCAAGTCCAAGTCAAGTTCCAAGTCGAGTCTCATGTCACTGGCCCATGAGTCAAGTCCAAGTCGTCTGCTTTGAGCTTCAAGTTATTTAAAGTCTTTAAACCAATAGCTTAAGTTTGTGCAATTTATATGAATTTTAAACTAAAATTTACTTTAAAAATCATAGTATATTTATATATGAGTATTTATAGAGTATATAAGATGTTGTAGAAATGTAAAATTTTTCCTTTTTAAATGTTTTCACAAGATCTTAGAGTGAATCATTACTGTCAGAATAGAAATAATTCTGATTTAAAAGTGCTTCTCAAATCTTCTCAAGTCACAGGCTTCAAGTCCAAGTCAAGTCCCGAGTCACTGACCTTCAAGTCCAAGTCGAGCCCCAAGTCTTAGTCCATTTTATCAAGTCAAGTCTAAATCCTAAAAATAGTGACTCAAATCTGACTCGAGTCTTGCAAGTCCCCACCTCTGCAAAGCAATAACATCTCCATGGAAACAGGCAGGTGGCGGACTCTCCACCGGGAAAACTACGCAGTTCATCTTTACTCTAAGTGCAGTACTTCACTACTTTTACTTTCTTCCATTCCACCACGGCCCATGAAAACACACACTGTACCTGGAGTTGTGTTTTGTTTCTTTCCCACATGTTCGAGTAATCCTTTCTTAACCATCCATTCAAACCATATTCTCTATCAACGATTTGCACATTTTCCCCCCTCACCTCTCCTCCTCCTCCTCCTCTTCCTCCCTCCTCCTCTTCCTCCCTCCTCCTCCTCCTCCTTTCCCACACCACAAATTGAAGAAGGCCTCGTGTCAGTAGCAGCAGTTCAACAGACCGGATCCACCTCTGTGTGTTTGTGTGGCTAAATAATAAAGGATTACTCAAACGTGTGAATGAAACAAAACACAACTACAGGCTTGTTTCTGACGAGGAAACAACATTATAACATACATCAAAAAAATAGCGTAATAAAGGTCCCTTAAAGGTGCACTATGTAACTTTTCTGGTGGAGGGTCCGTTAATTGTTTTTCTCCGTGGATATGCCATGGAACGTTCTATCTTACATTTATTCAATTACAGCTGGTTTTATAGCTCAAAAATACCTTGAAAAACAACATTCTGATTGTAAACGGGGTTGCCTCTCCACAGATCTGACCTGTAACTTGATCTGGTTTGGACTCCTTGAAGAAACATTCCAGACAAAGCAATAACATCTTCATGGAGACAAGCATTTGATGGACCCTCCACCAGAAAAGTTACACAATGCAGCTTTAAACTGCAGAATTATTAAGTTGCATATCCTTATCCTAAGATATAAACACTTAAATCTATCAGAAAATGACTTAAAAGTAGTGAAATTATCAGATCTCTCAGAACTATTAAGTACCATATTTTTCGGACTATAAGTCGCACCAGTCAAAAAATAAGTAATGAAAAATATTAAAACATACATAAGTCGGACCGGACTATAAGTCGCAGTTTTTGGTGGGAAATTTAGTTTATAAAATCAGAGACCAGGAACTGACATTTCATCTTGAAAGTCAAGTTATAGTAAAAACAATAAAACAGAGAACAACAGACTGTTAATGTCACATATGAAAAGTTCTTCAGATAATTATAACATAAACAACAGAACAAGTTTAACAAACTCTCCATCTCACTTAAAAATCACTAAATCCATTTAATTCTTCATCATCAGTGTCACTTCTGCACAACCACCGGAGGTAAACAGAGCGTCACTTCCTCTTCTGTGTCGCTGTCGTCAGACTCTGCATCAGTTCCAGTTAGAATTATTCCGGCCTTTCTGAATCTCAACAGGATAGTTTTGGTTGTCTTTATAAGTTTGTTTAAATTTTACATTTTCAGTAGCAAAGAAGTAATGCTGCGATCGACTGACACGACACAGACAGAACAGAGGCTCTTTCTGCAGGAGACATGTGCAGTAGAGTGAAGTGACAGTGGTACAGGAGGAAGAGCAGCAGCATATACTCACACACAAGACTAGAGCCTCTCACGTCTGTCAGTGTGAAAATTTTAATCTATAAGCCACACCGGAGTATAAGTCAGGAAACACCCGAACCATGAAAAAAACTGGGACTTATATTCTGAAAAATACAGTAGATAATAAGATGAATAGCCTGATATAAGTTGTACAATATTGGCCAGATCAGAGAAATCTGCAGTGATCTCCTAAAGAAATAAGACAATTGTCGGCTTGAACATTTTGATTATTTAAGTTGTCATGTTACGAGGTAAAACATTCTCAACATCAACTCAGTTCTCATATTTCCCCCACACACAGTTTTAAAGGGCCCAGAACTGGACCTTCATCCTATTAATTTATATTACAGTGGATCCATGTGTCAGTAGCAGCAGCAGCAGTTTTGTGTGTTTGCGCGGAAGTACGAACAAGCAGGAACCACCGCCAAAGAGCCCACGGAGAGGAGGAGGAAGGAGGAAGGAGAAGAGAGAAGCGAGAAGAGAGAAAGGGGGGAGTCCTGGTGGGAGGGCGCCTGCTGACCTCAACGCAATTAGCGCGATGCTTCACAAAGTTTCAACCCAATATAATTAGCTCCTATCAAAACCTCAGACCCCGGCGCGATTTTTTTTTCCCTTCTCTTCATCTTCTTAATTGACTGAGCGAGCCGTAAAGAGCAGATACGCGGAACAGCTGATAGTTTACTGTTTATTCGGAGACAATGGAGGACGAGCCGGCGCGTTGTGAAGGTGAGCGCGGGCGGGTTTTAGCGCTATGACAACAGAATCAGGCGGCGTTTAATTCGGAGCTTAAGTTTGACAGTTAATTATGCGCGTGCAGGCTGATAGCGCGGGGGGGGCACGTGTCAGCGGTACATACGTGTCAGTGGAGACGGGTGAGCAGACACGGAGGGGACACCGTGTGTGTCTGCAGGCAGTTTGTAAGGGTTAACTTTAGGATTACTAAACTGGAAAGTGAAACTGGTGGCTTTTCGCGTTTTCGTTGCTTCCTTGATTCTTTCTCACTTGTTCTCAGGGAAATACGGCGTGTGTTGCTTTAAGATTTGAAGTTGTATGAATGAATATATGTGTGTGTCGTTCATTCATTCATTTATCAAAATAAAACCAAAAATAAGAAAATAAAAAAACAACTATTATCTTCATTATTTGTCTCCAAAACCAAACAAAAAACAAACTGATAACGATTAGTTTTTTCAGTTTTCGATTTTGTGTTTAAATGAATAATGGAAAGGAAAAAAAAAACAGATAAGGGCCATTTTTCATTTCTGAGACTGAAACTGTGATGATAGACTTTTGGTCCAGGTCTAAACCAGGTCAGGACTGAATCAGGACTGGGTCGGGACAGGCCCAGAGATGCACTCGCCTAGACTGTCAAGTGATCAAGACTGAGACCGGAACCAGACCGTGACTGAGACCAGGACTGAGACCAGGACCAGGATCAGGACTGAAACCAGGACCAAGACCAGAACTGAGACCAGACCAAGACCAGTTCGGGACTGAGACAGGGACTGAGATCCGGACTGGGACCAGAACTGCGATCGGAACCAGACCAGGACTAAGACCAGGACCAGATAGGGACCAGGACGAGGACTGAGATCTGGACTGAGACCAGGGGCCTCATTTATAAATCTTGCTTACGCAAAAATCCGTGCGTGCGCGCTTCCTACGCCAACCGCGGTATTTATAAAACTCGCCTAAGGCGTGGCTCTTTGCTTAACTCTACGCCAACTCGGGACCTCCTGTAAGTTCTACGCAAAATCTGGAGACACGGGGAAAAAGCGACACTCGTGGAGAGAAGCAGAAGTGAACAGAGTTTGAGGAAGTGTTTGATCAGAAAATCCACGTATATAGAAGAATTACCTTCTGATTTGCGCATTTAAGTGTTTGGTTCGCCAAAATACGGAGAAGGGCTGTTTATTCCACTCATTATTCTCCACAATATTATACATTTGACACTCGTGCACGATCGCGGCCACGTTCCCGGACAGTGTTGCGCAGAGTCCCACAGTCCACACCGCGACCATAGACTTCTATAGAACACAGACTGACCAACACAGAGGATTAAATAATGACCCAACCTGAGAGAAAACTCTTCCCTTGGACGCAGCAGGAGCCAGGCTTTGATTTAATATGAACGCAACTTTAACACTTTTACTTTAGTCTTTACGCACCGAGCGCCAGAGTGACCTGAGTCTGCGGACAACACGAAGCCCACTGCCCGAAGCCTGACCCGAACCAAAATCTTCCCTACATTTTTGTGTAATGGGGAACTCTTGTACATGAGAGCTGCTCTCTGACTGTATGAAGAACAGAATAATGCCCGTGCCGACCCAGACCCACAGACCCAGACCCACACTCACAGACCCAGACCCACACTCACAGACCCAGACCCACACTCACAGGTTCAGCAGTTTGGATGTTTCGTGTGGACTTTAATTGGCAGAATAACATCTGTATCTGATGTGTTTCGTGCTAAATCTGTGTCCTCGTATCCTCGTGTCCCTCCCTCGCTCCTTTCGCTCTCCAGGGGAGGGCATCTGAATCTCTCGCACGCGCTCATAATTTGCACACATCATAGGCAGACTTAAAATAATAGTGATAAAACTCTTGAAACAGCGAAAAAACACATGGTCTTTACTGTAAAGATGTGCTGCCTAAATATTATGAAAATATGATTAAATGAAAAGATGAGTCATTGTTGTCACTTTTAGTTTTGTATTTATTTATTAACAAGGTTTAATAAAGTATTTAATAAAGTGTTTGTCGTGATCACGTGGTGCTACGTGGAGCGTCCTCCTCCCTCTGTCCCGCGTGTCTCGGTCAAACCCACTGATTATCGACTCATGTTTAGGGAAATCTCATTCACGAGTCACTTTACATGCTCCTTTTATGGTGAGGTGGAGGTGTGGAGAGGGCGTGACGTGACGTAGGTTTACGTGCGCAAATTGTAGTTGCAGGTGGGATTTATAAAGCAAAGACTGCAGGTTTGGTGCGTGCGGTGGGTTTTCTAAATATAGAGTTTGCGTGGCGCACGCCTGTCGTAGCTACTAGACGTACGCACTAACTTACGACAACTCCTGCGCAGTTTTTATAAATGAGGCCCCAGAACTGTGATCGGAACCAGACCAGGACTAAGTCTGGGACCAGATCGGGACCAGGACGAGGACTGAGATCTGGACTGAGACCAGGACTGCGATCGGGACCAGACCAGGACTAAGACCGGGACCAGATCGGGACCAGGATGAGGACTGATACCGAGACTGAGAGCGGGACTGTGAGCGGGACCAGACCAGGACCAGACCAGGACCACACCAATACCAGACCCGAACTGAAACCATTTTAGTCCTGGTTTAGACCTGGAAAGTGAAATCAGGACTAAAATGGTCGGTTCTGGTTAAGACCTGGTTTAGACCTGGTTCAATTCTGGTTTAGTCCTATTTTAGTCCTCGTTCAGTCCTGGTTCAGTCTGTATGCAACGTAAAAATCTGGCATCGCAGTTTAAATCACGGAAACAGGAAACGGCCGTTATCTGTTTTTTTCCATTATTCATTAAACACAAAACTGAACAGAGCATTTTGAGCTTTGTAGATGTGCACTTCTAATAACAAAGAGTTACTCAAACACGTGTGAATGAAACAAAACACAACGCCAGGTCTGTTTTTGAGGAGGAAACCACATTATAACACACTGTACATCAAAAAATAATAATGTAATATGAACCCCTTAAAACACAGGTGTCAAACATAAGGCCCAGGGGCCAGATCCAGCCCTCCAAGACCTTTAATGTGGCCCTTGGGTGATTTTCTACTAAAATATTTTAATTATATTTTCTATTAAAATATTACTAATTTTCTGTGGTGTTTATCACAGCAGCGTCTCCAGCGTCTCTGTACGTGGCCCCTCCCACCAGAGCAGCACAAATGAAGACTTGTCTCTTTCCAAACGCTCTTAAAGGACGATCGTTTTGACTGTTGACCGTGACAACCTCATCAGAAAAATGTCCAACATGAGAAAAGTGGAGCCGAGTGCAGGATTTTCCAAGAAAAATTGACTTATTCCTGTTTTCATACAAGTTAATGTTAAAACATTGTGTTGAAATGGAATTTTTCTTAAAGTTTCAGGTTGTTCATAATATTATAATATTATAATAAGAAAGAGTTCATCAATTAACAAAGATTTCTGTAATAGATTTGTGTTTCTCTTCACAAATTTGAACTTATTGTTATTTTTGGGGTTTATATGCCATGAGTTTTCTGATCCGGCCCCTTTGGGATCAAAGTAGGTTGGATATGACCCCCGAACCAAAATGAGTTTGACACCCCTGCCTTAAAACATGATTAATTTGTTGCAAACCTGAAAAAGAAATCACTAATTAAATGTCAAAGTTATTTTATCTTATGAGTAAAGCCTTCTCAACATCAACTCGAGATAAACTTGAACAAATTTCTTTTTAAATTGCAGTACTCACATATTTCCATAATTTTCCCCCCATAATTTAGAGGGTTTTAGTGGCTCAGAACTGGATTTTCATTCTATTCATTTATATTATAGGGGGCCCATGTGAGACTTCTTGCCCCAGGTCCTGAAATTTCTGTCACCGTGCCTCCTGATACATCTGCTCACCAGGCAGCGTGCGTTTGTGTGTGTTCGTGTGTGTGTGTGTGTTTGAAAACCCACCTTGTTGAGAGAAGGACTGCTCAAACACACACTTGTACAGGCTGCGGAAAGAAGCGCTGAGGTCCTCGAAGTCGGAGAAGCAGAGCGCCTTGTCCCTGGCCGCGTCCGGGACGGGCAGGCCGGGGAGACCGTACTGGGACTGGGGCGCAGGAGGAGGGGGCTGAGGGGGGTCCGAGTGACTGCTCACCTGTGGGACGGAGAGAGAAGGAGAGACGGAAAGACGTTTAGCGCTTTTCAAGATAATCAAAGTGTTGGTTCAGTCCCAAGATCAGCAGTATCAAGGATTTGTTGAAAATACTACAGTTTTGAAGTATCATCTGACAAATAACGGTTGGGAGAAAACCAGGAACTAAATCTGAAGACTAAACAAGGCTTTAAAAAATCTATTCAATGCCAAAGAACACTCAAACTCAAGTTGAAAGGATTGGACCTGGTTAGTAGTTGGATGGGAGACCAGTGGAAAGTTAACCTGTGAAAAGAGTTCTGCACATTATCAATCTGAGGCGGCTCTCATGGCGACTGTTTGAATCTGAAACTAGTCACATCCAGTTGAGAGAAAAACACGTCTTCCGTGTCCGTACTTTATGCTCGTTGTCCACAAACAAAATACCATATTTTTTGGGCTATAAGGTGCACTTAAAATCCTTTAATTTTCTCAAAAATCGACAGTGCGCCTTATGTATTAATTCTGATTGTGTTTACTGACCTCGAACCTATTTCATGTGGGACACGGCGCTCAAAAATCTGTCAAAATGTTTTAGTACGACTTTGGTAAACTGCAAAGCTGCACCACTGAATGGACTGTCGCAGCATTACGGCTACTGGAGTCAGGAGCCTCATGGAGTAAAGCCCAATTTATGTTCCTTAGTTCGACAAAAGCTGAATCGCATGTTACGGCCCCAGGCCTTGGATTGTCATTTGTTCTGGGTGTTCTAAATAAGTTTGCTGACACACTTGGATTCCTGCTGTGGGAGCCTTCGTTTGTGATTGTTGGGGCAGGTCGACGCCCACCTCACCTGCAGCCACCGCCCCCTATTTAAGGAGATTACAGCACCTGTTCGGGGCTGCTGGCCTTGGTGGCCAGTCTGCCATTTTGGTTTTGTGTTTGTGTAATTTAGTTTAGTTCTGTTTTGTGCCTTTTTTGATTTGGTCACTCGATTCTGTTTGTGGGTTTATGTGGTTTAATTTGGGGAACTTGTGTTTTAGTTTAGTGTGTCCCCTAAGTTTTACCACTCGTTTTTTGTGTAACCCTGCGTGACCCCTTTTCTGGCACAAAACTCTGTTTATTCTGTTGTTCTGTTTCTTAGTTTAGGTTGTTTTCTGTATATTTTTAGTCCTTTGTTAATTTACCTTTTACCTTCGTGTTAATTAAACATTACTTAATTTATTCCATTTTACATCTTGGTTTTATTTTTGTTACTTCCCTCACCCCAAACAAGCTGGGTCGTAACACCGCATCAGTGAGCTATTTTTTTTCAGTGCTTAGAGTTTATGCAAATTAGCCATGTGGTTTTAAGTTTAATTTCTGTAAAACATAAACAAATGTGCGCAAAGTTGCATTAAACACATTATTACTCAATGTATATTTAAGTCCTCCTCGTAGGAAATAAACAAATTTAAATTATCCACCCACATTCACATTCATAATCCACATTCACAGGGAGGCAACATTAGTTTCGTTTAATACGCTTTATAATCCGGTGTGCCTTATAGTCCGAAAAATACAATAGTTTGTATTGACACTAAAATATGTTTGTTCTGGTTCATCTCATGGATCTATTAAAATAACTGGAGGGTGTTGCTGCTTGTATCTGCCTCCAGTTGATGTAGTGA